>NC_067472.1:23320878-23631388 GCF_947179515.1 Apodemus sylvaticus | reverse complement strand
ACTAGGTGGAGACATTGTTAGTCAAATCTGTAGCAACACACACACACAAACACAGACACTCACACATGCACATACTCAAACACACACACTCACACTCATATACACATACACATTAGGCACAATTAGGGGCTGGTCTGACTAGGCCTGGGCTAGAGACCAGGCCTCCTGCTTTGTTTTGGCACACCTTCCTCTCTCTACCTAATGCTTTCAGAAAAATGTGTGAGAATATGGAGAAGAAGTATTACATGCTCATATATTTTAAGAATTAATAGCCTAGAATTAAAAAAAACACCGATGTCCACTATAAAACTTCAAGTAATAGGTAAAATATGGAAGAAAGATATGAATGGAAATGACGGCCTTCAAATTCTACCACCCAGAAATGGCCATTCTAGTAACACTGGATGAACTTTATTGACGTAGTCTGGTGGCATAGTGTTGTGGTGGCATGCCGATAATCCCAACACTTGGAAGGTAGAGGCAAGAACATCAGAAATACAAGGTTATTCTTGGCTACATAGCCTGGGCTACATGAGACTATGCCTCAAAAGAAACACAAAAACTAGGGGCTGGAGAGATGGTTCAGTGGTTAAGAGCACTGGCTGCTCTTTCAGAGGTGCTGAGGTCAATGCCAGCAATCACAAGGAGCCTCACAACCATCTGTAATAGAATCTGACGTCCTCTTGTCTCATGCAGGCATACACGTAGAGCACTCATACACGTAAATAAATGAATCTTTAAAAACTAATAAAATCCTAAAAACAAAAAGAAAAAAAGAAAACAAAACATACAGACAAAACCCACATTAGACTGAGATGTCTCATGGCGTCATTGTGAATGGTTCTGAGTAGGAATAGTTTTCTCCTCTATAATCTGGGAGTTTGCTGGCCGTTGCTTGATTCTACCCATCTAAAAACACTGACTATTGCTGCAACAATGAACACAGTGTTTGTTTCATGGATTGGTTATTTGGTTGGTTGGTTATTTGTTTGTTTGTTTGTTTGGTTGGTTGATTTTTTTTTAAGGGTTTCTCTGTGAAGCCCTGGCTGTCCTGGAACTCACTCTGTAGGCCAGGCTGACCTTGAACTCAGACATTTGCTTGCTTGAGTGCTGGGATTAAAGGTGTGTACCATCACCACCCAGTTTGAACTCACTGTCTTAACAAAGCAAATGATAGATTCCTGTCTACCAGTTACATATGCTTGTGAAATGCCAGTTCTTGTTCCAGAAGATATAAAAAGATGGCCTTCATGAAAACTTGTTATGTCTAGAACTGGAGATTGTGGGCAAAAACTCAAGTCTTCTGGAATGACTGACAGCCAGCTTTGGATTTTGGTTTAAAGATTTTTTTAAAAATTTTATTTGAACCTAGAGCTGGTCTCAAAACTATATAGAGTATCATCATAACAGAGATCCAACAATGAGTGAGTTAGTAGAAATTTTAATTTCTGAGGGATTCCCCTGGTTTGCCTCACTGGAAGTGACCTTGCACAGGTCTTTACGGAGAACAGACTAAGTGGTAGGCAGTTTACCCAACTGAGAAAACAAAGGCAGATGTTAGGGCCGTGTCCAGGGTACACAGCTGTCAATAGTGAGGCTGGGACCTGGCCCTGGGCTTTTTGCCAAAAGGCAGTGTGGGATAAAAAGCTGAGACCACCCACTGTGTGGGCAGGTTATATTGGTTCAGATACCAGGTCTGCCTTGTTCTGGCTGTTTAACCCAAAGCAAGTTGCTTAACTTCTCTGTGCTGTGGTTTTCCATAGATTAATAAGAGTATTCATGAAGTGCTTAGAAGCTGGTAGGGGGTAAGAAATACTCATTTGTCTTATTAGCGTGGGATTCAGTTCGGTATTCCTTTCTGCAGTACATTCCCAGTACACAGGCCTCCAGACTGTTGCCTCTCTCCCTCCAATGGAGTAGGCCTGTGCTTTGTCATGCTAGCCTTCACTTGGCAGCACCATTGTACGTCTGCCCTCTGCCCTGCATGATTAAAATGGTTCATCCAGAATACCATGGCTTTTAATAACCACTCCGAATTTTATATTCTAGTAATCTAGAAAATGAAAAGAAAAAGAAACTGATTCATATATGAAGAGATTATTAATGAGAAGCCCAGAAAACAAATCTACTAATTCTTTGCAAAATATTGCAATAAACCAGTTTAGGGAACATGGGAGAGGTTTATTAATTTTTTTCCGGCACACATGAGTATGAGTGGCGTTGGCAGTTTCTGAGAAGTGAGTGGTTTCACGGTTTCTCTAGAATTAGCTGGTCAGCAGTGCCACATGCCTAACCATCGGACATCCCCAGAAATCCTTTACTACAGTGCCCCAATTAGTAAAAGTAAGTTTTTATTCAGTTGATTTATTTCCACATGGTCCTGAAAGAGAACAAATTATTTATTCTAAAGATGTAGATATGGAGTTGCTGAGCCTATTTTTAGATTTTTAAATGTCCTTACTCAAAGAAGAATAGAGAAGTTTACTTAAATCATGAGATTCAAAATAACAACAACAAAACAAAGAGCCAGGTGGCTGGAGAGATGGCTCGGCGGCTGGAGAGATCCAACACCCACGTGGCAGAGCAGAGCTGTCTTTAACTCTGGCTCCAGGGCACCCAACACCCTCACACAGACAGACAGACATACACACACACAAAACACCACTGCACATAAAAATAAAAATAAATTATTTAAAAAAAAATAGACATCAAATAAGGTAGAAAGGCAGGCCATTATCTCAGTAAGTGTGGTTTGCTTTGTTTGTTTGCTTATCGAACCAAAGGCCAATTGGCAGCTGTATGATTATTGTGGATTGTTCATCTTCCAGAGTTTAAACATCTTCCAGAATCTCAACAAGCGGCAGTTTGAAACGGTGATCCATCTGATGGAGGTTGCAATAATAGCAACTGACCTGGCGCTCTATTTCAAGTAAGTCCAAAACTGGGCATCAGGATGCCCTTGGGCCCTGTGTTCTGCCTCCCGGGATCTGCACTGGAGTTAAAAAACAGGGAGAGACTTCAGCTTGAGGGATATGATGTCCCATCTGTCCTCTGTGGCCATCCACACACATACACAAAATGTTTTAGAACAGTCTCACAGATCTGTTTTCTTCTTGGAATACCGGTTTTCCTCAAGATAGCTGACTGACAGTGAACTTACTCTATTTTGGAGACGTAGTTTTGAAAACACAAGCCTCTCCTGTAAAATAACCTATGACCTTAAGAAGCTCAAACAGCAGGAAACTGTGTGCACTGTCTAAAGAAGCGTGTCACAAAGCTGCACGCGTGGCTTTTATCCTGGTGACTCACCGTGCCCCAGAATCGAGTATCTAATTGGACTTGTTCAGTGGTAGAGTACTTGCCCAGAATCTGGTATATGGTATTTCAGGCTCAGAAATTTGATCCTGTGAGAGTTTTGGGTTGAGCAATTTTGATGATTCTAACATAAAAATGAAACTCCCAAGACTTGAGTTTTACACAGCAGAGAGCCAAGGAGACCAGATGCGCCAAGAATATGCACACTTTCTTCCAAGTAAAATATAAGGTTTCATGGTGAACACTGATTAGAAAGAGGTGGGCTATTTATAGGATCCACATATGTTCTTTTGCACCGTCAAAGTTTGACTTGCTAATCCTCCTTTAAAAATCTGACTATTCAGCTCAGACAAGTGCTTAGAATAACACTGGATATCTGGGTTTCAAGATACGCAGAGCTCACATCCCACCAGTGGTAACCCTTCGTGTCTCGTGTGCTTCAGAGTTCCATCTTTAAAGACAGAAACATGATACAGTCATGATACAGTTGGGGCGCTCCATCCTCATTTCATCATGAAAGGTCCTCTCACCTTCCAAAGAGAGCTTCTGATTCCAATGCTCCATCCTTTCCGCTCCTGTTCTATGTGGTGCTGTCGAGTGTGTTGTGATTTTTTTTATGTATGACACCAAATATCTTTCTGCAACTTACTTTTCCCACATAGCATTGTGTAAGGATTTGCCTTCGGTGGCGACTCTTCTAGCTGGTTTAAAATATTCCCATGAAGCACTACAGTTGGATTATAAGGCTTTCGCTAGCGCATCAGATTCGAGGCATGACCCTGATGAAGCCAAACAAAACTGCACTTAGGAACTAGTAAAAGGGCTGGCCAGGGGCTCAGTAAATGCCATATAAGCATGAAGTTCTGAGTTTGGATTCTCTCACACCTGAACATAAAGCTGAGTGTGTCAGAAAGCACCGGTAACTCTAGCATGGAGAGGGAATGGTAGAGAAGGCAACTGGGCAGTGAGTGACCCATCAAGCAAAGACGTCTGATGTCCAGCTTGGCTTTTAAACACAGAAGTGCACTCACCTACCTCCCATCCCTACACACACACACACACACACACACACTTAATAGATAAAATAATAATAATAATAATAATAATAATAATAATATAGTGTCTATTCACTTGCTTCAGATGTACAGTGTTTAACTGTTGGACAGATAATTCCCTTACACTCCTCCACATATATAAATTCAGATTTTGTCTAATTTCCATGATTTCCCATGATGCTATGTTGCAGATCCTTGTGCATTATATATGTGAGTTTCTCTACCTGGGACTGGGAGTGTGGGGGTGTGCGTGTGATTTGCAGTCTTGGGTCTCACCACTGACACCCCTCCAGCCGGATGCCAGGGTTCTCTGAAGTGCTCTGGACCAGGGCACATTTGGACTTTCATTTGCTGACCTACTGAGTATGAGACGATACCCTCTTGCTAAGATCTCTATTTTCCTAATTACCAATGAGATCAGCCATCCACGAATATCGGCGGGCTTCTGTGTTTCTGTTGGGCGCGTGTGCTCCCCGCTCTGCAGTTTGTGATTTTTCTGCTTCCAGCCCTTTCTATGCCAGGGATAGTCAGACTTGCCTGCTCTCCGTCCTGACTCTCGGGCCCTGCCTCTCAGCCCCGCTCGGCAGACAGCCTGAGACAGGCGGGAGTGTAGAATCTGAAAGGCAGGCATTCAAGATCATTTTCTGTGGAGAAATGGCTGCACAGCTGTGTCTTTTCCAGGAAGAGAACCATGTTTCAAAAGATCGTCGATAGCTGTGAACAGATGGAGAGTGAAGAAGAAACCATCAAATACGTAACTGCCGACCCGACCAAAAAGGAGGTCATCATGTGAGCAGCCGAACATTTCCTCCTTTTGGGCAAAACAGCACATTTTGTACTTTTTAGTATTTTGTATTTATTAGTTTAGTAATTCTTCTTTTCTTCATAAGGGCCATGATGATGACTGCCTGTGACCTGTCTGCCATCACCAAGCCTTGGGAGGTACAGAGTCAGGCAAGTCCCACAGCAGTTCCTTCCCTGTCACACAACTGTGACATGTCAGTTACACACCTGTGACCTGTGACCTATCACACACCTGTCAGTTACATACCTGTGACCAATCAATTACACACTTAGGACCTGCCACATACCTGTCAGTTACATACATGTGACCTGTCAGTTATACCCTCTGTGACCTGCCACATACCTGTGACCTATCAGTTACACACCTGTGACCTATCACACACCTGTCAGTTACATACCTGTGTCCTATCAATTACACACCTGGGACCTTTCACACACCTGTCAGTTACATATCTGTGACCTGTCAGTTATACCCTCTGTGACCTGCCACACACCTGTGACCTATCAGCTACACACCTGTGACTTATCAGCTATACCCACTGTGACCTGCCACACACCTGTGATCTGTCAGTTACACACCTGTAACCTATCAGATACACACCTGTGAGCTGCCAATTACACACCTGTGACCTATCAGTTACATATATGTGACCCATCACACACCTGTTAGTTACATATCTGTGACCTGTCAGTTACACTCCTTGTGACCTGCCACACACCTGTGACATATCAGTTTCACACCTGTAACCTGTAACCTGTCAGTTACCCCTCCTGTGACCTGTCAATTACACACCTTTGATCTGTCAGTTACACCCCCTGTGACCTGCCACACACCTGTAACCTATCAGTCACACACCTGTAATGTATCAGTTATATACCTGTGACCTGCCACACACCTGTGACCTGTCAGTTACATACCTGTAACCTGTTACCTGTCATACACCTGTCAGTTACACACCTGTGACCTGCCACACACCTATGGCCTGTCAGTTACATACCTGTAACCTGTCACACACCTGTCATTTACACACCTGTGACCTATCAGTTACAACCCCTGTGACCTGCCACACACCTGTGACCTATCAGTTACATACCTGTGACCTATCAATTATACCCCCTGTGACCTACCACACACCTGTGACCTTTCAGTTACACACATGTGACCTGTCAGTTACACCCCCTCTGATCTGTCAGTTATACCCCCTGTGACCTACCACACACCTGTGTCCTGCCACACACCTGTGACCTGTCAGTTACCCACCTGTGACCTGTGAGTTATACCCCCTGTGACCTGCCACATACCTGTGACCTGCCACACACCTGTGACTACCACATACTTGTGACCCATCACACACCTGTGACCTGTCAGTTACACACCTGTGACCTGCCAAACACCCGTGACCTGCCACATACCCGTGACCTGTCATTCACACACCTATGACCCACCACACACCTGTGACCTGTCTGCCATCACCAAGCCCTGGGAGGTACAGAGTCAGGTAAGTCCTGTGACATATCTTTTCCTGTCACTCATCAGGAGCTGCCTAAATCCTATGAAAGGCCACACAGTGATCTCTGGCAACTCCAGAGTCCTATTTTATGTTTACAAACAGCAGCAGGCCAGTGGTCACTGGATCATGTCCCAGGACAAGGAAAGACACAGAAGACTTTGGGAATAAAATGTGAAGGTGAAAGTGAGGGGCAGAGTTCCTTTTTCCTGGACAAGCTATAACATTTTTATGTAGAATTCTCCAAACACAATGGCTCAGTCCTATAATCTGACTACTCGTGAGGAGGCTGAGGCAGGATCCAGGATTCAGTGATAGCCTGGGCTACACAGTAAGACCTATTAAATGAATTCAACATGTGATCTTCTCAGTACGGGGAGAAGTCCAGGTTCTCAGAAAGGCCCTGGGGGATGGACGCTTCAGTCTACTTAGCTGGCCTTGCTCCAACGGTCTCTTTGACAGTGTACCCTCACTTACTGGAAGGTACTGACTGGGGGTCCACATTCAGGGTTGGTTTTTTTTTTTATCTATTTGGTGGTAAAGGTGATGAGGGGGTGCTTAGCTACCTGCTCTCTCATTAACTGCATAGAAGAGGCTATCCTTTTCCAGTGACATCTAGGTGAAACCTTCAGCAGTAAAGCCAGTATTACTTTGGTTCAACTGCCTATCCTGATTACACTTAGAAAGAAAAAAATCATTAGACTGCACTGTGGGAGAGGGCAAACACCTTGTTTTCAGCTATCTCTGGTTTATGACTGTGGGTCCTAAGTGAAAAATAGTTTGCAAAGAGAAAAGTATATACATTTATGTAAGTTTTACATGGCCCAGGGGCCTTCTTAAGTAAACTCAAGCAAGTTACCTTTGTGAATTTAAAAAACATATAAATTGGGAGGAAGGGTGACAGAGACAGACAGACACACACACTCACTCAAGCACATACACATACACACACACACACACATGTACAAACACATGTACATGTGGCCATTCACACATGCCTGCATACACATGCACACACATTTGTACAGGCACACACACATACAGAGTGTGTGTGTGTGTGTGTGTGTGTGTGTGTGTGTGTGCAGGAGTGCACACCTATCCATGGGCCTATGGAAGCCAGAGACCAAAGTTGGGATGTGTTTCTTAAAAGATCTCCACCTTATTTTATTTTATTTTATTTTATTTTATTTTATTTTATTTATTTTTGAGTGAAGGTCTCTGTACTGAACCTGGCACTTGCTGTTTGAGCTAGGCTCACTAGTCAGTGAGCTTCAGGGATTCACCTGAATCCTGATGTTACTATTATGTGGGGGTTATAGATCTTCCTGGGTTTTTCCATGGATGCTGGGGATTTGAACTCAGCTCCTCAGGGTTGTGTTGCAAACACTTTACCCACTGAGCCATCACTCCAGCATATATGTACATGTACACGTGTACTTGTACATGCACATGTACACGCACAAGTACATGTATACATATACATATACAATGTCATGCTTAACCCAGACATCCAGGGTCTCCCTTGAGCTCATCATCATTTCTGAATCCTTTCTCTCTATCACACCTAATATGATCTCTGCTAAGACTTTATATACTGAGGATGTCTCCTCAGTCAGGAAAGTGCTTGTCTAGAATGCTGGAAGCCTTGAGTTCAGAATCCAACACCACATAAGTTGGACATGTTGGCATATGCCTCTAATCTCACCACTTTAGAGGTAATGAGATTTAAAAGTTCAAGGACATCACCAATTTGAGGCCAACCTGGGCTACATAAAACCACATCTTAAAAAAGGAATAAAAAATTGTATCCAGCCTTTGGTGGGCTGTCTAGTGTTGGCCTCCCCGCTGATCTTCATTCATGACTCCTGGGCCTCTTCCGTCCTCGGACATGAATTATCTAGAGAGCTCTTTTGACGGCTCCATTGCTGGAAAGGTTTCTCAGCGATACACTGCAGAAGTTTCCAGATGCACTTATTTGTTTTTAAGGAATGCATTTTTTGATCTGGGCATGATGATACATACCTATAATACAAGAACCTGAGACACTAAAATCGGATGATGATTATGAGTTCAAGGCTGCATTGGGTAACATAACAAGACACGGGCTCAAAAAACATAGAAACAAGAAGTCTACTTTCTTCTCATAAAACTTGTACAGAACTAACCAATTGAAAGCGAAGGAAGCTTTGACCTGGAGAGCTAAGTTCATCCTCCCCAATAAAGCATACGTGCCTGTCATTCATTACCTTCCCCACCTCACACTCCTGGGGTCATTCCCCATCACCTCAAGCTGTCACTGCACACTCTAAACTCTGGGATAAGCCTCAGGCAGTCTGCTTCTCCCAGGGCATAGCCTTCTCCACCTTTTTAATCTAAAGATCTACCACTCACTCTCGATGGTACAACAAATGCTCCCCTCCCCCTGGCGTGAAGGGTCTCCTTCCTTCCCCCTCCATCATCCATAGCAGTAAGCCTGTTTCTGTTGTAGTATGTACCACACTGAGGGTAAGCTGTCTTCACTGCACCATGAGCATCAGAAAGACAGCATCTCATCGCATCCTTCTTGGCAAGTCTGGGTTACACCAGTGTTGGCCAGCTAACTAATGTCCATTATCAGAGTGTATTAGTTTTTCATTATATGAATTAACCTCTCACTGCTCTCAAGATGTGTACCCCCTCTTCTGTGTTGTGTGTATGTATGTGTGTGTGTGTGTGTGTGTGTGTGTGTGTGTGTGTGTGTTCATCATATGCAGACCTATGCAAGATGACCATAGCAGATTAAAACAGGATTAGAAACTATAAGGACCCAAGGCAGTTTGGTTTGAGAAACTCAACATCCTCCCATCCCCTCTCTTCACTGAGAAGTGATGGAAACAACTTCAAGTCATTGTCCTCAGAGTTGGTCCAGAACCCTCCCGTAGACGTCTTCTTATAACTGCAGAACAGATGGCTTGACGACAGCTCAAGCATTTGCTGGAAATCCTACCCTCTGATGTCACTCATGCTGATATGACTTTTTTGGCTAGCAGCGGGTATCACAAACCATGCCCCTGTCTTTTGCAGGTAGCACTTCTGGTTGCAAATGAATTTTGGGAACAAGGAGATCTGGAAAGAACAGTGCTACAGCAGCAACCAATTGTAAAGACCCCTTCATCACTGTGTTACGTATTAGAAACCACCCCCTAAGCCCCTGGAAAACACCTTAAAAGGATTCACTTCTCTTTCTAGCCTATGATGGACAGAAGCAAAAAAGATGAACTCCCAAAACTTCAAGTGGGATTTATTGATTTTGTTTGTACTTTCGTATATAAGGTATGTAAACAACTTATTTGAATGAACTGTATAATCACTTCATTGAGAAGTTTTCTTTCAAACTATAATTAGAGTGAGCCAGGGGTGGTGGTACACACCTGCCATCCCAGCACTCAGGAGGCAGGGGGGTCAAGATTTCAAAGTCATCTTGGACTACATGCTAAGTTTCAAGCCAGCCTGGGCTATCTAACAAGACCTTATCTAATAAATAAATTAAAACTAACCAAAGTAAAAAAAGTTAGCAATGAAGAAAGCTACTAGGTCATTCCCCCCCCCCCCAGTAGTCTGAGCACTCACGTTTATTTATTCAGAATGGAATAAAATGTACAAGAACTTACATATGAACCCTGCACAGACTTACTTGACAGACAGCAAAGAGTCAGAAGGAGCCTGCGGCTCCCAACACTGTGCCCCTCACAGCCTCTCTTCTACACCAAACCCTACTGAAAGTCACCTACCCCGGATTAACCAGTCTCCTGCCTCAACTTCTCTGCAGGAGTTCTCTCGGTTTCACGGGGAGATCACACCCATGCTGACCGGCCTTCAGAACAACAGGGTGGAATGGAAATCCCTGGCGGAGGAGTACGAGGCGAAGATGCGGGTGACTGAAGAGGAGGTGGGGAAGCAGGAAGAAGGAGCCTCGGATGGAAAAGGTTAGCTGGACTCCGCGTTTGCTATGTGTGAGTGTGGGGGTGGGCCGGCGGGCGCCACGTGACAAAAACACAGGCCTTATGTGTTAACAGGAAACTGCCTTGCGGGAGCAGGCAGGCAAGGCAAGAAGTTTGTGGTTTTCAGGGTGGTTTTGCCCGGCCCCTCGCAACAAGATCTTAGGCGTAATTCTGGGTGGGGTCGACTGGTCCAGAGTCGTCCAAGTACAGCAGAGGCTACAACTGGGCACTAGCACCCCTCTCAAAGGCGGCCCCAGGGCTGGCCAGATTGTATACATTTGTATACATTTATTTTTAATTTTGGTCTATTGGAGAATTCATTGAGAATTGAGACCATTGTGCTCGCAGCAGGCTTCAGGTTTTGTGCCTGTGGCTCCGGTTCTAACTTGTTTAATCTGGCCAAGACAAACACTGAGATGGTGGCTGGGTAACTGCCAACCAAGTTTACCTTTATTTTGTTTTTGAGACAGAGTCTTACTGTGAATCCTTGGCTAGCCAGACAGAACTCACAGAGATCTGTCTGACTCTGCTTTCCGAGTGCTGGGATTACAGCTGTGTCCACACCTGGTTTTTTGTTTGTTTTTATTTTTTTGTTTTTCTGTGTTTTTTGGTTGTGTGTGTGTGTGTGTGTGTGTGTGTGTGTGTGTTTGAGGCAAGGTCTCACCACGTAGACTTTTCAGTCCTGGAATTCACTATTGCCTCGAACTCACCAAGATGCACCAACATCTGCTTCCCACGGGCTGGGATTAAAGACGTGTGTCGCCACACCCGGCTCTTGAATTTTATTTTTCAAATTTTCCCCAATTCATGTGTATGAGGAGTATCTTGCCTGCTTGGATATGTGCACCGTGTGTGTGTGTGTGTGTGTGTGTGTGTGTGTGTGTGTGTGTGCCTGGTGTACACAGAGGTCAGAGAGGGCGTCCGATCCCTTGGAAATGGAGTGACAGATGGCTGTGAGCCATCATGTTGGTGCTGGGAATGAAACCTGAGTCCTCTGCAAGAGCCGGTGCTCGTGACTGCTGGGCCCGCTCTCCATCCCTGTGAGCCAAATGAGAATAAATAATTGGTTTTAAACAGTTAAACCTTTGGAGTTGTTCTGAGCCCCTGTTATCATAGATCTGACACAGATACCATGGGAGTGTAAGAATATATAAGCAATGTATCACATTGGCTCCTGACACTCTCTCTGGTCTTTCACTAGCTGCCACAGATTTAGGAGGCAGCACCGAAGACAAAAAGTCCAAAACGTGCTTAATGTTATAACCTAACCGGTCGATATTTCAAGTATCATCTTAGTTTCCACGAAAAAAAACATCCGAAAGAACCTCCCTGAATTCTGTCCAGTGACCGTGAAGAGACAGAAGAGAAAAGGTTCGAGGCTCTGCCATCAGACTACCAGGGTTCCAGAGACTCTGCCATCAGACTACCAACAGATGATCTGTTGCTCACCCAGAAGCCCTGAGAGCTAAATAAAGTTCAGTCACAAAACAAAATGTGACAAAAATAATGGATTTTATGCGTCCATTTTAAATAAAAAAAAATGCTATCTTGAAATGAGTGCCAAGTTTTATATATTGTGTGTATGTATTAAGACTGATTTATATGTATGTGTCTGAGTCTATGTGACATGTGTGCTGGTGAAGGCCAGAGGAGGGCTTCAGTTCCCCCAGAGCTGGAGTTACAGGTAACTGAGCAGTCTGACGTGGGTTCTGGGATCCCAAGGCCTCTGGGAGGACAGTAAGTGCTCCTGACTGCTGAGCCATCTCTCAGCCTGAGGGACTAATATACAATAGATCACTAATTGTATTCATTTGCCAAAATTGCTGTAGCAAGGACTACATGCCAGGTGGCTTAGACCACAGCCATTTACTTCCTCTTAACTACTGGGCTGGGACCTGAAGCTCGAGACCAGTGTGCTGGCTTTGAGTGAGGCCACCTTGTTCTTTAGAAGATCGGTTACCCTGGGTTGTCACACAGGCATCTCTGTGTCCCCTGTGTATAAGGACACCAGTTCTATTGCATTAGGACTCACTCCTGAGACTTCATTTCAGCCATACTTACCTCAACAAGGACCTTATCTTCAACATGTTGTACTGAAGATTAGGATTCTACAATATGATTGGCCAGGGGAAGGGTCTCAGCCTGTAACACTCATACTTGTGACCTCTACTTTCTAAACTAAAAATCACTCATCAGCATATTCAGAGAAGATACAGGATAGAATGAGCCATGCATATTAATACAGTATGGGAAACAGAAAAAAAAGTGATGTCAGAAGAAATCCACATACTCTTTCCTATTTTTCTCCTTTGATAATGGCACAATGGTCAAAATATTTTTAGAAGTTTATAAAAAACTGTTTTTCCCTATGCTTTCTCTCTTTCAAACTCTAAAATAAATTATTTTGTTATGTACAACTAAGAATACTTTTAACATACATGATTAGTCTTATTGAAAGAATTTTGGTAAGACACCACTGGATGATTTTATAGCTAAATCAGTTAATAAATATTCAGAATTAAGTATTTAATTGAGCAAGAATTTATTATCAAAAGAAGTCTAGAAAGACTAGTTAAGATTACTTTTGGGCACTTCTGCTCAAATACCTGGCCCAAGAGGGACCATCCCGGAGCCCTCAGGACACAGGCATCAAGAAGCAGCGTGGGACCAGAGTCTTCTGGTTTCCACCTGCATCTGGAGCTGATCCTGTGCCACAGTTCTCCATACCCAAATCCCACCGGGAAAGAGCTGGTCTCCCAAGAGTGCTGACACACTTGAGAGCACAGGTGAGACCACCACTTCTGCTCAAATTCCTGGCCCAAGAGGGACCCACGCAGCGCCATCAGGACACAGGAACCAAGCAACAGCTGGGAACAGTATCCTTCCGGTTTCCATCTGCGCCCCGGTGATGACCCTGTGCCACAGCTCCTCATATCCAAATTCCTCCCAGAGAAAACTGATATCCCAGGAGTACTGATACACAGGCTTGCAGGAGGGACAAGACACAGTCAGAGACAGCAAGACCAGCTAAGACCAGAGATAACCAGATGAGGAGAGGCAAGCACAAGAACATAAGCAACAGAAACCAAAGCTAATTGGCATCATCAGAACCCAGTTCTCCCACCACAGCAAGCCCTGGATTCTGCAACACACTGGAAAAGCAAGACTCTGGTTTAAAATAACATCTCATGATAATGATAGAGGACTTTTAAGAAGAACATAAGTAACTCCCTTTAAAAAAGTAGAGAACACAGATAAACCAGGTAGAAGCCCTTAAAGAGGAAACAAAAAAATCCCTTATAGAATTACAGGAAAACATAACCAAATAGGTGAAGGAATTGAACAAAACCATCCAGGATCTAAAAATGGAAATAGAAACAATAAAGAAATCACAAAGGGAGACAACCCTGGAGATAGAAAACCTAGGAAAGAGAGCAGAAGTCATAGATGCAAGCATCACCAACAGAATACAAGATATAGAAGAATCTCAGATGCAGAAGATACCATCGAAAACACTGACACAACAGTCAACGAAAATGCAAAATGTGAAAAGCTCCTAACCAGAAACATGCAGGAAATACAGGACACAATGAGAAGACCAAACCTAAGGATAATAGGTATAGAAAAGAGTGAAGATTCCCAAATTAAAGGATCAGTAAATATCTTCAATAAAAGTATAGAAGAAAACTTCCCTAGCCTAAAGAGATGGATTATACAAGAAGCCTACAGAACTCCAAATAGATTAGACCAGAAAAGAAATTCCTCCTGTCACATAATAGTCAAAACACCAAATGCACAAAACAAAGAAAGAATATTAAAAGCAGTAAGGAAAAAAGGTCAAGTAACATATAAAGGAAGACCTATCAGAAATACACAAGACTTCTCACCAGAGACTATGAAAGCCAGAAGATCCTAGGCAGATGTCATACAAACTCAAAGAGAACACAAATACCAGCCCAGACTACTGTACCCAGCAAAACTCTCAATTACCATAGATGGAGAAACCAAGATATTCCATGACAAAATGAAATTTACACAATATATTTTCACAAAGTCAGCCCTGTGAAGGATAATAGATGGAAAACTCCAACACAAGGAGGAAAACTACACCTTAGAAAAAGCAAGAAGGTAATCTTTCAACAAACCCAAAAGAAGATAGCCACACAAACATAATTCCACCTCTAACAACAAAAATAACAACAATCACTATGCCTTAATATCCCTTAATATCAATGGACTCAATTCACCAATAAAAAGACATGATTAACAGACTGGATATGCAAACAGGACCCAGAATTTTGCTGCAAACTCGAATGGCCAAGAAGCACCTAAAGAAATGTTTAACATCCTTAGTCACCAGGGAAATGCAAATCAAAATGATCCTGAGATTCCACCTCACACCAGTCAGAATGGCTAAGATCAAAAACTCAAGTGACAGCAGATGCTGGCGAGGATGTGGAGAAAGAGGAACATTCCTCCATTGTTGGTGGGATTGCAAGCTGGTATAACCACTCTGGAAATAAGTCTGGTGGTTCCTCAGAAAATTGGATATAGTACTACCTGTGGACCCATCTATACGACTCCTGGGCATACACCCAGAAGATGCTCCAACATGTAATAAGGACACATGCTCCACTATGTTCATAGCAGCCTTATTGATAATAGCCAGAAGCTGGAAAGAACCCAGGTGTCCCTCAAGAGGGGAATGGATACAGAAAATGTGGTACATTTACACAATGGAGTACTACTCAGCCATTAAAAAATGACTTCATGAAATTCACAGGCAAATAGATAGATCTAGAAAATATCATCCTGAGTGAGGTAACTCAGTCACAGAAGAACACACATCGTATGTACTCACTAATAAGTAGATATTAGGCAGAGTGTGGGATACCCACAATACAGCTCACAGACCACATGGAGCTCAAGAGGAAGGAAGACCAAAGAGTGGATGCTTCAGTCCTACTTAGAAGGGGGAACAAAATAATCAAGGGAAATAGAGAGCGGGAAGGACTTGGGTGGAAGAGAGGAGGGGGAGGAGAAAAAGAGGGAAAGAATCAGGTATGGGAGGAGATGGAAGAGATGTACAGAGGATCAAGATATTGAACAGAGGTGTGTAGCAATGGGGGATGGGGAATTGGGGGTAGCAACCAGAATATCCCAGATGCCAGGAAAGCAAGAGCCTCCCAAGACCCCATGGGGATGACATTAATTGAAATACCCAACAAAGGGGAGGGAGAACCTGTTGAGACCATAGCCAGGGGTTAGGCCTGGCCCCCAGTTGAGGGATGGGGCCCCCTACCCATCTCCAAAATTTTAATCCAGAATTGTTCTTGTCTAAAAGAAATACAGGGACAGCAGAGACTGAAGGAAAGGCCATCCAGAGACTGTCCCATGTGGGGATCTATCCCATGTGCAGACACCAAACCCAGACATTATTGAGGATGCCAAGAAGTGCTTGCTGACAGGAGCCTGATACAGCTGTCTCCTGAGAGGCTCTGCCAGATCCTGACCAATACAGATGTGGATGCTCACAGCCAACCATCAACTGAGCACAGAAACCCCAATGAAGTTAGGGGAAGGACTGAAGGAGCTGTAGGGGTCTTATCTGGCATCAATGGGAGGGGGCCCTTGGTCCTATGAAGGCTTGATGCCCCAGTGTAGAGGAATGCTAGGGCAGGCAGTGAGGCTGGAGCAGGAGCACCCTAATTGAAATAGGGTAAGGGGGGGATGGGATAGGGGATTTGCAGAGGGGAAACACTTGGGGATAACATTTGAAATGTAAATAAACAAAATATCCAATTAAGAAGAAAAGATTACTTTTGGGTTTGTGTTTATGGTTGGTCTTTTTTTTTTTTATTCGATATATTTTTTATTTACATTTCAAATGATTTCCCCTTTTCTGGCTTCCCACTCCCCGAAAGTCCCATAAGCCCTCTTCCCTTCCCCTCTTCCCCCATCCACCCCTTCCCACTTCTCTGTTCTGGTATTGCCCTATACTGCTACACTGAGTCTTTCCATAACTAGGGGCCACTCCTCCATTCTTCTTGGACATCATTTGATGTGTGGATTATGTTTTGGGTATTCCAAGTTTCTAGGCTAATATCCACTTATTAGTAAGTGCATACCATGATTGATCTTTTGAGACTGGGTTACCTCACTTAGTATGATGTTCTCCAGGTCCATCCATTTGTCTACAAATTTCATGAATTCATTGTTTCTAATGGCTGAATAGTATTCCATTGTGTATATATACTGCATTTTTTGTATCCATTCCTCCATTGAGGGATACCTGGGTTCTTTCCAGCTTCTGACTATCATAAATAGGACTGCTATGAACATAGTGGAGGACGTATCCCTATTACGTGCTGGGGAATCCTCTGGGTATATGCCCAGGAGTGGTATAGCAGGATCCTCCAGAAGTTACGTGTCCAGTTTTCTGAGGAACCGACAGACTTATTTCCAGAGTGGTTGTACCAATTTGTAACCCCACCAGCAGTGGAGGAGTGTTCCTCTTTCTCCACACCCTCTCCAACACCTGCTATCTCCTGGATTTTTAATCTTAGCCATTCTGACTGGTGTAAGGTGAAATCTCAGGGTTGTTTTGATTTGCATTTCCCTAATGACTAATGAAGTTGAGCATTTTTTAAGATGCTTCTCCACCACCCAAAGTTCTTCAGGTGAGAATTCTTTGTTTAACTCTGCACCCCATTTTTTAATAGGGTTGTTTGGTTTTCTGGAGTCTAACTTCTTGAGTTCTTTATATATATTGGATATTAGCCCTCTGTCTAATGTAGGATTGGTGAAGATCTTTTCCCAATTTGTTGGTTGTTGATTTGTCTTCTTGATGGTGTCCTTTGCCTTACAGAAACTTTGTAATTTTATGAGGTCCCATATGTCAATTCTTGCTCTTAGAGAATACGCTATTGGTGTTCTGTTCAGAAACTTTCTCCCTGTACTGATGTCTCCAAGGGTCTTCCCCAGTTTCTTTTCTATTAACTTCAGAGTGTCTAGCTTTATGTGGAGGTCCTTGATCCATTTGGAGTTGAGCTTAGTACAAGGAGATAAGGATTGATCAATTCACATTCTTCTGCATGCTGACCTCCAGTTGAATCAGCACCATTTGTTGAAAAGGCTATCTTTTTTCCATTGGATGTTTTCAGCCCCTTTGTCAAGGATCAAGTGGCCATAGGTCTGTGGGTTCATTTCTGGATCTTCAATCCTATTTCATTGATCCATATTTGGAAGGCCGTTTACCCCATTGAGGCATTTCCTACGCAATCACAAGGAGCAGTGTGAACCCCTAGAACCTATGTAAATGTCAGGTGGATGCAGCCTCTGGAGGTGGAGACGGGATCCCCAAAGCAAGCAAGTTTGTCAGCTCTCCATTTGATGGAGAGACCTTGCCTCAGTGAATAAGGCAGAAGACTGAGAGTGATTTCCAGTATCAACCTTGGGCTCTACATGTATGTTACACCCATGCACAAGCATCCACACATCCACACAAGAACATACATACAAGAACAATGGCAAAAAACACTTAAAATAGAAGTATTAAATTATCAAGAGAAACTAAAGACTATCAGTTAGTTCCAGGGCATGATATATGTCTGGTTGGGTATCAGAAAAATTTTAAGATTGCTTCTTTTATTTGTATGTAACCATAGATGAAAGTAGAAACAGAATAAACACCATATAATTGGCCAGGCTTTTGCAATAAAAAAAAAGATATATTACATTGAAAATCAATGCACCTCAAGTATATTACATACAAAGTAGGACTCAGATTTTCTTATAAGTTATTTTTTATTTTACGTGCATTGGCAGTTTGCCTACATGTGTATGTCTGTGTGAGTGTGTTGGATCCCCTGGAAATGGGAGTTACTGACAGCTGTGAACTGCCAAATGGATGCTGGGAATTGAACCCGGCCTTCTACAAGAGCAGCCAATGCTCTTAACTGCTGAGTCATCTCTCCAGCCCTGTTAAGATTGATTTTTAGGGAATGCATTTTGGGTGGTGGAGCCATGTGGCTTGTGTCCTCTCCTTTGTGTCTGCCACCTCCTCAGGGCCCTCACTAGACCTGGGTTCCCATGCTGACTCTTGATGGTCAGTTCAGTACTACTCTATGCTCTGCAGGAACCTGGACCAAGCCTGTAACAGCTGACCTCTGAGGCAGTGCAGGTGCCACACATCTCTTCATGGGCAGTGTGGTAATGTACCCACTCTGGTGGTCAAAGTAATCAAGAATCAAGGTTTTTGTCTTGAAGCTCTATGGCAAGGCTGATCTGGAAATGTTTTCTGTAAATTCCTGTTTATCAAAGATCTGGGCTTAGGCAGTTTTGGGTAAGTAGAGATTACCATGGCCATAGAATGTGAACCTGGGTTTGAAATATCTGATAACAATGCAGAAAAGTTAATGCATCCACAAGAAATTGAAGGTTACAGGTAAGTGAGAGGATGATATGATCACACACCAGCGCCCTTTCCTCCCTGAGAGAGGCCTCCGCTAACTGGTGAGCATCTGAAAGGGAGAATATATGGTGGTATCATGGCTGGCTGCCAGGAACTGTCAGAACTGGATTTAAATAGTCTGAGAATTCTGCCTTTGAAAGTGAATTATTATAAAGCAAACAAACAAGATTTAGTTTTAAGCAGACAAGAAATAAGTGCCATCTGCTTTGCTTTTACAAGTCAGGTGGTCTTGCATGTTAGGACACAAAGACCATGAGGGAGTTTTTGCCAGGTTTGCTCCAAACTCCATCTTGGTATCTACAGCAGTGCTGGCACAGAGCAGGTACTCAGTCGATATGAATGGATGATTCTCCAAATGCTGTTATGGGAAGCAGCTATGAGAAGAGACTGAGCGAGGCTGCTGCACGCACACTGCCTTGTCCCATTTACTTCATGTAAGGATCTCCTGGAGTCACTGCTATTTCAGTTACCAAATAAGAAAGTATTCCTTTAGTTTTATGTGACTTTTTTTCTTAACTCCAAAATGTCAGTCAGCTCAAGTAACTTCTCCTCCCTTAGTTATTAGCAATTGAATTGAGGCTAGTGTTATGTCTGATGAAGGTCTCTAATAAGCACTTGGCTTCAGAGTCTGTGTAATTTAAAAGCAGAACCCCACAGCCTCCTGATCAAGGGCCTGGAGACCACCACTGACTGAACTGAGCCAAAGCATGAAGCAGTTGTAGAGCTGATCACCTCAGACTTGCAAAGACTCCTTAGAATGACTCCCATTATGGCCACTGTGCTAGATCACTGGGATTTTACATAATTATCTAAATTCATACATGAACTTGGTATCATAAACTATATTGTCATTCCAAAATATATTGTTCTATTGTAAATGGTATGTACTCTTCCCTGTTACCATTTAATTTTGCAGAACTCCATTTTCTGATGCCCACTGAACGATAAATACATTTCATTGTAAGAATGCTTAGCTATAGAAATTCCACTACTATACACACTCCAACTTTGATGTTGGATGTTTCAGATAATTTCCCTCAGAAATCAAGATTTTTTTTTTACTCAAAATAAGTACTAATATAAAGAAACAACACCTTCAAGCAATAAGGAGGCTTTTACACAATGTTTAACACTGGTACACAGGCACTAATTTTGTTCCTTTCTGATAGTTCAGAAAGGATTATAAAATGCTCCTTTAAAATAGCTTCAAAATAGCTCCTTCAAAGCAGTGCTCAGCATAGTGGCTCATGCACAGTGGAAGCCTGGCAAGCACTCACAGAGTAAGTTAATAACAATTATTCAATGAAAGGAAAAACTCTGACATTTTAAAATAAGAAAGTAAATTTATTTACAGCTCAATGCCAACCACTCCATGTTCAAATGACACTTGAAACAAGTTTATCATATACTGAAGAACTAGAGCCCCAAACAGGCTTTAGATAAGAACTGAGAAGCCACACAAGTGAAGGAGGAAATGTCTGAAATGTGTTGTGCTTCTGAAGTGTCTGTCCCAGTGGCTGTCCAGACATTCACTGAGTGTCTCTACATTTCCTCACCAAGGAAGAAGGTTCTCGTTCCCAGCTCACAGAAACAAATCCTGAAAATAATCATCAAATTCTTCTTCCCTATTAAAAAAAGTACAAATATTGATTATAATCGAGTATTCAATAAAAATTAAATTAAAAATCAATAGAGTAAAAAATTGATATATGAAACTAATAAAAAATATTTTCATCTAGTATATTAGCTATCACCCTGTATACCAGTGTGCTTTCATAATTCAAATAATTCTTAGTCTCTAAGCAACCATATCTATGCTCAAAATGGTTAAAACTGAATAATTCACATTCTGGTACCTCTCTCAAAACCCCTCAGTTTTCTTTGAAGTACTTTGTGAGAGATCATTCATTGCTTCTCTTTGCTTTTCTGGTTGACTTTACACCGTCTCTGTTCAATACTTCAAATAATAATTTGCTTTAAAAATGCTTGAAACAGAAACTATGCCTAAAAAAACAAACCACGTCTCACTCCCAGGAATGTGAGGACATATGTCCAGGCCACAGTGCTTTATTAGTCTGAGAACAGTGGATATATATTTATAGTTAGTAGAGGTCACATCTCAAAGAGCAGAGCTTTGAGGGGACACTTCCTCAAGTCTAACTGTGAAACAGCGGGAAGTATCCAACGCTAGAGCTAGATAACATTAGTGGCGGCAGCCAGCCTCAAGCAGCCAGCAGCTCAGGCTTTGGAATGAGGATGGCGGAGACCAAGTGCACTGGTTATCTGTGGGTGGGAGGCTGAGATGGCTGCTGGCAAGGGATCCCTACACCTGTGTAAATCTTCGAGGGGCTCCTCAGCGTGGGTTATGAGAATCATAACACCATGGGACAGGCTGTCCTAGATGCAACGGAACAGCCGTCTCGGAAAGAATCCAAGCAAGAACAGCGGGCAGTCTGTTAAAGTGAACTGACGCTGGACACACTGGCTGTTTGCATCCCCAAACAATGACTGGTAATAAACTTTCACTTTACCAGGACAGGGAAACTTTGGCACTAAATAAACATTCACAGCATTAAGTATTTTCATTAACTGCTATCAAGAACGGCAGTGTCCACAGCTGCTTAAGCTGATGACGGAAACAACACTCACTGTGATTTTTCATCTGTCTCTGGCAGGGGACCCTTCCAGAGCTCAGAGTCTGAAGCACCGTCTTCCTCATCAGCACTGCCTGCTCATTTAGAAGAAAATGTTGTCATTGTTTTTAACATAACACATTTTGAATCATTTATCTGTGCAATTAAATTAACCATGAATTTAACAGTAATTTAGCTTCAACTTCTATGATTCCACAGTTTAACTTATTCCTCCAGATATAATAAATTTTAAAAATTGAACAATATGAAAAATACCAGAGGCCAGGCGGTGGTGGCACACGCCTGTAATCCCAGCACTCTGGGAGGCAGAGGCAGGTGGATTTCTGAGTTCGAGGCCAGCCTGGTCTATAGAGTGAGTTCCAGGACAGCCAGGGCTATACAGAGAAACCCTGTCTCGAAAAAATAAATAAATAAATAAATAAATAAATAAATAAAAATAAAAGAAAGAAAGAAAGAAAAATACCAGAGCCTCAGCAAAAAGGGTATGCAACTAATATCTTATGAACAGCTTCACCATGTTATACTAAAGTAGCAGCTGATTTATTTATTTCCTTGATTGTACAACAAAAACGAAATGAAGATTTTTGTAAAGAACATATATGTATTAGGACCTACACTCAAGAATAGCTCCTGTAGGCTTAGGGTTTTCACTGAGAGTAGTCACTTGCTAATGTAATTACATCATGGAATAGTTTGTCTGCCTGACACTACATTATCTAATATTGAATAATTTTAGTTCAGCATTAGATGATTCATGTAAGGTCTATTTTGTTATATTTTAAAAATAGAAATATATTATCTTTACTAATTTTAGAGGTAATGCATACTGTCACTGTCTAAAATAAAAAGCAATTTGGAAATGTTTAAAGTCCTAAGAAAAAGTTATCCCAAGTAATACAATCACTTTTTAAGTTTGGTTGGCCTTTCAAAAGGTATAACATATACCTATTTAAATTAATTTGATTATAATTTTGTAACATAATTTTGTAACTATAAAGAATTTGAGACAGCATAGACAGTTTTCCTTGACAATACATATACATATGTCAATGTTTTTATAATGAGTTTTTTTCTAGAATTTATTTTTATTTTTAATGATGCATATGTATGTGCAGGTGTTTGCACAGGGCTGGGGTGTCAGATCCCCAATGAAGGTGCTTGGAACTGAGCTTGGATCCTCTCCAAGACCAATATGTGCTTTAACCACAGAGCCATCTATCTAGCCCCATGAAAACTTTAAACAAACAAACAAACAAAACAAAACAAATCCAGTTATATGGAATTTGATTAACTGATCGTTAATTTCTGATTGGTGGGGATTTAGGCTGTATTTCCCATTTTTATTTTTACTGGGGTGAGGGTGGGGAGCAGTCTGGTGATTAAACCCAGGATTTTAAACACGCTGGCAAGGGCTCCACAGTGGGCACACAGCTCAGCCAAGCTGTTTTTCTTGTTGAACAGTGTGCATTTCTATCCATATTTATCTGAGGTGCTTATCTATTCCAAATAAAATATCAAATTCCAAAAGCAGCATCACTGGCCACCACAGGTGTTCTAAACCCAGTTACAGTGTCAGGCTTTCCTCCAGAAGAAAGGTTATAGAGTTTCCATTCTTCCAAACAATGTCTGTGAAGGCCTCTTCTTCTCAGAATAAATTTGTCTAATTAAAGTAATAAGCATTATTTTTACAAAATGTCTGACAAATACTTTTTCAATTATAACAGCACAGTCTTACACAGAAGCTTAGTTCTTGATGTGTTCATCCTAACACAGTGTGCTCTTTACAAACCTTAACTTATACAACATCCATATGATTAAAAGAAAAGATGCTAAACCAAGAATGACATAATAAGAGATAATTCCCTTGCAGAGTTACCACTAGATTTCTGACTTAACTCGGATTTGGCTTGCCAGTACAGAACGTCCCTCAGTTCAGCACAGAACAAAAATAAAGCTGCATTGATTTGCCACGGTGGTTCTAGCCTTTTACCTGCTGGACTCTGATCCTTGAATCAATGTGTATGCCTGAACTTTGGTCCTAACTGAACCTGCTGTGGCATCAAATTTAACAAATAACAGGGGGAGGGTGCTTTCTAATGAGCTATATACACATGATGATGAAACTAAAAGTCTTGGAGGAAGATTCCTGCTCCGTGACAGCCATCACCACAGTTCCCATTGTCTTAAACTGATAACACAAGAAAGAATAAAATCTTCCACTCGATGAGATAAGAAAGAACAGAAAACCCAATTATGCCTAATGAAGTTCTCTGTATGGCATTACTGTCCAGATGTCAGAGAACTGAACCTAGATGGACTTTAAAAACAAGCAGTGGACTGTAAAGTCTTACATAGCTCTGGTGTTTACTCTGTTCCCTCCTAAGAATACTTTCCACAAGTCAGCTTTCCTACACTAATTTCCTTTGTGTGAGTGTATTTGTCTATGTATGTGGTATGCATAAGTATAGTGTATGTGTGTATACATGGAGGACAAAGGTCAACTTCTAGTGTTGTTCCTTGGATATTGTCCATAGAAGGGATCTTTTACTGGCCTTGAACTCAGTAAACAGGTGAGGCTTCCTGACATGGACGCAGAGATCTGCCTGTCTCTGCCTCCCCTGCCCTAGGATTGAAAATCTGTGCTACCGTCCTATTTTATATATGTGCATGCAGAGGTGCACATGTGGGACACAGTATGGAGGCTAGAGAAGAAACTATGCAAGTCAGTTCTATCCCACTCTCACGTGGGTTCAGGGACCAAACTGTCAAGTTTGTTGGCAAGCACCTTCAGTCTCTGAGCTGACCTCGGCCCAGTTTTTAACGTGGGCTCTGAGGACTGAATTCAGCATCTCTTGCTTTCATGGAAGCCCTGTACCAAACAGACTACTGGGCCAGCCCATCAGTACATCAATTTTCTAATACAAGATAATGCAATTTTACTTTTAAAAAGTTAAATCATCTTAAAATAAATCCCTTTGATAGAATATCCATTGGAAAAGTGGCCAAATTGCCTCAGAGAATCAAATCTATAGGTATAGACTAAATGATCTGTAAAGTTTCTTCCACCCTATGAGTCTAAAACTTCCTGATTCCCTGAGGGCAAGAGTCACTACAAACAGTTACAACTACAACCATCTTCCAGGGGAGGAAAGAGTTCCACTAAGGAATGACAGGCAGAGTGGTCAATACACAACGACCCTCTTACAGCCTCACTGTCAAGTCTGCAGTAATTACGGGCAAGAATTAGTTCTTTTCTTCTCTTTACATTTATGTGTGTGATATAATGTGAACATGCTACAATGCATGTGTGCAGATCAGAGGACACGTGAGTCCCAAGGATGGAATCAGGTCACCAGGCCTGGCAGCAGCCTGTATCTGCTGAGCCACAGCCTGCTGCTCTACTGGTGTCTGTGGGTCTGCTCATCTAACGCTGTCTGCAACGTGAACCCAGTCATTGCGGGACACTTCCAATAACAAGTAGCATCCAATCTGTCTCCTGAGACAGCTCACTTCCATTTGTCAGAGATTTCCAAGGGACAGTTTTCCTTAAATTGAGGACAAAATGTGTTTTCAGGCTCTTTTTATCTACAGACTTCATGAACCAATCACTAAAAATACATCTCCCGTTGAGTAGCGGCCTCCAAACACCTCCAAGTTTTATGTCCTCACCCTCCAAACTAAACATCTGCAGTTCGCCAACATTCGCCCCACGGCACAATTTCAGTTCTCGTAACATACCGGCTGCTCTGTGTTTGATCCGTTTCAGCCTTCAAAGTTCTCCTTAGTGTATGGTACTTAAATACTTTGGGTTTTCCCAAATGCTTGAATTCTGAGGATATTATATGATAACTAAAAACTCACTCAACTGAAGAATGGTGAATGTCTTGAATAACCATAAAAAAATGGTCAGGTATTAACTTTTGATCTGATCAATTCAGAGAGCAAATACAGACTGTTTAATGTCTGGCATTTTTCTTTTTGCTGGCACTGCAACAGAGCTACAGGTTATCAAGGACTTCCTTCGTGTGAGACAGACTTTTTGTGTATATCTTCTCTTTTGACAATAATTCAATAAAGCTGGCCTGGCCTGTTTATACCCATTCTACAAAAGAAGCAAGACATGGACAAATTAATCATTTAAGATGGATCCATCTATCTATCTATCTATCTATCTATCTATCTATCTATCTACCTACCTATTATATTACAATATAAGCAACAGGCTTCCATTTGACTCACCAATAGTGAACAGCTATTGATAGTAAGAGGAAAAAAAGCACTGAGTTAGGGATTATAAACTTGTATCTAAGCCTCTCTCTGACATTAACTATTTAGCCTTCAATAATTTCCTTTAGCTCTCTGGTTCTCAGGACATCTACTGAACAACCTTGACATCATTTGCCTGTAATTCTAGAAATTTCAGAGAGTGATAAACAAGTATTATAAAGTCAAGAATAACTTGAACTTGTCTCAAAATAAATATGTACATTAAATTTTAATATTTTCAAAGCGGAGGGGAGACAGCCATGGGGAGATGGCTCCGTGGTCAGGAGTGAATCCTGCTCTTTGAGAACCTGTGCTGCTTGCCAGCAACCACGTGCGGGAGCTCACCAGTCCACAATTACAGCTCTGAGGGAACTAGCCGATGCCCATGTCTCACTTCAATGGCTTCTGCACTAGACCAGATATACTCACATACATAATTTAAAAATAATAAAAATAAACCTTTACAATTTAAAACATAAAAGTATCTTATTTCTACTACAGATTTTTTTTTAAAGCATGCCTCCTTTTCTAATCCTACAGGAGGTTCTTCTCTTGAAGCTGCCAGGAAAAAGCTAAATAAATAAAGTCTCTTTATTATTTCAAAAGGGCATTGGTCATTGTGTTTTGGCTGTAGGGAGAACAGCAATGGTCGTGGGATGTGCTTTGGTAAAGGAATACATCTTGTTTCTACCTTTACACTGCGATTCCACCTTGTTTCCCAGTACTCATATATCACTAATTTTAAAACAACCTGTGTACTTTTGTAAATCACTGAAAACTCGGGAAGCATTTCATGGGAAATAGAGACTTTGTAGCAATCCTTCAGTAAAATCAGTGTTTGCAAAGAAGTAGTGAATGCACAAATAAAAAGCACCATTCAGAGCAAGAGCTTCTGTCACGGGACCCACACAAGAAGCACGCTCCACATGTCCAGTCACCCGCGCAGGCCGTCAGACTCCCGCACAGGGAGCTGCTTTCTTTAATCCTGCCTTCCCCTCCCCAGTGCAACCTTACCCCACTTCTCTTCCTGCACACTGTACAGTGTGAAACTGAAATACATGCTCACTGCATAAACTGAAATATACACTCACTGTGCATTTACTGAAAATCGCTTCTGATGCTTTCGATAATTAAGAGACTTAATTGTAAAAAAATAGTTTACAATAAAATTGTAAAAAGTAAATAAATATTTACTTTTTGTCCTTTATGATTCTTCTGTTATACAAAAACAAATAATAATTCACATCATAGCAGGATACAACTTAAAAAAAAACCCAAATCACAAGTGCTTTGAATCTATATATTTCTATTGATAAAGAAATGCTTGATACTTACTGTTTCTAGAATCTTCTGACTTTTTTGAGGATGAATGTCCTGAAAAGAAAACAACATTGTTTTAACAAGCATCATCTTCAGGTGGTGTTGATAGTTATAGCTAAAGCTATAAATTCTTCACAAATTTTCTTATGGTCTCAAAAAAAAAAAAAAGCCTTTTACTACTTTCAGGTCCCTTAGTTTTATTTCCTCAATTAAAATATTAGGTCCTTTTAGATAGTTATTATCTTACTTGCTTATAGAGCCTGGGACAGCTGAAAGTTAACACAAAACTTAAAACCTGAAAGCCTATGAAAAATGTTACATGGCTTGAACACCACTTCAAAGGTTGCAAATGATAATGATGACAACAACAACAGCAACAATACTAAATTTCCTTTACTTTGTAGAGATGCTCAGCCCTTCCAGTGAACAGTGTATAGAAATTCATTTTCCAGACTTTTTTCAAGATCATATACAAGTAGAAATGGAGGTAGTGAGGAGTTAGGGCTTCTTCCTTCCTTATAGCATGCTAAACAAGGGCTCCCCCACTGACCCACATTCCCAGCCAACTGTGTCCACAGTCATATGTAGCTATTAAGGCATCATTTTGTCAAAAAAATTAAAAATTTCATCTCTGCAATAGTTAAGGAGACAAAAAGGAAAAAGTACAGAACATCTTTGGTATATATGTCATAGAATAATAATATATTGTATTATATGTTTTATGTATATTTATATTAATATATTTATATCCTATATACTAATGTATTTATATACTTAAATGATGCTTATATTTAGTTATAGTTATATAATTAAATGTTATCAATTTTTATAACTAAACACACACACACACACACACACACACACACATGGGCTTTAGAGACAAGGCTTCTTTGTGTAGTACTGGCTATCCTGGAACTTGGTCTGTAGAACAGGTTGGCCTCGAACTCACAGAGATCTGCCTGCCAGTATATCTCAAGTGCTAGGATTAAAGGCCTATACCTGTGTGTGTGTGTGTGTGTGTGTGTGTGTGTGTGTGTGTGTGTGTGTAGGATGATAAAATAAAAAGCACAGGTGACAAAATAAGCCCCCAACAAAACTAGATGAGCGGCTGAGAAGCCTAAGTTTTAGTCTCTTAGAAGCCAAAGGGGATACAAGAAGTGCAGGCTGTTCAATGGGCTTTTAAAACGTGGGTGGAGGGCTGGAGAGATGGCTCAGCAGTTCAGAGCACTGACTGCTCTTCCAGAGGTCCTGAGTTCAAATCCCAGCAACCACATGGTGGCTCATCTTTCACTTCTAGTGTATCTGTCTGAAGGTAGCTACAGTGTACTCACATAAAAAAAAAAAAAGTAGGTGGAAAGGTTAGGGTTACTCTTCAAACCCACTGACAGAAGTAGAACCAAAGGTTTCAAGGGAAACCTGCCAGAACCATCTGATATGTGAAGGTTACTGTGGTAGGAGTGGGTTCCTCCTCCCTTGAAATGCTGAAACAGTTAGAACCACTGTATGCCACAGGGCAGAGGCTCTTGCACACTTGTCTGTGTGTGAGGACCCACAAATCACAGGGGCCTCCGACAGTAACTTCAGACCAATTTACAGCTGATCATAAGGGAGCACCATTGTTTAGGATTGATTCCTGGAGTTTCTTCAACTGTGAGAAAAATGAGTGAATTCACAGATTCCACTCACTAATATCTACTAAATAAGTGCCTACGATCTTAGGAAGTGGGAGTGAGTTAAACACCTATATAATCCCTTTTCTCACAGAAAATGAATTATTCAAGGGTCCTGTGCATCTAAACAAGTACAGGGTACTCTTAGAATGCATACTAGGGATCTAAGCTAGGTTGGAGAAGTGAGACAGACATTGTTAAGAAGGGCCTTTCCAACTGAACTGAAGTGAAACATGAAGGGTGAGGCTGTTTAAAGGGAAATGGGGAAGAGAGGATATTGAACCTTTGTCCAAGAGTGTATCTGTATCCATGTATTTAGTTCTTCCTTTCTTGCAAAAGCAAAACTGCTCTTCAAACACAAGCCATATTGATCTGTCTTAGTTTTCTCTCTACTCATTTGCTCTGCCATGTGGCACTCAGCTGTTCACCCAGCCACTCACTTATTTAGCACTTACTATGGCGGTAAGAAGGAAGCTACAGAGTACATAGTCTCACATAAGGGGGGGGGGCAAGGGATGTCTAGGGATAAAGCCAGGAGTGCCAACTGTCCAGATGTTTAGTCATTATTAAACATTATTCTAAATTAAAAAGGTCTAGGTAGAGATGAGCTCTTCCTTAATTTATAATAAGCCAATTACATGGTATGATTACAGTAAGAAGATGATAATATTATTAATTCAATAATGGATATAACCAAATTTTCAAATGCCATACTACTGTTACAGCATATTAAAATAAATACAAATTTTCAAACTCAGATGAAATTGTCACACTTATTGAAACTTATTTTGGAGTTAGGAAATAAGATAGATGTGAAAAGACTTTCATCTTCAAATGCCAGCTCTCAATAAACAACAGAATAATACGTCTACTAATTATCCCAATTCGGTGATATTTTGTACTATATACTTTAACTGCATAGTCATTGTGATATACAAGAAGGAAAAAAAATGCATAAAAGAATGCACCTGAGCCAACTATCTTCCTATCTAGAGCAAGGGAGCCCTCTCCTGTCCAGATCTTATATTAACATTGGGTTAAATTCAGTAGAAGTTATATCTGATTACCTTCTGGTGCGGAAAAAGCAACTAAAAGTAACCTTCTTAATAGTTAATTACATGGCGGGCATTAGTCAAATTGCTAAATAAACTATCTCAATTTTTCTCATAATCCTATGAGACATCTACTGTAATCAAGATTTTAGATTGAGGAAGTGTTAGTGTCTCAGTTTCTTCTATGGATAACAAAGCTACAGTAAGCACCAGGGAGCTGGGAGACTCCACAGCTTTTGTGCACAGCCTGCCAGGAGAGAGTGATCTCTCAGCAGTGCTTTTACTTCTGAGCTCAGAGAAGTAAGGACACAGGCTTACAGGCCCACAGGAGGAACAAACTCCAGCCAGAGACAATACCAACTAACACCAGAGATAACCAGATGGCAAAAGGCAAGCACAAGAACCCTACCAACAGAAACCAAGGCCACATGGCAACATCAGAACCCAGTTCTCCCACCACAGCAAGTCCTGGATACCCCAACACAAGGGAAAAGCAAGAGTCGGATTTAAAATCATATCTCATGATGCTGATAGAGGGCTTCAAGAAAGACTTAAATAACTCCCTTAAAGAAATACAGGAGAATATCGGTCAACAAGTAAAAGCTCTTAAAGAGCAAACACAAAAATCCCTTAAAGAAACACAGGCGATCATGGATCAACAGGCAGAAGCCCTTAAAGAAGAAACACAAAAATCTCTTAAAGAATTACAGGAAAACACAATCAAGTGAAGGAACTGAACAAAACCATCCAGGATCTAAAAGTGGAAGTAGAAACAATAAAGAAATCACAAAGTGAGACATCTCTGGAGATAGAAAACCTTGGAAAGAATTCAGGAGTCATAGATGTAAGCATCAACAACAGAATACAAGAGATAGAAGAAAGGCCCTCAGATGCTCAAGATACCATAGAAAACATTGACTCAAAAGTCAAAGAAAATGCAAAATGCATAAAGCTGGTAACCCAAAACATCCAGGAACTCCAGGACACAATAAGAAGACCAAACCTAAGGATTATAGGTATAAAGCAAAGATTTCCAACTTAAAGGCCCAGTAAATATCTTCAAAAAAAGTATAGAAGAAAACTTCCCTAACCTAGAGAAAGAGATGCCCATGAACATACAAGAAGCCTACAGAACTCCAAACAGACTGGAGCAGAACAGAAAGTCTTCCCAGCACATAATAATCAAAACACCAAATTCACTAAGCAAAGAAAGAATATTAAAAGCAGTAAGGGTAAAAGGGCAAGGAACTTATAAAGGCAGACCTATCAGAATCACACCAGACTTCTCACTAGAGACGATGAAAGTTAGAAGATCCTGGGCAAACCTCATACAGACCCTACGAGAACACAAACGCTAGCCCAGGCTACTATACCCAGCAAAACTCTCAATCATCTTAGATGGAGAAACCAAGATATTCCGTGATAAAACCAAATTTGCACAATATCTATCCGCAAATCCAGCCCTACAAAGGATAATAGGTGGAAAATGCCAACACAAGGAGGGAAACTACACCATAGAAAAAGCAAGAAAGTAATCTTCTTCCAACAAACCAAAAAGAAGATACCCACACAAACATAAAAATAACATAAAAAAATAACAGGAAGCAACAATCACTATTCCTTAATATCTCTTAACAACAATGGACTCAATTCCCCAATAAAGAGACGTAGGCTCACAGAAATATTTCTCATGTAAACCTTCAATTTTATCAGAAAATGTTTGTAATTCCCCTTTTAATTAATTTAGTAAGTTTTTATGTCTACCATTTTATCTGCATTATTTTTCATGATAATCTCTATTTTAATGTCTTTCTATATATTTACTCTATTTTATCAGAAATGTTTTCAATGTAGATCTCTGATTTTATCACAAATGTTTCTAATTCCACCTTCAATTAATTTAGAGTCTTTATATCTACCATTTTATATGTAAAATTTTCCATGAAATAGTCAATTTTAACATGTTAGTCTATATATTTCTTGAATTTTACCAGAAATATTTTCCATGTAAATCTTCAATTTTACCAGAAATATTTTCCATGTAAATGTTTATAATTCCACCTTCAATCAACTTAGAATTATCTTTATGCCTATCATTTTATCTGTATAATTTCCATGATAATTTTTAATTTTAACATGTTTTTCTATATATTTCTTCAATTTTATCAGAAATATTTTCCATGTAAATCTTCAAGTTTATCAGAAAATGTTTATAATTCTACTTTCAATCAATTTAGGGAATACTTTTATGCCTACCATTATTATATCTATATAAATTTTTCCATGATAATCTTCAATTCTAACATGTTTTTCTACATTTTTCTACAATTTTATCAGAAATGTTTTCGATGTAAATCTTCAATTCTATCATAAAATGTTTCTATTTCATATTTCAATTAATTTAGCAATGTTTTTTATGTGTACCACTTTACTCTTTAATTTTGCATGAAAATTGTCTATTTTAACGGGTTTTTCTATGCATCTCTTCTATTTCATCTGAAATATTTTCCATGTAAATTTTTAATTAAAAAAAAAGATTTTAGATTGAATGGCAGACTGTAAAACTGCTTTACAGTCCTAGTTCTCAAAGAGCCTTCAAGTTTTCATCTGACTCTTGAAGACTAACTATGCAGGCAGGTGCTACCCCAGCATACACAGAGAAGGTAGGCTCAGGAGAATCAGTGTCTTGTCCTAGTAACAAGGCTTGAATACAGCCAGGAATTGAACAATTTGCAGTATTATATAATACTATAGTATATGCCCGAAAGGAACCAAAACCAATTCTGTTCTTAAAACGGCTAAAAGCGACTAAATTCACATCTGAATTCTTGACCACTTTCCTTTCAGTTGTTTTTAAACAGCCCTGAAGGCACCCCCAGATGGACTCTGGTTAGTGCTGCAGCCAACTGTATGCCATCCTCGGAGTGAGGAGCTCTTGATCCTTCTCACCTTCATCCTTGCCCTTGGGAGCGCCCTCTGAAGATGACGACTTGGATTTCCTACGAGGCGACTTGTCACACTCAGTCTTGGTTTTTGACTTTCTTTTTGTTGACTTGATTTCTTTTCTCCTTTATGTTAAATGACATAATATTGAAGTTAACTTTTTCAACAAATTTTATAAAAAATAATATCTGAATTAAAGAAAATAGTTATAATTTACTTATAATTTATATAATAAGGAACCTTGAAAGAATATGTAGTTTTTTTCATTTTTTATTTTTTTGAGATATAGTATCTCCATGTAACCTTAGATGTACTGAAAGTCTCTCTGTAGACCAGGCTGGCCTCATCACAGAGACCCACCTGTGTCTGTTTCCAGAGTGCTGGGAGTAAAGGTATGTGCCACCACTGCCAGGCTAGAGTATGTAAATATTTTAGGTCAATATATAAATTAAGATAATTCTGTAAGATGATAAAGCCTAAACAGACACAAAGAACTATTTGGTAAATTCTCTACACAAACAGTGCACTGTTTATATCCACCCCTTTCCTAGCACTTAGCTCATATCCACTGAGCACTGAGAAGCAAGTGCTGCGACGATCTAATCCACGTGAGAGGATGCTCTCCTCTCAGAGTAAAGACTACAGTACACACATCCAGGGATGGAGATGGAAAGTGCTCACTCTCAACTCAGATGTCCACGTTAGACTACTTCTAATTTACCTTCTTATTGCTCTTTACCTCCTCTAGGCCAGATTTACAACAGTACATCTGTTGGTCAGTACAACAGGTGAAAAACAATTTTAATTGCTTAAGAAAAGAAATATGGGAAAACAGCTCTCAAATATTTGCTCAACAGACTTCTGGTTAAGATACCCACACTGATGCTATCATGCTGGCATAGTAGTTAATCATATTTGTTCTTTTATCAAAGTCATTTCAGTTTTGAAATGACACTTAAGAGGGAAAGTCACAAAATACCTTCAGTCTCAGCATCACTGGCAGAAAGAGGAAATTAAGGTTTGGGCTGGCCATCCCAGCAACATAAAAACTCCTGCTGGTTTTAAAAATGTATTGTTTATTTGTAGTAGCTAAAACACAATATAGACATGCTTTCACTAAAACTTAACAACCCAGATGCTGACATATACCTATAACCCTAGCACTCAGGAGGCTGAAACAAGAGAATCACAAATTTGAGACTAGCCTCAGAAACATTATGAATTAAAGGTAGTCTTCCTCAAAAATGAAACAAAATAACAAAACAAAAAACAAGCAAATAATAAAATAAAACCAAGGCCAATGATCTCACACAAAGACATGGTGCAGGCCAGTAGTTCTTCTAACTCAACATAGCAGACACATTCCAGATGGCTTAGCAGGAGCCTGACTTTACCAATGCCACTTTTGCCATTGAGAAACTCTAGCTAAAAGTCTATTTAACCCAGCACTACGGAGGCAGAGTCAGGCAGATCTCTGTGAGATAGAGGCCAGCCTTGCCTACAAAGGGAGTTCCAGGACAGTCAGGGCTACACAGAGAAATGCTGACTTGAAAAACAAAACAACAAAAGTCTGTTTAAAAGTCACAAGAAGGACCGGAGAAATGGTTCCATAGATAAGAGAGTCTGCAATGAACACATGAGGAATTGACTCTGAATCCCAAGAATCCACATAAATATCAGGTATGACCATGTTCACCAATAATCTTGGTGCTTAGAGGCAGGAAGGTGGAGACCAGAGAGACAGGAACATTGCTGTAGCTTACCAGTCAGACTAGTCAAAACCGGCAAGGTCTGGGTTTAACCAGAGACCTTGTCTTAAATGAATAATGGCAAAGTCAGAGAGCACAGCACTCAGAGTCCTCCTTTAGCTTCCCCAAAAAATGTGGGCACACAGCCACGCAGGCACACAGCCACGCAGGCACTCGGGCACGCAGGTACACAGGCATGCACGCATGCTCCATTTTATGCAGTCAGCTTTATCACATCATTTCGAGGACTATTACAGTGTCTGGCCATTGGCTTCAAATTAACAACAGGCATCTGCTGCCCCACATAGACCTTCACATATAAACTTGTTTGGCTTGTTCAGGACAGAGTGAATTTACAATTCCACAGATCATACAATGATGCTCTATTTTCTAAATAAATCCACTTTCCAAATTGAGCTTTAGATACTCAGTATGATAAAATGAGTATGGCCTAGGTTACTAAACATTAAGAATGATATATCAAAAGAAAAAAAATTACCTGTGATGAAAATTTAATTTAAAGGAACAATCTTGGCATAGTCCTAAAAGAGAAAAAATATACCACTGAGTTTCTGAATCCATGTAATTATACTGCTACTCTATTTAAATTATAATTTGCCATGTTATTTGTATCCCTTACTATACACAGGAAATAATATAAAAAATAATCTGTAGAGAGCCTTATCGAGGTGCCATGCCACTTGGCAGGAACTTGACATTGACCAATGTGAACTTCCTCTCCCAGTCTTTGAGTGGGAACTCCTGTGTTAGCCATAATCCCCTCCACCTAGGGTAGAGTGCTCAAACCAAGGTGAAGCCTATTCTTCAAGGACCTGCAGTTTCCTGAGAATCTCTAGAACCAGTTCTGCTGAGAAGCTTCCAGCCTTTGGGGGCTGGGGTTTCCACTGCCTAGATATTGGGAGTTCTCCATTAAACTTTGAGACCTTGAACAGCAATGTTGTCTTGCTCTTCATCTCTTTTTGTTGCCTTTGCATGCATTCCCAGCTTCCCTTCCAGGTTACCCGTATTATATCTCAAAATTATATTACAGTGTTTAAGGATTGAAAATATTTTAACAATGCTTTGTTTTAAATTTTTCATACAATATATCTCATTATATTCTTTCCCTTTCCTAAGTTCCTCCAAGATCCCACCACCCTATCCACCCCACTTCATATTTTCTCTCTCTTTGAAAAAAAGGTATCACTCCATTAAAGCAAACCTATGTTTCCCTTTCCCAGCAGCTATCAATCACAGACTGCTTCCTGGTTAGGGGGAGGACTCTGTACCCACTTCCCTGTGTCAGTACCAGGACTCTATCTGGTTTGAACTTGTGATGGTTGTATGTATGCTGTCTTTGTGAGTTCATATGTGTGTCAGCCCTGTTATATCTGAAAATGCTGTTTTAAAGGTACTTTAGAATGTTTTTATCCATTGTGTTTCATAGGCAAAATTAGTATCTGATATCAAAGATCTCTCTTCATATAACAACATGATGTACTAATATAATAATGATAATGATTATTATTATTTGGGTATAGCCATCTTCTCTGAAGTGTTCAAAACTTTCAAGTAAACGGAAAGAGAATTTTCAAATACTTCCACTATAAATACTTCTTTCCCTAGTCTCATTCCATACTGCCTGACTTTTCCAGATAGGTGCTTCTAGGAGGAACTCACAGAAACCAGTCTGTACTATCAGGAGTAGACTGAAAACTGAAGATTTGTTACAGAGCTAGATGGCCATAAAGCTGATGGCCATAAAAGGAAGGAAGGAAGCAACTGAAACATGAAAACTAATTTTAAAAAAGAACAGTGTAACACGATAACCATGGTTACAGGGAGCTGCTGTCTGCTGGTGAGTTCCAGGTTTAGCAAGGGACCTGGTCTAAGTGAACAGCACTGAGAAACAGTACTCAAAGTAACATTTATCTCTAATCTTTTTTTCTTTTTAAAAGTTTATGTATGAGTGTTGTGTCTACACACATGCCTGGACCATGTGCATATAGGCTCACCGTGGAGGCCAGAAGAGGGCACTGGATGCCCTGGAACTGCAGTTACAGGTGGTTGTGAATCATCACAAGGCTACGGAAATCAAACCTGGGTCATCTGGAAGAGCAGTCAATGCTCCTGACCTCTAAGCCATCTCCAGTCCCTCTAAACTACTTCCTAATTACATTTTATTTATTTTGTGGCAAGGGTATGTGCATGCACCACAGTGAGTGTGGTGAGTATATGGAGGTCTGAGGACAGTTTACAGTCTATTGTCTCATTACGCCTTGTGGGCTCCAGAGAATAATTCAAGTTGTCAAGCTTGGTAGCAGGCGCCTCACCCACTGAGCCGTATCACTGGCCCATCTATACTTTTAAACACTACTGACTAGTGCCTCTGCTGTTAGTTGCCCATCAGAACCAGAAGAGAAGGTTCTACTGAAGATACCATATGCCTTGCTTGTATGAGAAACCAAGCTGACTCGGAGCTGGAATCTTCCTCTCGAGAGGCTAGCTTCCATAGTGTCAAAAAGGACTGTGCTCTGGGAGAGTTGTCATCAAAGGTGTTACTCAGCTATGAATCCTTCATGTTACATAACCCATCTCCCTGACCAGATGTGCCCGCCCACTGGTGTCATAATGGCACGACTGTTGTGGGGTAACCACCTGATTTTGGATGGTATTTAAGGCTTACTCTACAGGAGGAAATCCACATGAAGTACTGGAATTTACTTACTCTAAATTTGGTCACAGGCTTGTGGCTGCTCCTAGGAGGGAAGTTATTTGCTATTGCTTTCCTAAATAGTCTGGTGTGCTTGTCAAATTGTCTAATTACCCAGAATGGTGCTAGGCTCAACCTTTTTGCAGTGAGAGACAATTATGAATGTAGTTATGAGTGCAGAGAATCATAACTGGTCAAAGCACTGAGAAAAACTGGCACAGCTCTAAATAGGGCACCTATATTAGAATCTCCAAGACCCAGGGAACACCTCCAATGAGAAAGCAGAAGAAAAAAAGAAAAAAGAAGACCCAGAGGTTACATGGTGGGTCGTGTAGCTCTGTCCTCTGAGCATGATATAACTGCTACACCCATGAACTCTCAGCAGCTGTGATTACTTGCATAAAACTTTCAGAGTATTAAATTCATGAACATTCCATCATTGTAGAGTCGGGGAAGACTCATGAGGCTCTGTACTCCTGAAGATTTCTCCAGAGGTGTAGCAACTGGTAAGTAGGGTCCTGTAAATAACTCCTCACCATGTAAGTAACCCTAACTACACTTACTGGGTCATACACACACACACACACACACACACACACACACACACACACGAGCACTAATGAAGAAGTAAAAGGGGATCAGTGTGAGAGGGGACAAGAGAGAGTAAATGAGCATATGTATATATGTATATATACATATATATACGTATATGCATGAAAATGTCATAGTGAAACCCATTATTAAGTAAAGTTAATATATTTAGTTAAGTAAAAACTTTTTTAAAAGGATACTTTCCCAAAATTTTCACTCACTGTCAAAAAGAAAATTTATTTATTGTTGATACCACATTATAGCTATACAATGAGACGTAAGGTCTACACTGCCTTTTCTAATACTGTTATTTAGACTCCTAATCTAGTGCCATCCTCAAGCTTGTGACGGCTTGACTCTATAAGTTACCAGCTAAAATTTGACATTAGAATTGTCTTATCAAAGTGCTTCCATAATGCTAAAGACTTTAGGTTCAAATTTTATTTGAGGTTTGGGAAAACTACTGGGAAAAAGAAAACTTTCAGGAAAATACACCAAATCTTTTAAGATTAAATAGTACATACATTTTTCAATTTTAAATTTAAGGTAAACTTAAAAGCAATCAACTGTATCTCCACTGAACAGGCCTTACTTAATTTAACAAGTGCGTTTCTCTTTTCACCGTGCTCGGTGTAACCGAAGTTGACTTCCCAGCTCCTCAAGCCTTCCTTTTCATCACAACGTTTATTTCCACAAAAAAACTGGCCTGCAAAAGAAAAGGACTGTCACCTACAGTACATGATAGGATTCACCTACAAACCTATTATCTCTAAAATTTTCTTTTAAAAATTTTTAAATGAATATATTAAATTCTATACAAATTCAGCATGAAAAATACTGACCACAATAATTATAGCATGTATTCACAATAGTGTCTGTGCTTGGTGACTGTATATGGGATGGATCCCCAGGTGGGGCAGTCTCTGGATGGCCTTTCCTTCAGTCTATGCTCCACACTTTGTCTCCATCTTTCCTCCAATGGGTATTTTGTTCCCCCTTCTAAGAAGGACCAAAGTATCCATGCTTTGGGCTTCCTTCTTGAGCTCCATGTGGTCTGTGAGTTGTATGTTGGGTATTCCAAGCTTTTGGGCTATTATCCCCTTATCAGTGAGTGCGCACCATGTGTGGTCTTTGTGATTGGGTTACCTCACTCAGAATGATATTTTCTAGTTCTATCCATTTGCCTAAGAATTTTATGAATTCATTGTTTTGAATAGCTGAGTAGTATTCCATTGTGTAAATGTACCACATTTTCTGTGTCCATTCCTCTGTTAAGGGACATCTGGGTTCTTTCCAGCTTCTGTTTTTTCTGAGGAACTGCCAGACTGATTTCCAGAGTGGCTGTACCAGCTTGCAATCCCACCAGCAATGATATAGCTGTCTTCTGAGAGGCTCTGCCAGTGCCTGAGAAATACTGAGGTGGATGCCCACAGCCAACTACTGAACTGAGCACAGGATTCCCAATGGAGGAGCTAGAGAAAGGACCCAAGGAGCTGAAGGGGTTCGCAGCCCCATAGAAGAACAACAATAGCTGTGCGGTGGTGGTACACGCCTGTAATCCTAGCACTCTGGGAGGCAAAGGCAGGCAGATTTCTGAGTTCGAGGCCAGCCTGGTCTATAGAGTGAGCTCCAGGACAGCCAGGACTATACAGAGAAACCCTGTCTTCAAAAAACCAAAAATAAAAAAAAAAAGGAACAATATGAACCAACCAGTACCCACAGAGCTCACATGGAGTACACATGGAAGGACCCATGTGTCCAGCCGTATATGTAGCAGAGGATGGCCTTGTCAGACATCAATGAGAGGAGAGGCCATTGGTCCTGTGAAGGCTCGATGCCCCAGTGTAGGGGAATGCCAGGACAGGGGAAGCGGGAATGGGTGGGTCAGTGAGCAGAGGGAGGGGAGATGGGATAGGGGGTTTTCAGAAGGGAAACAAGGAAAGGAAATAACATTTGAAATGTAAATAAAGAAAATATCTAATAAAAAACAAAAAATAATTAGAGCATGCATGTATCAAAATGTGAAATCAAAGAGATGCTTTTTTTCTTCTTTTGCAATGGGAACTGAACCCAGGTCTTGTGCATGCAAAGTATTTGTTTTACCATAAAGCCACATCCCAGCCCTTTTAAAACAAACAAATGAACAAACAAACAAAAAAAACCCTATTATTATTTCTTGCTTGCTTGGTACATTGCCTAAGCTGGCCTAGAACTTGTTCTAAAGGTCAGAACTGAATTTGGAGACATCTCCAGGGTAGCTGGGACCATGAGACTGCCACCAGATCTAGCTAAAGAGCTGAACTCTTAAAACAAAAACTGTTAACACAATTCCTGTTGGTAAACTGTTTATTTAAGTAGAACTTTAGTGAGTCCGTATGAAAGAATCTTACACTTTAGAAAGTGAAAATATTAAGTGTACTAACAAAAACCCTAAAAGAGATAATTTCCCAAAATATGTGCTTTTAGACATGAATCCTTTCAGTATTTAACTAAATGTTAAAATTAATGTTTTCAAATATATTATTTACTTAAAATTCTAGCTAAAAACTTCTAACTTCTAAGGACAAATGATTTGGATGTGAAAGGACAACTTGAAACTCTGTTTTGGCAGAAAAAGAGAAAGTAAAAATGATTTATACAAAGAACAATTTCTACCACAATAATTTGCACCAAGAGTAGCAAATAGAAACCATGAATTCCTTTTCATAAAATGCAGAAGACTGTCACAATGAAATTCTGCACCAGCATCCAAAGGCTGATGTGTAACTCAGCCTTTTAAACAGGATCTATCACATGGACCCAGACTAACCTCAAACTTACCATGTAGCAGAGGATGACTTCAACTTAAAACACATTTTTGCATATATGTATGTATGTGTCTGTCTGTCTATCAGCTAGCTAGCCTGTGGGTATACATACATGGTATGCCATGAATTATGTAAGGAAGTCACAAAATGACAAGTCATCCCAAACAAAGAGCTATTAATTAAGCACGTTTAGCAGGTTTAGTAATGTCTGTTAAACAGCAACCACAACATTCTGTTTTGTTCTCTGTTCCCCACTAGTCCTATATTCATTTAAGAACTTAGAGAATGCCTGTTATTTTTGTAAAGGCAGTTTTATATACTCTCCTAAAAATTTCACTTGACAAAATTAATACAGATATTTTTATTATATTTTATTTCAGATCTCTCATAATTTAAGGAAAAGATACAAAATAAAACATGACCTTAAGAAAACTTCTGAATTGCCTTATTTTTAAAAAATATTTATTTAGCTAGATATTGGGAGAGTAGGGGGGCGGGGATGGTGAACTGGGGGTGGTGGTGGCAGTGGTGTCCACCTTTAATCACAACACTCAGGAGGCAGAGATAGGAGGATCTCAAGTTCTTGCCCAGGCTCATTCACAGAGCAAGTTCCAGAACAGTCAGGGCTACACGGAAAATCCCTGTCTTGAAAAACAAAACTCAAAAAGTGTATTTAATATTGTATGTGCATGGTGTGTTTGTGTTTGTGTGTGTGTGTGTGTGTGTGACCACCTCACTGACCCAAGAGCTGCTTTAAGTTCTTTCTCTTTCCTTCTCCTCTACAGTGCCCTCATCATTCACAGAAAACATCCCAGCCAATTACATATGTGCACGTCAGGCATGGTGCTGCAAAAGGTCAAAAGAGGGCTTCCCATCCCCGGAACTGGAGTTCTCTTGACCACCATGAATGTTTGATGTTTTGATATTAGACTAAATATCTGAGTTCAACCTAAAACTAATCTGTCACATATGATATTTAACTTCTACTTTCAAAATATTGATTGTTGCTGGAATATAGTACTATCAATATTTTATTATAATTGATAATCAAGTACTCCCTTGTTCCTTGTTATTAAATCTTTGTTATAACATTGTTCACATATCCTCAAATATTCTAAGGACCAAATTCTTTTTTTTTTTTGCATAAAACTTTTTAAAAGGTTTATTTTTATTGCTTTTTATTAATTTATTGATATATTTATTTACATTTCAAATGATTTCCCTTTTCTGGACCCCCATTCCCCGAAAGTCCCATCAGTCTCCTTCCCTCCCCCTGTTTTCCCACCCAACCCTTCCCACTTCCCTGTTCTGATTTTGCTCTATACTGCTTCACTGAGTCTTTCCAGAACCAGGGGCCACTCCTCCATTCTTCTTGTACCTCATTTGATGTGTGGATTATGTTTTGGGTATTCCAGTTTTCTAGGTTAATATCCACTTATTAGTGAGTGCATACCATGATTCACCTTTTGAGTCTGGGTTACCTCACTTAGTATGATGTTCTCTAGCTCCATCCATTTGCCTAAGAATTTCATGAATTCATTGTTTCCTAAGGACCAAATTCTAAAGAAGTCATGAAAGCATTAAATTCTGATCTTTGCTAATAATATATTTATCAGAAATACATTTTCCCAAACTTTATTTTTATAAAAAAAACACTCACCGGATGATTTCAATTATATATAACAAAAAAGAAAAAAACTGAGATCTATTAGAAAGTAAAAAATTTAAAAGTTACCTTTTCCTGAAATTACTTCTTTTTCTATTCGCCACCTAAATCCAAACTAGTAAACAAAAAAGTACATTTATATAAAATAAATGCAAATATGAAATTTAAATTAATATATGTACATATCTAAACACAAAGCCAAGGATGATGACATTTTCAGCTGAAAAATAATTATCAGTGTGATGGCTTTTTGTCTTTTTACAGGAACTTAAGGATATCTCCCAACAATTACCAACCTCTGCTAAAAATGACTTTTAAAATACCTAAAAGCTACAGGAGTTGAGCCAGGATAACATCTGCATTTATAGTCTATGCATAGTATACAGTACTAACAAGAACAGGGGACTGTGGTTATGGCCAAGGGTATTAATTACTTCAACATGTTAACCCTAGGGCTGGATGGCTCAGTGGTTAAGAGCACTGACTGCTCTTCCAGAGGTCCTGAGTTCAATTCTCAGCAACCACATGGTGGCTCACAACCATCTGTAATGGCATCTGATGCCCTCTTCTGGTGTTTCTGAAGACAGCTACAGTGTACTTACATATAATAAGTAAATAAATGAATAAATAAATAAATCTTGAGGAAAAACAAAAACAAACAAAACCATGTTAAAACCCTCAGACTCACTGTACTAAGAAAGAATTCAGAGGGCTGGAGAGATGGCTCAGAGTATAAGAGCCCTGGCTGCTACTGCAGACAACCAGGCTCAACTCCCAGCACCCATGTGGTGGCTCGTAACTACCTGCAACTCCAGCTCGGAGGAGCTGACATCTTCCTGCCTCCACAGGCACTGCATACATGTGGTACACAGATATACACGTAGGCAAAACAGACATATGCATCCAGGCTATTAATGCAGGGTGTGTGTGTGTGTGTGTGTGTGTGTGTGTGTGTGTGTGTTTGTGTGTTTGTGTGTGTGTGTGTGTGTGTGTGTGTGTGTGTGTGCTTACATGTGTGGTGGCCTGCCTTGCTACATGGGTGCTGAAATCCAAACTCTGGTGCTCAGGTCCCTATGACTTCTCAGTAGCACTCTTAACCACTGAGCCATCTTTCCAGTTCCCTGATTCTAGTAATATTTTTTACATGGAGACTTTAAACACTTCATGTATTAATTGTTCTCCTTAGCTAGACTACAACTTTTTTTTTTTTTGAGACAGTTTCTCCCTCAAAACTTACTATGCAGCCTAGACTGGCCCTGAATTCTCAATCCTGCCACTGCCTCTTGAGTGCTGGGACTACAGTTGTACACCATCACATCCATCTAGACTGCAGCTTTTTCTGAAGGACAGTCACTATAGAATGTCCAGTCCAATTTCAATAAATACTGGAGTGTATCATTAAAAAAAATCCATAGCTGAAAATCTACTTTGCTACATGACTCTAGAAAGGTATTTCAGACTTGGTTTACAATCTAGTAACTGCAAGCAACTCCAGGTTGTTGTGGTGATTCCAGACTAGTTACTATGGTAATCAGCTGGCACAGACAAGTGCTATTTACAACTAGTTTGGAAGGAACTGAGAAGTCTTTGGTCTACTACAAAGACAGAGATTTGTATCAGGAATATGCAAAGTAATTATTGTTACTATATGTACAGAACTAGAAAACAACTCACAAACTAAAGACACTAAAGAAATTTAAAAAAAGAAAGAAAGAAAGAAATCCTTAGACTTTCTTTTAAGATAGTTGTTTATAAATGGATTTTTTTTTCTTAGCAGAATACAAATATTTGCTCAGCCCCTTTGACATTTCCAACTGAGATTATCCATTCTTGGATTACCTTCTCTAGTTCCTATGGAAGTTTAGCTAGGAATAAAAATTGCTTTAATATTAACTAAAGATGTAATGTGGAAATAGGAATCTACCACTACTAATTAGCATTGACTGAAAGCTAATTTTACCAAAACAGAAATATTTATGTAGAAAAAGTACATCTGCCATTCCATAAATGGCAATCAATCAAAAACCTGCTGATGATCTATGAAATGAGACAGCATTCTGAATTGTTTAATTACTAGAGGCTCAAGATGAGCCCAGTGGAATCCAGCTGCCAATTGTGTAATTTTAGACTTTTATAGATGATCTCACAAACACAAAGCATCTGTCCTTCATAAATCCCATAGACCTTTTAAACCTCACAGAGGGTAAGCGGTCAAAATGATATTCCAAAGTGCAAGACAACAGATTCAAATCAGTGCCAGGAAAGAGTAATATGGGTCATGATAGCTATAAAAACTGATGCTGTAGTTAACAAGAGCTCCAGCTATAAATATTCATAGGGCATACCTTATTTTCTTTGTATCTACTGAGATCAGCTATGCAGTATTCCTTGAATAATTTATCATAGTATTTCTTTGCAAGTCTCTTCTCCCTAAATCCATAAAAAGTATGTATTATATATTCAGAAATCCAACCACAGTTTGTTACTTGGAAGAAATATCAAATAGGTGATACATATATGATATAAACATTAATGCTAAAAGAAGCATGACATAGACAGATGTGATGACTGTTTATAGGTAACTGTTAATGGTGGCTCTCAGAGAATGAGATGAGAATTACTCTCCATTTATTACCCTCAGTGATGTCTGACTTTGAAAACCACTTTCATGTATTTTGTTTTCCCAAATTATTCAAAGCATTTTATTTATTTGTTGTTGTCGTTGTTTTAGATTTGGTTTTTTCGAGACAGGGTTTCTCTGTATAGCCCTGGCTGTCCTGGAAATCACTCTGTAGACCAGGCTGGAGTTGAACTTAGAAATCCGCCTGCTTCTGCCTTAGGATTACAGGCGTGCACCACCACCACCCAGCATTCAAAGCATTTTATAAGGAACATGCAACAGCTCATTATAAGACAACAAACAGTAGCATAATTATTTTTGAAGACTAGGCCAGACAATTACAAGTTAATTAAATTACCAAAGATCACCCAAGGAAGGAAACCAGAATCAAGAGTCCTAAATGTAGGTTTCTATCCTTCAGACTGTCTATGAAAGAGCTGAATACCTTGATAAATGATGATTAAGACAATACATGTTGGGGCTAGGGAGCTGGCTCAGGAGTTAAGAGCATGTGTGGTTTTTCAGAAAGACCTTAGTTCAGATCCTAGCACCCATGCTCGGTGGCTCACAACCTCCTATAATTCCAGATCTTTATAATCTGATGCTCTCCTCTGGCCTCTAAGGGTTCCCACACACACACACACATACACACACAAGAAAAAACAGAATAAGAAAGACAAGATTATAATACTTGTTCCATTAGATGCTAATGGCTAAAATTACCAATCCATCAGACTGGCAAGACAGTCTAGTCAGTAAAGGCTCCTTGCCACCAATCCTGATGGCCTGAGTTTGAGCCCTGCGAAGCACATGGTGAGAGAACAGAACCACTCCTCCAAGTTGTCTCTGCCCTCCACACAGATACACACACAAAATAAATAAACAATGGAGTAAAATTACCAAGTCATATCTGCTTCATCCTCCTCATTCCATAGGAATCTATGATTTTCTCGTATGACATCCAGATCTGTCTTATCATTCTCCCTAGAAAATAAAAATTTTAATTTAGTATAAAAACAAAATTAGTCAGATTTAGTCTAAATAGTGCTGAAATTTTTTGAAAACTTGAATAAAAATATAAATAAAAGTACACTTTAATTTGGAAATTTTTATATAAAACAAATATTTCAATATTTTCAGAAGCTACTTAAGAAAAAATGCAAGAAAGTAATGAGTTCCACAGAGAAGCAAATCCATTCAACTCTACAGTGGGTTAATTAGACAGGTGGTGCTTTGTGGCCAAAGCAAGGACACAAAAGCTCAATAGACTGTGAGTAAGAAAATGTGAATGAAAACAAGTTTCAGAAGAGATCTAGTAATGAGCTCTCAATAATGTGCAATGTTCTATCGTTTTACCAGTTCCCTGGAAGACGGATAAAGGAGGAAGAAAAATAAAGACTTGGAAGTAAACATGTGAGTAGTATGGGCATAGTCACAGGGAAGATAAAAATGAGACAAAGAACAAAAAATAACAAAGAACAGTCCTTTTGTTAGGGCCCTCCCTACTCAGTAAGTCAGAGGGGAGTCCATGCAAGACCAACAGCCTCAATACAGGAAGAATTTTCATGTGTGGGAAGTTCCAAGTGAAGTTTCCTGCTTGCCTTATTTTTTTTTTAAACAATGTTTTTGCCTTTTTGAAATTATAAATGTTATTACATCATTTCTACCCTATTTTTCTTCCTCCAACCCCTCAGATACCCTCTCCATCACTCTCAATTCATGGACACATTTTCAACTGTACCATGAAAGCTTGCCCTTAGGATGAAGGCTTTCAGATCAGAGTCATCTTGGGTCTTCTGAATCTCGCGTCTAAGTGTCTGGTGTCCTCAGCAGTAGGACTTATCCTCAGCCTCTAGGGAGCAACCAAGGGCAACAGCGACAGCCTATATGTGGGGAGTCTTTTGAACATCACCTTATTTTTGCAAAAGTAATCCTGGACACCACAGTCTAAATGTGTCATTGTTTCAAAGGTCTTATCAACAAGACACAAGAGCATTTCTCACATGTGCTATTATTCCCAGCGTTATACCTGGTTCAATCACTAGGATGCTCCCTGACGAGACAGTTACAATAGAGGGCCTAGAAATCATCTGTTCTTGCCCTACCGTCCTATGTAAACTTCATGATACTTACCCCAACCGCTTAAAGTCCTCTCTCTTGCCGCCATAGTACAAAATATAGTCATTTACAAACTTTGTGTGCCTTTGATACTGAAATGCAAAACATTAAGGATTTTTGTAACTGTTCAGAAGTTGCTCCATTGTAATAGATTACTAAATAAAAAGAAAGCGCTGCATGAGTCTATCTAGCATTTTTAAATGCGTAAATCATGAAGGACAACTACACAACAGACTTTCACTTTCTGTTGAAAACATTCCAAGCATGTATTACTTGTAATGTTTGGAATCTTTTTCCTGCATACATTATTCTTGTGATAAAAATGTATAACCACCAGGGGAAAGAGGGAGCGTTCTATTCTGCTTCTAGATATACACAGCTTTATTCTCTCATTCAGTCTAATAATCATAATATTACAAATAAATCATGGCTTCTAAATTAAAGCTAAAAAATTAGAATTTATCTTCCATTGTTATATGATGTAATAATTAATGATAAAGTATATAAAAATAGTATATGTCTATAAAATTAAATCCTATGAACATTAAGGTTTCAAAAACAAAACCCAAACATAAGAAGTCAGCGAGGAGGTGTGGTGGCTCACACCTAGCACACCAGCACTCAAGAGGCAGAGGCATGGCACGGGAGCAGCGAGACTTCCTGGCCAGCCTGGGCCTCAGGGTAAAACATATGTCTCAAAAAGAAAAGAAGTAAAATAAATAAATCACAGCAAATTTTTTTTCTTTTTAACATTCAGAGAATTCACACAACTATGTATTTTTCATGCAAAATAACAAGATATATGAATATTTAATATTTTAAAACGTGGGCGGCATTCTCTATCCTCAAGGGCGTGCAAACTCAGCTGTCTACCTCAGTGACTACATCCTTACAGACAGAATAACTTCACTGATCACAGTGTACTCTGATAGAATACTTAAGTAGGATATCAAATTGAGGCGGGAGGCGGCCCAAACACCTCAAGGTCTGGGTTCAAACTCCCTAACTACCACTAAATGGGCATGCTATTAGAACGGTTCATATTTTCTGTAAGGAGTGAGATGACATACTTTACAGGCTCTGTAGTCTAGTGGTTTCTGCTGTCACTGCACAGCTCTACTAGTGCAACCTGGGGCAGTCATAGACAACAGGCAGGGCTGAGGTTAACACAACTCCTCAAGCTTGGCTTCCAGGAGACTGAGTAGACAGAAGCCTATTCCTTCTCTCTACTCCTTAAACTAACAAGCCCAACTTTGGGCATTATATATAAAAACAAATACAAGCCTGTGAAGATGGTGATCAAAAGGCACACCAAGGACTACCCTTGAATTGAACTACATTCTTTCCCCAGGCTTTTTTCCCCCCTCATCTACCCCAGACGTGACAGTGAGGCTAGCAATAGACACAAAGACTGAAACAATTAAAACAGCCTGCTCTCCCTTACCAAGAAGCCAAGAGTAACTCTAGGAAGACTACTGTGGTGGACTGAATAGGTGTGGCCTCCGTATATTCACGTGTTTGAATGCCTGATCATAGGAGTGGCACCATTAGGAGGTGTGCCTTGCTGGAGGAGACGTGGCCTTGTTGGACAAGATGTGTCACTATGTAGGTGGGCTTTGAAGTTCTATGCTCAAGCTGGGCCCAGTCTGGAAGATATGCTCCTCCTGGCTGCTTGTGGGAGGTCAATCCCCTTCTGCTGCCTGTGGATCAAGATGTAGAACCCTCAGCTCCTCCAGCACCATGTCTGCCTGCACGCTGCCATGCATCCTACCATGATTATGGACTGAACCTCTGGAACTGTAAGCCAGACCCAATTAAATGTTCTCCTTTATAAGAGCTGCCTTGGTCATGGTGTCCCTTCACTATGAAACCTTAACTAAGACAGCCACTAACTTTCTGGTTTTTGGATTCTGTTTGGTTGGGTTTTGGTGTTTTTTGAGATAGGGTCACACTCTATAGCCTCGGCTGGCTTGGAGTTCACTATGTAGACCATGTTGGCCTCAAGAGATCTGCTAGCTTGTGCCTTCTGAATGCTGGGATTGAAGGTGTGAACCACCACACCTAGAAAAATCACTAACTTTAAACATAGTGACTTCTCCACTGTGGCCAAACATACCCCTCACCCCAAAAACCTGGGGGTCCTCTACCATCCATGCTAGAAAATAAGCACCTATATTTTTATTCTCACTAGGTGCATTAACACCCTCAATGAAAGTGTCAGAGAAGGGAGAATATATGTATAGATGTTTATGGGAGATAAGACCATTAAGCTAAGCTAAGCTTCCAATGGGTTAGGAGGTAAGAGAGACAAAAAAAAAAATCTAGAACACAGTAACTTAAAAGAAAGGAATGAAATAAAAATTCGCCAGATGACTCTAGTGCGGTGCTTCCTCTCTCCAGTCCTGACCTGGTAGCGAACACTCAGGTCTTGCCTGGCCTCTCCTGTTCTCTAACATCCTGCAGTAGTGTGATATCAGGGCAGCAGTGCATAACAGTCTGACTTACAGCTTAAGTCTCCAATCATACCCAAGGAACAGAGCAGCAGGCACAGAGATGGTACTCGGACGGACTTAATTTTAAAACAAAAGTTTTACAGAAAATTTAAAATAGCCAAGAGACAGGTAGGAAGGAAATGAATTAAAATGATACTAAAGAGGACAAGACTAGAAGAGAGAAATGCTAGAAGCCTAACAAGAACATGCTGGAACAATTGTAAGTTCCTGGGCTTTTTAAGTCTATCAATAGACCACAATTCGTATTTATTCCTTTATTTTTACCTCTAATTCTTCCTATATACTAGCAAAAGAGAATTACACCTAAAAATATAAATGGTAAATTCCTATATTAATAATTACTAACTTATAAAAATAAAGCTAGTCTACTAAACTTGACAAGATTTTGATTTTTAAAAGTTAGAAAACATGGCTGACAAGCAAAATATTAGTTATTAAAAAAAAAAAGGACTACAAAAAGGATACAGCATCCATAGCTATGAGATGAAACCTTCTATTCCTTGCTTCTTCCCTGTTTAAAAGAGAAAAGTTTAAGTAAATTCAAGTGGCCATATTTATTAACATAATCAAATCCCCAGGTTCTGAGATGATGGAACAGCTTAACCCAAGACCATCACCACACAAAGACACCACACCAAGACACCACACCAAGACACCACACCTGTCCAGCAGGTCCGCAGCAACTTGCTTATGGGCCACCTGTCCATGCCTTTCTTTCTGAAATGGTTTTGTAAGCAGCAACTCATCCTCGACTGTCCTAGTGTAGTAAAAAGAAAAAGTGTTAAAAGTTAATTTTTCTTGAAGGATGCTGTCTAACTCTTCCCATGTCTGTGACTGCCTGGCAGGAGTTCTACCAGGACTCCATCTCAGCTGTCTCAGGAAGGCGGAGCCTTGCTGGAGGAAGTGAAACACTGCACATGGACTACATTTTATAACCCGGCCTCACTTTATATCTGTTTTTGGCTTCCTGACTGTAGACATAATGTGTCCAGCTAAGTCATGCTCCTGCCTCCTGGACCACGGTACCCAACTAAATCTGCTCAAATTCTTTTCGTTAACCATTTCTTTTGAGGGAGGATCCTTACTAGCCCAGGGTGGTCCAGAAATCACTATGTAACCAAGGATAAACCTGAATTCCTGAGGGTCCTTAATCTTCCTCTAAAGGGCATGTGCCACTTTTCTTTGTTTTACATAGCACTGGGAACTGAAACTGGGGCTTCATACATCCTAGACCAGCACTCTAACTTAGTTATATCTCCAGGCCAGAAAGTAATGTTTCTTAATGAAAATCTAAGATAACAAAACAAAACAAACAAAAAGACAGGGCTGGAGAGAAGGCTCAGCAGTTAAAGGAACTGAATGTTCTTCCAGAGGTCCTGAGTTTAATTCCTAGCAATCACATATTACAACAATATGTAATAGGATCCAATGCCCTCTTCTGGTATGTCTGAAGACAGCTACAGTGTACTCATATAAATAGGTAAATCTTTAAAAGAAAGAAAGAAAGAAAGAAAGAAAGAAAGAAAGAAAGAAAGAAAGAAAGAAAGAAAGAAAGAAAGAAATCTTTAAAACACACATTATTATAATATTTTATAATTACTAGTATTCTTTTGTTATTGATAAAGACTGATGATCTTATAAAATGTTCAGTCCTAGTTAGTAATAACACATCAGTCTCACTATGGAATAATAAACCAATTTCTCTAAGTTCTGCTAATATGAATCAAGCACTCCTATGTTACTACATAACAGCACTGAAAGCTAAGAACAATGACCCTAAACACAGAAATTTGGTAAAGATGTAGCCTCCAGCTGGACACAGCAGTTCATACCTGAAATCCCAGCACTTTCAAAGCTAAACCAAGAAGACTGTGTCTTAGGACAGCCTGGGCTATATAGGGAATTCCAGGCCAGCCTGAAATACATAATAAAACTGTCTCAGGAAACAAAAATGACAACAAAGAGCGTGTTCTCCTTGTGAGGCCCAGGCTCCTTATGCTAGAGGGTCTTGGTCCTCCCAATTCTGACCTGCTCACTCAAGTAAACGTTACAACTGTTCTGAATCACAATTCATCCTCCACACGTACCTCACTGGGAAGACAAGCACTAGCAACTAAGACTCTTTTAAGCTGTGACATTTGCAGGCACATAGACTTAACAAATGAAAATAAACAAATGAACAAAAACCCAAAACAAACAAAAAGAACCATGCAATAGAGAAATATCTCCTTTTCCCCCTATCCCTTTCAATATTCCTTCACAATAAAATTTCATTTTTCCTACAACTACCTCCAAATTGAAATCCATTTATTACAGTGTAATGAATAAAACTTTACTTGCTACAGCAGTTGTTTCCATATGCCAGTCAGTCCAAAGTCTTTTCATATTATTTATTTACACTTCATGTCCTTCTAGAAACAATGTGAACTATGGATCAATAAAGACTTACTTCTTCCTCTTCTTGCTGGGTCCTCCACCTTGTTCATCATCACTAAAATCAGAGTCATAGCCTCCATGCCCATGCATCTGCAAACGAGTGTGAAGTCACCTGAGCTGCTAAATACTCAGGAAACACAAGAGTGAAGATTATGTGATCTTAAACAGCCACAAGCTTTACGAGTCATGGTTGGCAGATCACTGTCCAGGGGCTACGCAGCCACCTAACTTTCACTCCCTTTTAAATAAGCAGACAGATACTTCAGAAATGCACAAGTGTTTTCCACCTTCCATTGCTATTAAGGGAACAAGGACATTAGTCAGTGGCCTTCCAGTGAAACCTATGCCTGGACGCTGCAAAGTGACTCCAGGCAAGGAGCAGCAATGCATCACTTTCATTTCTGTTTCGTACACCACACCCCCAGAGATGGTTCAGCCATTGACAGACCACTGGGGGGAAATATAAATTATTGCCTAGTACTTCAACTATATCTTTTACATGTGTAGCTATGCCTAACTGTGCAAATAGCATTATACTTATCTACAGTAATAATTTCGATGACATGCTATACAGGTTCAGAGTCTAGAAAGATACTAGTTTGGTGGCTGTCTTTAGTACAGTTTGGTGTAGTATAGTTTGGTTTGGTGTCAGCATACTCTGTGATGTTTGAACAATGAAGAAGTTGCAACATGTATTTAAGTGTCTCTCTTATTAAGCAATAAATGGCTACATTGTTACTTTATCATAGATACAGTGATAAACACTTTATAAACCATGCTTATGATTTTTTCAAGTTAAAAATAAGTACCTACGTTTTAGGAATAAAACTGTAGTTAAACTAATCTGCTTGATTCTTAAGGCCCCAGTTTCAACAATCTCTTGAGAATATTAGGCACAACTTGCCAAAATTAGTGTTTGTATACAGTGCATTATCAACAGATTAATTTTTTCCCTTAATTTTTAAGCAGGAGATTTTGTCTGAGGTCTCCTTAAAATATGTTTCCTTACTCCTAGGCTTACTCCGTTTTGTTATTTTCAGACAGTTTTGGAGTTGCTGAAAAGCTTCAGCTGACACTCAGCTGTGTCTGAAAAGGCATTTGATTACAGCATTACACAGAGTATAGATGATTTCACTGTTGTATGTCATCAATATTCAACTCCTGCAGCTGAAAGGAACCAGTCCAGGTCAAGTGAGACTATTTTTCAGCGTTGGCATTTGTGTCAGCAAGTGCACAGAATTTGTAACACACATTAACAGGGGTAAAGGTGGGCTGCAGTCTCTACAGCTGAGAGGAACCAGTCCAGGTAAAGAGACATTAACTTTAACTTGAGCATTTGTGTTGACAAGCACAGCTAGGACAGCCAGCGTTTCCATTCTTGACTACCTTCCTTATGTCGTTCCATCTGTTAAATAAGGTAGCTATGTCAAATCATTAAGTTCTGTGAGTCTCTGTAACTCCATTTTCAAACTTGGGTGTGTGAGTATATATCTTTCTTCCCTATCCCACCAAATGCTGAAGAGAAAATGACAGCCAAGCTTGTAGACACAGGTTCGCAGGCCCCAGTTCCCACCTTCCCTGACTGACATCTATCATTGCCCTTATACACCTAGCCTTCACACCTTTTAGCACATCTTATCATGGCTGTTCAAATTATACTACCCCCTAATCCTATATCCTCACGTGCTTCATATTTTGGTGGTGAAAAACCGCAGCGTGGGGGCCTGGGGCTTTGAAGAATCTAAGGTCTGGCTGGCACAGATGCTTTTTCCGGCTTCCCCACTTATGTAAAGGTTAACATAAAGGTTATGTAAAGAAGTCCGGACCTCGCAGGAGTAAGACATCAATCTTACAGAGTTTGGGAACGGTATCTGGTACAATAAAACCCGTAAATACGAACTTATAGATCATCTTGACCCCTCATCCCCAACAACACTTCCCTGCTCGACTCCCCATTCCTTTTTCCTCTGGATATCCCTTGAGCTATATCTTAACTCAGTAGCTTCATTAAAAAGCTCTCACTCAAATCATGCTATCTACGGACTGGAGTTAAGAAAATCTCGAGACTGGGGCATCTGCTGCCTCCCGAATCTGTCAAAAATAAAAAATTAGAATCAACCACTAAGAGGAACCCGTTTCAAAGTCCTCTCTGACACCAAACACGCCCACGGCCCTCCTTACACACCCCTTCCCTTCCGCTCCTCTCTGTCTGGCAAGTTCGCCCCAAGAGTCCTGACAGCTGCAGCGACGACCCACGGCCTCAGCGAGCCGCTGCAGGTCCGCGCCGGTCCTCCAGAGCCACGCAGCACCGCCGCCCGCGCCACAGCCACCGCCCGCTGCGCGCCTGTCCCTACGGGTACCGACTGGGAACCGCTTCCGGGCCGGCTCAGAGGCGTGTCACATCTATAAGACACCGTTCTCCAGCTGACCGTGTGCTGCAGCCAGAATGGCTCGGGGTAAACAAAGACGGCGAAAGAAAAGGCCCGGAAGAGGAAGCAGCGGCTCCCCGCTTTGGTCCCTCATTTTTCCTTTGGGCCATCTACTTTTTCCTCTAGGGAATCCAACATGTAGTACAATGTGGCAATGCCCAGCCCACGTCCTTCATTGGAAAATGTATCTTGCTCTAGAGGAAAACCCTGCCTGTCACCCGCGGTCCTCTCTCTAGTAACCTTAGTAACGCCTCCACCGAGCATCCTCGCCCAGCAAGCAGCTCAGCCTCAGATCTGCCTTATTACCCCCCCCCTTTTCCCCTACGAAAACAGTGCTCATAATTAGAACAGAAATAGCTTCTCCGCGTTCCGCCACCCACACAATAGATACTGTTCCAAATGCAGCGCTGGCGGCTGAAGAGATCAAGTTGGGGAGGAGAAAAAAATGGAGAATGAAAAAGATTTCACGGGGTCGCATATTCTATAAGCAAGATTCAATAAGCAACCTAACACACTCGGAAAGGGCATCCAATATAGAATTAAAAAAAAAAAACTCAGGCAGGCAAAATTAAATTATTTTAAGCTCCACTGGGTTCTTCCTGCATTGTGTGCTTGTCCTACACCGTGACTTCCCATTCTTCTTTCCACTGGGTTCAGATCTTCCCTCCAGGACCAGCGGATTCATCTCGCCCTCCACAGCCAACACTGTGCCTTTGAAATCACAGGAGCTACTAAAACATTTGCTGAATAGAACTGGCATGCTTCTCGCATTTACAGCGGGCCCATTTTTATGGAAAAACTCTGAATCTTAATACACGTTCGTTTTAAATCTTTTATCCTCAACAGTAGATAACAATACCCCTATCAGTTCAAGACTTTCTTTTTTTTTAATTCCTGGCAGCAAATCATAGATACACCCTGGTTTACACAGAGCAGTGATTGTGATCTTGTTAATTACATGATTATAAATTCATGTATTTCAACATGCATTTGAAATGCATTTGAATTATACTACAATAAAAATGTTTCCTTAAAAAATGTAAGTAAACAGGAAGCCTCATAATTTAATATTATAGCATTGAGTTATTTTGTCAAGCAGTCATTTTTGATATCTAAAGACCACCAAATACTTTGTCCTTTTATCACTAATAAGAACTCCTGTAGCCTATATGCAACTCTTTTATACCAATATTTGACATGCATTAGCATTTTTTGCTCCTTTTTGTTAGTGTCTATTATCTATTAACCTTTTTTAATTTTCCAACAACCTGTGCTGCTATTGTGGGCCCTGCATTTAAATTTAAAAAAAAAACCTTTGCTTATGTGTAATATCTGTGTGCCTGCTTCTCCATGTTACACTACACATGAAGGACAGAAGATGGAGTTGTAAGCCCTGGAACAGTAGTTACAGAATGGTGTGGGTACTGAGAGCCAAACTCTGGTCCTGTGCAAGAGCAGTAAGCCTCTCAACAGCTTTGCCAACAATGGTGGTTTGAATGAGGATGGGTCCCACAGACTCATGTGCATGGATGCCTGGTCCTCATTTCTTGAAACTCAAAGCCCAGAGGCCCAGTGGATAGATAGATAGATGATAGATGGATAGAGATGATAGATAGATAGATAGATAGATAGATAGATAGATAGATAGATAGAAATGGTGTGTGTGTGTGTGTGTGTGTGTGTGTGTGTATCCAGTTGTATACATGTATCCATACCCCTATCTTGTAACTTGTGGGTTGGGGCATGTGCTCTCAGCTACTGGTCCAGCAGCATGGCTGTCTGCTGCCAAGCTTGCTAACCATGACGTCATGAACTCACCCTCCAAAACCTAAGCAGGCCCCCAATTAAATGCTTTCTTTTATAAGTTACCTTGCTCATGGTGTCTGCTCACAGCAACAGAACTGTAACACACCATCTTTTCAACACATGCTTTGTTTTACACATGAGAGATAGGCACAGATCTTGATCCCACAGGTCCATGAGGGTTTGGAGCTAGGCAGCACTCTCCTTTTACACAATTCAGCCCCCATCTCTCCTATCGGTTCATGGTTCTATGGGGAATAACTTCTGATTTGACATGTTTCTATTTTCCATTCAATCAAAGGTTTCCATTTTTGCTTTGAGGTCAGCAGCTACTGGAGACATTAAATGCAAAATATATGCTTTAGATCGATTACATAATCTGAATTTGAACCAACACAGGACAGAAAACTTACCCAATGGAAAAATCTCAAGAAAGCAATTACAATTCAATATTAAAAGACACAAACAGCCATTAAGAACACACTTTGGGTGGAGCGGTCATTAGAATTATAGACATAAAAAAACACTTCTTTATCTCAAAGACAAACTAGTTTAAAACACAGCATGTAAAATAGTAAAAAAAGAAATCAATGTATTCTATCATATACCATAAGTGTATGGCATATGGAAACCTATGGATCCCAGGCCTTAAGATATGTTATCAGTAATTACCAAAATGCAATAATATATTGATGCTATATATCTCAAAGCAACAAAATGCTAAGGTGGTCTGAGATATTGGTTAGAGATGGGCGGTGATGGTCATAAAATATCAAGCCATGCTTTTAATACATGCTTTGTTATACTTTCTGTCTGAACACATTTTATTTTCCCAAAATGATCACATGAATATTTTTTTCATTAAGGTTGATGCGGCATTGATACTTCTCCATGGTAACCTGATATCTCCAGACTCTACCCCAGCTGTCGAGGCTCTACAGAAATAATGCTGAGAGGCTTCTGAAGCTGAATTGTAACAGATGATGCAGCTTCTGCCTGGCCCTTTCTGTATCCTTGCTGGTAAGGAGTCATACAGACAGACCCGAGCCATCTTCACTGAGTCCGAGCCACACTGCAGAGTCATGCAAATTAAATGTGGCTCCAAGCAACCAACTCTTGGGGTGGTTTGCTATATGCTGGGAACTGAGATCCCCAGAAAAACAAAAGCAGTTGCCGGTGTTAATCATTCTACAAGGTCAGTTGACGGATCATAATATCAATTTATGGAAAGTCACAATGTTGCAGATCCAGTGCCAAATATCTTGAGCTATCTTTAACCCTTTGAATAACCATGTATTACCCACCTGTGTGTGATCTAGGATCCTTGTGAAGATTTCTAAATCCTTTTAGAAAGCACAAACATCTCCTACCTTTCCCAACCCTTGGTTAAGAATGTCATCAGATGGCATCTAAGGCCTATAACAGAGATTCCCAAACTTGACTATAACATACCTACCTGATGTTATTATCTATATTAGTCAGAGTTCTCTAGAGGAACAACACACACACACACACACACACACACACACACACACACACACGATTACAAGGTCCAAGAATCCAGTAGTTGTTCAGTCCACAAGACTAGATGTCAGATGGTTTTCAGTACACACTGGAATGCCAAAGAAGTTGGCTCCAGTGCCAGTGAGGGAATGGACTTGCAAAAGCAATCAAGCAAAGAAAGCAAGCTGTCTTCTTCCATGTGCTTTATATAGGCTGCCAGCAGAAGGTGTGGCCCAGATTATAGGTGGGTCTTCACACTTCAAAAAGTCCAGATTAAAAGTGTTTTTGTTCCAGGCTGGAGAGATGGCTCAGTGGTTAAGAGCACCAACTGCTCTTCCAGAGGCCCTGAGTTTAATTCCCAGCAACCACATGGTGGCTCACAACCATTTGTAATGGGATCTGATGCCATCTTCTGGTGTATCTGAAGAGAGCAATGGTGTACTCATATAAACTAATTAAATAAATAAATCTTTTTTAAAAAGTGTTTTTTCCTACTTTAAATTATTTAATTAAGAAATATATCCCTCACAGATGTACCCAGTCATTTGGGTTTTAATTAATTCCAGATGTGATCAAGTTGACAACCAAGAATGTCCATCACATCACCAATGTATCAGAACACTCCTTTATTTATGACTTTCTTTACTATAAAACTTCATGAAATTGTGCCCATATTGCAACACCGGTTTTGAGATGAACTAAATCTGTCTTCCTTGACCATGGTTGGCCTCATATCATTCTAGAATAACCTCTGTTACTCCCTTTGAGGTCTGAGTTATGTTTCTTATGCCAGCAACACCAACAGAAAGCCAGAACTATCTGCTTTCTTGGTCCCCACTCCATTGGATGAGATTCACTTCTTCCTGTATCTGGAATCTCCTTTCTGTTTACCTGCATAACTTCTTCTTATCCTCCCAACCTCGGCATAGATAAAGGGAAAGTTTTTCATAACCAAACTGGCTCACAGACTAGGTGAGATTACCATAGCCCACACCTCACTTTCAATACCAGCTACCAACAAATATACATACATGGAGAATGAGATACACCCATTCTCCATCACTGAGATATTAGCTCCACTAGAATAGGGACCATGACTCTCTATTGCAACCCCCAGTCCTCAGCATGATGGCATGTAACCAACTGTGCTAAGTATTTCTTGAAGGGCTGGAGATGAGTTGATGGTTTAAGTGCTTGCCTTACAAACATGAGAACCTGAATTTGAATCCTGAGAATCTACATAAAAAGATAGGCCTGGTGGTGTACCTCTGCGATCTCAATTAGACTAACTACCTGTCGGAGTCCAGAGACAAGAGATGCACTGTCTCAAACAAAAGGCAAATGGCCTCTGAGGACCAACATCTGGGGTGTCCTCTGACCACCACATACATGCTGTCATGCCCACAGGTTCACACCCACAAAAATACACATATGTAAACAAGGTTAAACAAGACAAAGTACGATCATTCCTATTTTACAGACAAGGAAGTAGATTGAGATAAACTTACATTCCCAAAGTCATAAAGATATAAATGGGCCCAAATACAACTAACTCTGAGTTCTGGGTTCATGTTTGATGTATCTACTGCCTTTCAACAAGGCAGATGGCAGTTGTGATACTTGGGCAAATTAGGAGCTATTTTTAATGGAGAAAAGTAATGAAACAATTTGATAAAGAGATTAGTAAAATGTGGGAAAGACTTTAGAAGAAATCAGACTAGAGCTATAACTTAAATGTATATCTTAAATACTAAAGGATATGTAAAGGGGGCTAATAGTCAAGACAGGGGACTTTCAGGAAAAGACTGGAGGTAGAAATATCTCAAGTTGTTTAGAGGAACATAAGGTGGTGACTTCATTGAGAGCAGAATTTAAAGGAGTAGTGAAGGTAAGGCCACAGAGGGAACTTGAGACAGACTTAGAATGTTCTTGAATACTAGATTTTGGCATTTGGCCAGTGATAAAGGAGAGTTATAAAATAGAGGTGTCATTTTGGGTGGACAAGGGTGTGAAAATCAGCTTAGATGTTGCATTTAAAGGTTCAGCTTTGAAAGGGAGACACTATGTGTAGTGCTTTAGTAGTATATTATCCCTTTCATAGAACGAAGAATAGTATATTATCCCCTTAATAAAATGGCTGGAGGGAGAAGGGACAATGGGGAGTTCATCAGAACAGATGGCAGGCAGTAGGAACTGAGAGAAATCATTTAACAGTTGAAGGAATACATAGTAGAACTTGTGGCTAATTAAGTATACAGATGAGGGATAGAGAAATGAAAGGTGCTTCTAAAGCTGGAAAGATTGAAGGATTGTGAGCATCCCAGTAGACCCCAAGAGGATAACTTAAAAAAAAAAAAAATAACACTTTCTTGGACAAATAATAAATAAATTTGCTTGGGAGGGAATTTGAAACTTTAGCAAAGCACACAAAAGATTAAAATACCTCTTTTGTCTAAAAAAAAGCTTTAATATTTGTGTACCTCTTTATTCTTTTCTAAAGATTTTTAATTCATTTTTATTTTATGTGCATGAGTTTTATTTTTGCCTGAATGTATGTGTATATGTCAAATCCATGCAGTGACCGTGGAGGCCAAAAGAGGGCATCAGAACTCCTGGAACTGGAGTTACAGACAGCTGGGATCTGCCACGTGAGTGCTGGGACCAAACCCAGATCCACTGCAAGAGCACTCTGTGCTCTTCACCACTGAGCCATCTCTTCAGCTTGTCTTTTTTCATAGCTCTTCTCTCTATCTCTCCCTGGCAACATAATATCATCACTGTCTCCCTCCATCAAAAGCTTCTCTGATGTCAGAGTCAACTAGAATTTCCCCGAAGTCATGTTCCTGCCATTCACGAGCTAGAGAACTCTGGGCAAATTATTTCTTTACCTGTAAAACAGGATGATACAAGTGTCTATATTGCAGGGACTGATGAAGTTTAAAATGAAGTGATTCTCATGAAATGATGCCTTGTTCGTAGTGAGTATAATAAGTGCTACTTGCAGAAAGAATCAAATACCAACAGAATAAGTTCAACTATTAAATGCTTCTCAAGTATGCCCAAGATCAATACACACACAGTCCTGTGGTTAACAGCATAGGATTAAATATGGTGTGGCTAATAAATAGTTCTGGGTCAACAGAATAGAATAATGTTGTGGAAACTTTTTCTGGAAAAACATGATACTCATATTTGCTATTCATTCCAGATAGGGGACCAGTGACAGACCAAAGGAATAATACCACCAAAGACCAGCTCAGGGAACCAGTTAGTTTATTGGAGTCACTTAGAGGAGCGTGGTAAGGGTTACTTACAGGAGTACAGACAAACCACAGGCACCCGGTATGGGTGATAACTCATGAAAGCAAGCACCCTGAAGCATTCTGCACAATTTACAGGCAGATCAGGATGTCAGAGTCCTTCTCCTCAGCAGTAATAGCCTTGAGGAGAGAAGCACTATGAGCCTGGTAAAATTCAGGGACTTCTGAGATTTGGGAGTTGTTTACTGCCTGAATCTTAAGCCTTCCTTTGGAACTTACAACAACTTTGGAGCTTCTCTCCAGGCTGTAATATTTTAATTTGGAGGAAATTGGGGCTGAAAGATGGCTCAGTGATTGAGAATACAAACATATTGCTCTTACAATAGACCTGAGTTCAGGTCCCAGTACCCACATCAGGCTACTGTAATCTGCCTGTAACCACAGTTCCAAAGGTTTCAGCCCCCCCTCTGGCCTCCTCCAACATCTGCTCCCACATATGTATATACACAATCAAGAAGAAAATAAATCTTTAAGAATAAAAAGAAGTTGTTCAGTTTGGAAGAGATTACTGCACAACATATGGTTTAAAAAGTGAAGCTTGATTCCTACCTTATACCATACACAAGTCAGTCTTAAATAAAACAGAAAAACATCTTTCTGGTATTTTTAAATATTTTTCTCTTAGAGCCAGAAAGACTTAAATAGAGTGTACAAGGAAGCATAAATAAGTTAAGACTTCTGTTTCATTTTAAAGATTTTTATTAAGAAAATGAAAAGTTAAGTTACAGGGTGGAGAAAAAGAAATATGCATACACAAATGCATGCATACACACACATATATATGAGCGTGTATACACAGCCAACAAACTGAAGAACTGTATTTTAAAACTATTGTACTAGGGCCTATAAAGATGCCACAGAGGCTAAAAGCACTTGCTGATCATGCAGAATCCAGATTTGATTCCCAGCACCCACATGTCAGTTCACAAACATCTGTAACTCTAGTTTTAGGAGATGCAGTGCCATCTTTTGCCTCTGTGGGCACTTCACATATGTGATATACAGACACACATGCAGGAAAAACTCTGTACAGATAAAAATTTTAAACATTTAAAAGCGCTGGAAAAATGTATTACACTAAAGGCACAATCTCAGCAGGAAAAATAGCAAAAGATTTAAAGACACAAAAAGCCAATGTATACGCAGCAAGGCACTTACATTTACTGTTATTGGGCAGAGATTGCAAACACAGAACACACACCGGAGTGGATAAAGGAGAAGGCACCTGATCTAGTGGCGGTGAAGATGTGCACCTTGACTTGTGCACACTGGTGCTGAGACTTGGAAAGGGTGCTGAATATCACTGACCGATGCTGAATAAGCATGCCAGTGTTTCATTTATTTGTTTCCTAAACAGCAAGATGCTTAGAGTCACTGAAAGACCTGAATTAGAATATTTATAGCAAATCTATTAGTAAGGAAGAAAGCTAGAAGACCAAGTTAAAGTAGTTGAATAAGTTTGGCTTAAGTGCACAGGAGACTACTATACACCAAAAGCACTTGAGCAAACTACAACTGGACACCACAGTGTGGATAAATCTTCAGACAAAGAGCCAAAGCAAGTGAATGTGATGCTCATGTAAAAAATGCATATGTTAATTAACTACATCTAGTCCTTCTACATTATAAGTATATCTCAAAGTAATATGCTGTGAGTGATTAAGTAGATATAAATTTTATGCATCAATTTGTAAACAAAAACAAAATCAAAAACAAAAATCCAATAAATGTACCAATCCTGCTGTAAGTCATTGGTGTGGTCTAAGGAACAAAACTAGAAAGGAAAGAAGATGTGAGGCGAGTGCTCTGGGAATAGGAATGGTCTAACCTGGTGTTCATGGTGTGAGTGGCTCTTTTACAACTATGATTTATATACTTCCATATATATGTGTTGTAGCTGGTGAAAACTAATTATTAAATTATTAATTAAATATTAATTAAATTGTAAAGTTTATTATTGAATTATTAATTAGAACTATTAATGTGTGATATTAATTCATAATGTGTGACATATAATATATGGGTATATGTATATATGTGTACGTGTGTATGTATATCTGTGTCTATGGCTCTTAAAAACTTTAACTGGTAATGAAAATTTTGTTAAAGCAATTTCAAGCATGAATAAACAGATGGGAAAGATTGGAGAGTGGAGCTTGGATAGGTAGAACTCAGTGTGCCCTCAGAAATCACGTCACACAAACCAAACCACAAACCAAACATCCCGGAGACAGCAGGGGCAGAGAGAGGCTCTGTGAATGTTGAGAAGACAGGGCCAGCACCCAGAGGACCTTGAACGTGGCAGAATCGGCTTGTTCTTCCCAAGCCCAGATCTTGACGGTATCTAGGGAACCGCCACAGTAAAGTTCAGCCTTTCAGGCAGAGAGAAAGGATACAGCCACATCCATTGCCAGCTGGCCAAAGGTCGAGCACTCACCTGTGTAAAAACCCCGGAGGGTGCTGCCAGCCAGGCTGGGGTGAGTAAATACTGCAGTTTGAACGTGCACTGGACGAGATTACGGAGAGAGCTGTGTACCAACTAGCTAAATGGATTGATTGCCTTTTTTTTTTTTTACATCTGTTCCCAAGAGACAACGGTAGAGACACACTGCCTATAAAACCCTCTGCAAGGCAGTAGTGTTTGAGAAACCTTGTGATCAAAAGATAGGGGACTACTTAGTGGTACAGATGAGATGGGAGGCAGAGCCCAGGAGCACTAAATGTCACTGGGAAATTGATGCGCTGAATTTTGTCATATGATATCCATGGCTATTAAGGTTTCAAGCCGCACCCAGGAGCTGCTGTGGGGGAAGGCTGATATGAGGATGAAGGAGGCGGGTAAGGTACGGTGTCCTCGGATCAAAGGCTGACTAGACTTGGAGCTCTGGTCATGGCTCTCAGTGACAGGCTATACAACGCCCCATGGCGAGCAAGAACAGGAGCAGACCCAGGAAGCTATGGAAACACCAGGAAAGAGCCCCTAACTCAAGAGAAGAGAAAGCAGAAACACTTCAGACATCAAAGACTTCAGAGATCAAAGGCTTTGTGTTCGAAATGCTAAAACTCCGGGAATTAAGCCTATGCCCCCAAGTTAAGTCAGCTTTGTATCCAAAAGAAAATGAATGATTTCCCAGGACTCCCACTTCCACTCCCACCAGTGAGTCCCAACAGCCTCTCCTGGTGCATACAGGACGGCAAGCAAATTTAGAAGGTAAAAGGTTCATATACATAGCCAGGATTGCTAGAGCAATCCACCTTTCAGGATAAATTAGAAATCTGGATCTTTAGATTCAATATCCTTGATATTGAGTATTCTCGACATCAATATTCTTGATAAAGGCTTTTAAACACAAGTTTAGAAGGCAAAGCCAAACCTTCTGGGAACAAAAACACTAATATAAATTGAGTTCTATCCATAGGATACATCCCTTCCTCAAAACAGTGAATCCATTGTCCAAGACTGAGCCTTTAGGGTAGACTTCAAAGCAGGATCTTGGTAAGTCAAACCTGAGAACCCATTCAAGGGGAGAGTTAAAAGTCTTGGGCTTTAAGAGCACTGGCTGCTCTTCCAGAGGTTCCAGGTTCGATTCCCTGGACCCACATGGCAGCTCACAACCATCTGTAACTCTAGCTCTAGGGGATTGGATGCCTCTTCTTCCTAGACATGGATGTGGGCACAGATATGTATGTATGTATGTATGTATGTATGTATGTATGTATGTATGCATGCATGCATGCAAAACACAAGTAAAATAAAATAAAAGTGAGTTTTAAGCATTCAAGAAAAAGAAGGTAGTCCTCAAACCCTGGACTAACACTGTGCTGCCACAGAAGATAACGTTGTCACCCAGATTGAAGGGAGTTCACATCTCAGAGTATGTTGGCAATATTAGGGTTTAGCTGCATCTTTTGACACTGGAAAATGGTATAAGAATTTAAAAAAAAAAAACTTCTCTTCCTTACCCCATATTTTCTTGTATTCTGGAAAATAGCTTTCTATAAAGAAATTGCCTTTCCCATTTGACTTAAATAAGACAACAGAAAGGCTGTGTAAGTTAATCTTGATTGTCAATTTGGCTGGATTAAAAATGTACTGGAGACCAGGCAGCGGTGGTACACGCCTTTAATCACAGAACGTGGGAGGCAGAGGCAGGCAGATTTCTGAGTTCAAGGCCAGCCTGATCTACAGAGTGAGTTCCAGGACAGCCAGGGCTACACAGAGAAACCCTGTCTCAAAAAAAAAAAAAAAACAATAAAATAAAATAAAATAAAATAAAATAAAATAAAATAAAATAAAATAAAATAAAATAAAATGATGTGTTGGGTGTCAATTTGACAAGGGATGGATAGTCAAGTGAGGGTTAACCTTAATTGGCAATTTGATCTAGGAGACGAATCTGGGCATATATCTGTTCCAGAGAGGTTCAGCTGCAGTGGAGGGAAGACCCACCCTGAGTCTGGATGGTACCATTCCATGAGCTGGGAGTCCCAGACCAAGCAAAACAGAAAAAGCGAATGGGTGGGTGGCTGCATCTCAGCCCTTCCCAGCTTCCTGATTGTGGACACAATATGACCAGCCTCTTCATACCCCTGCCTCATGCCCTGCCTACTGAGATGGGCTACACCCTCCAACTTTGGAACCAAAACAAAGCCTTCCTTCCTTAAATTGATTTCTATCAGGCATTTGTCACTGTGGCAAGAGAAAAGCGATACAAAAGCAAATCCACCCAAACTCAGCAAATTCCCACTCTTGGTCTCATAAATGACAAGTGGAATTGTACAATCCCACCACTCTACCGACAATACGCTCGTTATCCAAACTGGTTAGCATTTCTCCCTTCTTCAGACACACCACACGCTGACCACCCTTAGGCTAGCCAGCACTCAACCTCTCCTGAGAACAGGCTAGTCTCTGAGTGAGACATTCTGATGTGCCATCCCATTAAGTCACCTTTTGTCTTATTTATCCATGCCTCACCCTTTTATCCTAACTCCCCATAGATTCTATGGTCCCAGCATTCTCTCTATTGCAATAGCCCACCTCCCCTTTGCAACAGTCCCTTTAGCTGTGTTTTGAACTAAGTCTCCCCCTGTTAAGTCAGATTGGCTTATCACTTATCAGTGTCCTTATGCATGCTAGCCTGTTCAGCAAAGTTTCTGACATAGAGTGTGTTGTTGAAAAGGTTCTGTTTAAGAACACAAATCTTAGCTATGGGTGTCTACTCTTTACGTAGGAATTAGGCAGCCACTGAATTGACCTCACTAGAGTTTCTAGCAGTCAAGAGTATGATCATTGCTCTCCTCTGTGTAGAGGAGGCTTCCATTAACCACCACGCCAAGTTTCCTCTCTTCCTCAGAGTCTATGCCACTTGAAGACCATGTTTCTTGGGGCTGGGGGGGTGCTGTGGATATTATTTCTATCTTACTCTTAGCAACTACTTCTGTGCCCCCCCCAAAAAAATCTGCACACTCCTGTGTCTCTCTAGTCCAGAACTGAGCTCCAGACCCACATATTCACCTCTACACTTAACATCTCTGCAACTACCTCCAACTTCCTGTAAAGACTGAAACTGGTCCCAGAAATATGGGATATTGCTCTGAGAGTCACTTAAATACTCAGTCATGAGCACTGCATATCTGAGTCAAGAATTTGTGGTTCTGGTTAGATGGGGCTAAAGAACTGACTGCGATTAGCAAGATATCAGAGCCATTCAAATGAAACCTTTGCTTTACTTGACACAAGTTCGAGTCATTTGAGAGAAGAGAAACCCCAGTTAAGAAAATGCCTCCATGCCGGGCGGTGGTGATGCACGCCTGTAATCCCAGCACTCTGGGAGGCAGAGGCAGGCAGATTTCTGAGTTCGAGGCCAGCCTGGTCTACAGAGTGAGTTCCAGGACAGCCAGGTCTGTACAGAGAAACCCTGTCTCAAAAAAACCAAATCCAAAAATCAAAAAAGAAAGAAAGAAAGAAAGAAAGAAAGAAAGAAAGAAAGAAAGAAAGAAAGAAAGAAAGAAAGAAAGAAAGAAAGAAGGAAGGAAGGAAGGAAGGAAGGAAGGAAGGAAGGAAGGAAGGAAGGAAGGAAGGAAGGAAAGAAAGAAAGAAAGAAAGAAAGAAAGAAAGAAAGAAAGAAAGAAAGAAAGAAAGAAAGAAAGAAAAGAAAAGAAAAACAGAAAAAGAAAAAGAAAAAGAAAAAGAAAAAGAAAAAGAAAATGCCTCCATAGATCTAGTTGTAGGTGAGTCTGTAGGGCATTTTCTTATTTAGTGATTGATGGAGGAAGGTCGAGCCCACTGTGGGTGGTTCCACCTCTCGGTTTGTGGTCTTAGGCGCTATAAGAAAGCAGTCTGAGCAAGCCTTGAGGAACAAGCTAGTAAGAAGCACTCCTCCATGGCCTCCACATCTGCTTCTGCCTCCTTCAGTGTCCTGCCTTTAAAGAACTTTCCTGACTTCCATCATTGATGGACTATTACCTGGAAGGGTAAGCAGAATAAACTCTTTGTTCCTCAAGTTGCTTTTGGTCATGATGTTTCATCACAGAATGGAAACCCTAATTAACACAAAGTCCATTCATGTTGCACCATATATTGGCATTTTATTCCTTTAAATGGCTGAACAACATTCCACTGTATATGCAACATTTCATTCATTCATTATCTGCTGATAGATTCTCTCTCTCTCTCTCTCTCTCTCTCTCATGTGTGAGTGTGTGTGAGAGTATTCTCATTTGCAGCAGGATCTCTAGGCTGACCTTGACGCTTGATGTTCCTACCTCAGCTTCCTGGGTAAGACGATCATAGATGTCCACTTGGTTCACCAGACTTCAGGTTACTTCAGCATTGGCTGCTGCTACTAATGCTATACAGACATGCTCCTTCAAACATCTGGTCAAATCCCTGCTTTCAGTCTCCTGTATTTACATCCAGGAGTAGAATTGTCAGGTCATGTGGGGATTCTAGGTTTAGCATTCTGAGAAACCACCAACCTGTTTACAAAAGCACCAGCACTATTTTACACCCCCACATTTTCTACATCCTCACTAACGTTTATTACTTCTCTTTTAAATGGTCATTACAGCCATCCTGGTATTAATTCCAAAGATGGGAGGAGAAAGAATACCAACTGAATTCATTATGGCCAAGTTTATTAAAACAAAACAATTAATTAAAGCAAGCTTTTTCATTCATGTACAAGGGCTGACAGCATTGGATGTGAGGAAAACAAGGTTTTTTATAGCTCAGGGGTTGGGGGTTTCCAAATGGGGGCTTTGTTGAGCAAAATATTCAAGATTACAGAAGCAGAATGTCCTGAGATGATCCCAAGGTTCTCCTAAATCAAAGACATGTTTACAAGGTAGTCCTAACCACAGGTAGTCATAACAAGGTAGCCATAACAACCCTTTTGAAACAAAGGTAAGGCTGAAAGATGGTCATAATAACTTTTTGAGACAAAGACATAGTTTCTATTCCTGGAACAGGCAGTACAGAGCCATTTGTTGTTAAGGTAACAGTTGGGGCCTAGCCCAATCCTTGAAAACAGATGTAATTATAAACAGGAAAGAACCTAGTTCATCATTATTATAAAATAACTTTTAAGTCTAAAATGGAGGCAGGCTGGTTCTTCACTAGCAGGGGTGAGTGATGTCTCCTTGTAGTTTTGATTTGCATTTTTGTGTGACTAATAACACGCTGTGTTACTGCAACCATCTAGGAGGAGAAAGGACCCTGTAGTGAAGCAAACGCATGCCCCTTCTTCTGACTATATGACACAGAAAGAGGGAATTAGAATTTCCCTGGGAATCTTATGCTGGGGCAAGGACAGTGCTGAAGTCTGTTGCTGGCCAAAGGAGAAATTTAGTTTGTCAGGATAACTTGTCATCTGACAAGTTATTACTTTGGAGGGAGAGGTTATTTAAGACACTGGTGGGCCAGTGAACAGAGGAACCAGAACTCCCTCAGAACTGCTTAGCTATGCATATCTCTTGCATATCTACTTAAACCTAAAAAAAGTCAGGACCCTGAAGATGACCTTAAGGGGGTGTGGGTGGGGTGGGGTGGGGTGGGGATGGGGGTGGGGGGTGGGGGGTGGGGGGTGGGGGGTGGAGCTCAACCCAAAGCACAGGGCCACAAGGTGAGCAGCCTCTATGGTTACATAGCAACCATCTCTCTGGTTCATATGTCAAGAGCTTTTCTCCAGCCTGATGTTAGTTATGTGAAGCCAGGTGGGGAAAGTCTTCTGTCTGTCCTGTCAGCCTGCCTCTTTCCTGTTGTCCTTTCTCTACGTTAGGAGAGCTCCGGCTTTGACCTAACAACTCCGGTAACGTTCTCATGTGCTTTTGGATTTTCTTAGGCAAGTTGTCTAGTTGAAACCTTTGGCCATTTTTAATTGTTTTTTCAGCCACTGCTCCTGTTGGTATTGTTGAAGTTTAGTTCTTTATGTATTCTAGACACATATTCTAGACATGATTTGTGCATGTTTTTTTCCCATTTGTAGAGGGGGGCTTTTCATTTTCCTTATAGCATCTTTTGATGCACAAAATACTTGATTTACATAAAGCTCAAATAAAAAATATTTTTAAGAAGCTTAAAATTTCATTCGTGTACAAATATGAAACTAATGTGAGAGATTTTATTTTACCAACTAACAAGGCAATCAGTAGTAAGGTGCTTTGGCTGGTTCAAATGAGAATTCTAAGAGCACACAGACCCTCAGGAAAGCTATAGGGCATTCAGACCTTGAAGTAAAACTGGTTGATAGCCAAAGGGAAAGTGCTGATTGCCCCTCTACTGGGCAAAAAAGTCTACTGGCTGCTTTACATACAAGAACCATTTATATTACTATCCGTTTTCTGTACTATTTATGCCTTTCAGCCCCACATAGCTACTGGGGACAGTTTGCTTCAGCTCAGGGACTGCCTGGTGGTAGGGCTTGTTCATGCAGTCCTTCCCGCTACAGTTGATCTCTGTTATGAATCAGCATAGAAAGAAGGGTTGTGAGGCAGTCTAGTCTCATCCCCTTGAGCCTTACTCTCCAGATGGAGACAGGAAGAAGGAAATCAAATAATTACAACCTGTGATCAATACAACAAAGGCAAGCAGTTGCTAACACAGGATCACAAAAACGGACCTCAACCTGGCTGACAGATCAGGCTGTTCCCAAGAGAGAACTTCTAAAGTGAGACCAGTGAAGAGGAGCTCTCAGAAGTGTATGGGTAGGGTTTATGGTTACAAGTGGCCATGGGTGGGAGTGGCCATGGGTGGGAGTGGCCATGGGTAGGCATGGCTATTGGTAGGAGTGGCCATGGGTAGGCATGGCTATGGGAAGCAGTGGTTATGGCTGGATGTGGCTATGAGTAGGAGTGTCAGGAAGTCAGCCCACTAGCTAACTGCAGACTGTCCTCACTCTCTGTGCTTCTACAGGAATGGCCTACTGTGACTGCAATTACTGCTTATCTTTGCCCAAGACCTAGAAAGGCCAAGTCCTGCCCTCCCAGGTGAAAAGAAAAGAGCCAGCTCTTCTCAAATCAGCTCCCCCTACCATTTGGCCAGTACCCCTCTGAATCACCCTATCTGCTAAGGGAAGCCTGAAATAACAGGGTTGAAACCACAAAGACATAAAAGGTTTTACAAATGCAAGCAACTGGGAGAGTTGGCACATTAGTGTGACCGTGTAAACAGATCAGCTCTTCCCTCGGAACTAATTTGATTAGAAAACTGCAAAGCAGGAGATCTTAATGGAAGAGGAAAAGCCCAGAGCAGGGTGGGAGTGATGGAGCAGTAGCTCCAATATCACCTGCCTCACAGCTAAGTCCTGGACCCAGGCTAAAGTGCAAGTCTGTTCCAAAATCCACGGATCTCACCAGGAGGCTGGCACTCACAGTACAGGTTGGGAACCATCTGCCCAAGTTGGAGCCATGCCCCAGGGGACAGACAGCAGAGGAAGGAGCAGAGAGTCTGGGGACAGTGGTACAGGCAGGAGAGGAAGTGGGAGATGGAGAACAGAATTAGAGAGCCTACAGAACCTGGGGGAGGGGTGTATCATAGCAACCAAAGGGAAGTGTTTAAAGGAAGGATGCTGCCAATTATGTCAATACAGAGGACTGTTTCTCAAAATGTGGTTCAGAGAACACCCACGTTAGAGTCGCTGGGAGCTGGTAAGAACTCAGTGGGTGCTGGCAATGCCTACTTCAGGACCTCGACCATTGAAACCAGAAGCAAGCCATTTAATAGGCACTTAGGAGTTCTCCCGCTGCAGCCTCGGGAGTTCTGCTGTCTGTGATTTACTTACCTACACAACTTGCTGTGCAAAAACGTTAACGGAAAATCCCAGAAATGAATAATTGATGAGTTCTAAATTGTTCATCTTGGTGAGCAGTGTAATAAAACCTCAGCCTACCTGGCTGTCAGGTCCCAAAGAAACTTAGGGACAAATGGCTGAGGTACCTAATAGCAAACCAAAGCACGCACTGGCCTCTAGGCTCTCTCGGTCGTGCAAGAACCCCTTGTAGGAGTCCTGGCTCCTCTCAGCCCCTCTCACCATACTCTACCCTAAGCCTCTATAGTCCAGGGCTTGGCTTCCCTTCCCTTCCAACTCCTGTTTCCTATATAACCCTGGCTTTTCAGTCCCTCTTGGTTTTTCTATCTCTCTTGACTCGCGCTTGGTTCTCTTAGTCTGATTGTCCCACTCTTCCTTTTCTCTCTCTCACCCCATCTCCATTTCTCCTCTTATGGCCTGGTTCCATATGAACTCTTCCAGATGGCTCTGGCTGTACTCGTCCTCATGTCTGTAATAAAACCCTTCTCCCCAACCATACCTTACGGCAAAGCTGTCCTCATATCATTCACTGGCTTCATCTGATTGGATGAACTGTCCCTCGATCCAGTGTATACACACTGTATCTGTTACTTGCCTGCCAGTCACTGACCCCCATTATCAGATAATATGCTGTACTAGAGTGTTTGTGTTCAAGCAACCTTTGTTTTACTTTAAAAGTCTCCCAAGTGCAAGAATATTGATGTTAGCAGTCCAGGCCTGCCAAAGGGAAGCAGAGAAGTGGTTCCTTTAAGTACAAAGGTAAAAAGTCTTACTAAGGAAAAGGAGGAGAGCCAGAACCTTAGGTCAGAAAGATCCAGAAGAGCTTTTGAGAGCGAGAAACCATGTTCCATGGTCAGGTCCAAATTTTTGTCATAAAATAAAGCCAATATTCCTTAGCAATTTGTGAAGCCAGTTCCCCTCTACCAAAGGAACTATTTCCCTTACCACTCGCAGGAGGGACAGATGACGATGACGATGACAATGACGGGTGGCTATCTGCAGTGCCTATTAGCACACCAAAGCGCATGCAGGCTCTGGTGCCCTCGGAATCACAAGTACCTGTTACACACTTCAGAGTCCGTGCCAGCATGTCGGCTTTTCTCTTGCCGCCCTACGTGTCTCCAGCTCACTGGCTTCCTTCCCTCCCTCGGCTCCTCCGCTCTCCTCTGATATTTCAGCTTTGTCCTTTGTCCACACTTCTTCTGTCTCTCTCTCTCTCTCTCTCCCTCTGCCTGCTCCTCTCTTCCTCTTGCTATCTCTCAGTCTAGTCTGTTGGCCATGGTCAGTACACTACTTGATTTCTCTGCTCTGGACTCTTCCAGATGCCTCTGGCTGTACCCTCCCTCTTTTCTACAATAAAAAGCTTCCCCTTAACCATAATTTGGAGTGGTCATGTCCTCAGTTTATACATCTAGTGCCCAGATCCTCAGTTTATAAACAAATCACTTCTTCCACTGTATAGTTATGGTGGCTCTATTTTATTATTTACTCTCAGTCTCTTAACAGGCTAATTTATCCATTCTCTTTTACCATGTATGTATATATATATATATATGTATGAGGCAAAAACACAGCAAACATAAGGTTGCGTGTTATATGCAGTTTTTGTCAGCTGCCAGGGCTTGGCATCTGTCTTCCATGGATATGGAAAATTCCTGCAACTGAAGTGTTAAAAACATGGGGCTATTAGGCAAATTACTTATTTTCTCTGAGTCTGTTTTCATTCATAAAGCAATACTTAATTCATGCAAAAGGCTGACTTAGGATAACCTTCGCAGAAGACATTTCTGTATACTATGTAGTGCTTAGCATATGCCTGCAAACAATTGGAAGCCAGAGAAGTATCAGTTTAAGGAAATTCACTGGGGGCCAGTGAGAGGGTTCAATGAGTAAGGATGCTTACTGTGCAAGCTTTATGGCCTAAGTTTGATCCCTGGAACCCAGGTAAAGGTAGAGGTAGAAGGAGGGAGCAGGAAAATTATCTCTATAAAATTGTCCTCTGATGAAGATTAAGTATTTTGCTCCAAGTCACAGAACTACATATAGTAGAAATAGCTTCCTAATTCTGCTAATTTAGTAACACTAGCCTGCTTATGTTACTAAACATTAGCGGTTGGCTATTTTCTACTCTACCCACATGAGGGATATATACATCTGATATAGGGAAGACTTCAAAGTTGGTGGTAGAAATATTTAAGAATCATCTTCACATTTTTTCTGAAGACCAGAAACTCTATATAACCCATATATGGCCCTTTCTTCCAAAAATAGAACATTTTCTTGCTTTGTAAACAATAATGAAATGTCCTTAGCAATTAAGTCCACATATGTTAAAGAACATTTAATAAAATAAGATGTTTCAAGAAGCAATTAAGACTATCAATGGGCTAAGCAAGCCTACTGCATAAACATAGGTTAAAGGTATTGAAAGGAGTCAGTATAAATATCATGAAGTGAGGCTGGAGAGATGGCTCAGCGGTTAAGAGCACTGACTGCTCTTCTGAAGGTCCTAAGTTCAATTCCCAGCAACCACATGGTGGCTCACAACCATCTATACAGCTTACAGTGTACTCATATACATAAAATAAATAAGTCTTTAAAAAAATCATGAAGTCTATAAGCATGAACATTCTTTCCATTGAGAAGATATCTCAAAATGGCTGTCAATGTGGGAAAGGGATTTATAGGGAAGAGGGGATGTTGACAGAGTAGAAATAAGATGGGGGCAGTTTGAATGTATTTGATACATTTGTGCATATGTAATGTCAACAAATTTAACTAGTAAAAATAATTTCTTAAAAGGAAAATAATTTCACACATCCACACATATGCTGTTGGACTATGCCTGACTCCTCTCCCTCTCTAATACACACACACACACACACACACACACACACACACACACACACACACACTTCTTAAATAAAAAAAGAAATATCATTGGTTATGAGAAGAAAAGGAAATGTCCTAGGAATTAAAATGGAAATAACATGGATAAAGACTCGATAGAGCATATGAAGATCATAAATTCAAGTTCAAGAAATTTTACAACACAAGGAACGGTGATTAGATGACAGAGAGTGGTCACACTGGGAGTTTAATTAAATAGCAGCAACTAGAGGGTGATTGAAAGACGGTACTAGTAAAGTTTCCATGGTTCAGACACCAGAAGGAAGCAAACAGGAGTTAGGAGAAGCTAGTTTCTCTGTCCTTGAAATTCCAGGAAGGAGTTGTTGCAATAACCACCAATGTGACCCCAGAACAAACACTGTCCTGGAGTTTGTTAGATAAAAACTTGGAGGCAACACCCTAGTCTTGCTGCATTGGAAATTCTGGAGGGCATGTCCAGCAATTTGTGTGTTGTGGGGGATGGTTTTGGTTTCGTATGTATGTATATGTTAATGTGTGAACACATACACATGCACACATGCAGCATCTAGAAGTCCATCTCATTTTTTGAGACTGGGTCTCTCAATGGACCCAGAACTCACTGGCAAGACGTTCTGGCCAACGAGCTCTGGGAATCTGCCTGCTTCTGGCCTGTTTCTCCTCCGTCCACACTAGGGATGCTGCTGTATACTCTCACACATAGCTTTTACACGGATGCTAAGGATCTGAATTCACATCCACATGCTTGCAGGGCAAGCACTTTACCCAATGAGTTGTGCCCCATGCTCCCAGCCCCAGTTGTGTTTAGACAAATCCTTCAGGTGATTCCTGTACACCTTAAGCCTAAGAACCACTTAGCTGGGGATAGCACCTGTAATCCTTGACTTCTAAGTCTCATGATCTTATAGTGTCATGACGAATTATATTGTGTTCATATTGAAATTTGGGTAAAGATGCAGATGTTAGGTGCTTTCTACTTACGTATACATGTGGACTCACACACATAAAAATATAATTGCAGGTAGTGAATGTGTTACTTTTCTTCATTTTGGTAATTATAACAGAGCATCATGCTGTAATCTTATATACACACACAATAAAAATAGAATCGTGATAAACCCCGGCAAGTGGCAAAGATACATAGTAAATGACAAGGATACATGGTAAATGACAAAGGTACATGGTAAATGACAAAGGTACATGGTAAATGACAAGGATACATGGTAAACAACAAAGGTACATGGTAAACGACAAAGGTACATGGTAAATGACAAGGATACATGGTAAACGACAAAGGTACATGGTAAATGACAAGGATACATGGTAAACGACAAAGGTACATGGTAAATGGCTGCCTGGGGAGCCAACAAGGGGACAGTAGGATATGGGGGAGAGGCAAGATGGTAACCTGGACATGAAGAGTCAGAAGGGAGGTGCATTACTGGGAGACAAGCTGCAACCCATGGACTTGTGTTTAATCGGGGCTTGGGTCCCTACTGCCTATGATATAGAACAAGAAAAAGCCATGGAGAGAAAGAAGCCCTCCTCCCACCATGCCCTGTACCACTTCTTTCTGTAGGAATAGAAGTATTATAACTCACCTACCTTCACCTTCAAGGCCTATGGTTCAACACAAACTTGAACTGGCTTATTGATCTTTTCGACACGTGTGGGATTTGAGTCAGTTTTTTGGTTTTGTTCAGGTCATGCTCTCATATTCTTAAAAGCCAATGCAACACCCGCCAGGAATTAGAAGGAATCAGACGTACTCAAACCTGAGTGGCTTTGACCTCCAGGCTTTTTACAAAGAGTTTGGGATTTAAAGTTGAGAACTCAGAAGCCCAAAGACTCTTTCTTCCTTTCTCTTTCTGGTGCCTGGTACAGTTCCTCAGGCCTTGGGGTTTCTTTGCTCTTTGTGGACCCACCCAGGACAAAGTTTAAGACATCACACTCAAATCATTCATACTGATAGGAACCTAATCCAGGCTAAGGTGTGGGGAACCAAAGCCTTAAGTGGCTGGTGTGAAAACGAATCCAGAACCCAGGACTTCTAATGCCCCCATGATACCAGCTCCCTCCTTCCCTCTTTTTGAAATATAATAAACACAAGTCCAAAACTAAATAATTCTAAACTCAGAAGTACCCTGGATCCCCAGTCTGGTTAAAAGTGCCGACAGTGTGACAGTGCATCACAATTCAACATCTCCATCAATTCGATCATCAAACAGCCTTATGTAAGCAGGATTAGTTTAGAAAGGGGAGAGAGTGAGGAATTTCCATAGTCTTTAGGCTGTATTTACCATCGGCAGTAATTGATATTTCTCAGTGCTTCTCTAACACATCACAGTGGTTCTTCTCTCTGAGCTGTGTTTGTGTTTGCCTCATGCTCAGTGTACATCCCATTAGGGACCAAACCTGCTGAGAGGGAACGGCCCCACTTTATGTATTTCTAAATTCCTCCTGGTTGCCTGGCCTGGTTTTAGCACATTGTTCCTATTGAGGTTTCAACATGGCTTTTAGTTTTCACAAATATTTACTGTATGAGAACTCATAAAGGAACCCAGAGCCAGCGTTTTTGCAACGGTTACCTTCCAGATTTAAAGGGAGTCAAACAGCAAAAAAACGAATGTGTCACATCGGTGGGGGAATTTAACAAACTGTCTTAAAAAGAGAACAGCTGAGGGGGGGTGAGAGGCTCAGATACACAATTCAGAAATCAAAAATCACAAGATGAGTCGGAAGCATTGAATCGAACCTTCTGAGGCAAATTAAAATTTCAGACCGAAGCAACTTTGGCAAGAGCAAATCAAACACCGAATTACATTTAAGCTAATTTCCCTCTCTACAGTCAACGTGGTGTTTTGAGGCAAATAATAATAACCCATCTAAGGGACTGGATTTATTGGCAAGTTTTGAAAGAAAAACTGCCTGCTTGCCTTCCTGTCGAAATGGGAGGAAGAGAAAGAAGGGTTCCTACATGTTACAGCTGAAAAATGAAACCAGCTCCGGGGCCAATAACTGAAAAATGAAGGGGAAATTGTGCCAAACACTTGGCAGCAGCTGGAACAATTCAGTAAGCACCTGCTGCCAGCGTCATCTGGTGCCCCCTCCAGCCCCCCTCCAAGCCCCCTTCTGCCACCTCCCTACTTCATTTAGGCTGTTTTCTGGTTTGTTTCTTTTTTGTTTTGAAATATCTGCAACTCACTGTGCAGACATATAGATCTGACTTTTCTCTGTGTGTTTCTTGGGTCTCCTTGGCTATTGTTGACTCAAGACCAACTCATAGCAGGATGCCTCAGGCAAGGTGGTAACAGCATCTCCATCCTATATACTCTTGAGCTTACTCCCCCTTCGCTGGCCAAGTGGTGTCACCCCAGGGAGACCCTGCAAATGAAGAAATAGATTAGACTTCCTGAGGCTGGGTTGCTATTGATTTAGTCTAGAACAAAAGCAAGCTGGGCTGCAGAGATTTGGGCTTATGAATTGTCACGGATGAGGCCGTTACAGGCACATGGTTAGCATGGTAGCCATAGAAGACACAGGACTACGTTGTGAGACACCGAGTTGTACAAATGTAATGCAGGTGTTCATATTAAAATGTTTATAGAAGTTCAACCAAAGGGAATAAAATAATAAGTTATTCATCTACCAGAAGTGATCTGACACTGTCCAGAGTCCCAGGCTGCCATTTCTTTCCTCTTGTTGTCGGTAAAATCTAGCTAATGATGCTCTTTTCAGAGGTGTTTGTGAGGTCAACTCGGATGTATATGTGAGCCACTTTGCTCCGTGTTTCCCTTATAAAAAGATAATGCGAGAATGTGAATTGCATTTCAAGTGGAAAATCAGGTTCATTATCCTGAGAATTCTGCTTGCTCACGGTCCACTAATAGATGCTTCACACTAAATTACACGTTTTCAATAGGGAAGAATGGAAAGGCTCCCATTAACACTTGACAATCAGTGATGCTGGCTGCTTCTCCCATGGAGGAAACAAACCCGAGGGAATGAGACAAATACCCACTTGTCCCTCAATCTTAAATGTCAAATTAACAATTCTCTGTCCATCCAGATTCCTGCTCTGTTCCCTTGGGAGGAAATTATTTTAAATCTGCTTTTGAGTTCCTCCCAACACAGCCAGGAACCTGCAAAGAGAACTTCTTAGAACACAATCAAAGCTTCTGGCTACAGCCTCTCAGCTCCCTGAGGGCAGGAGCCACTGCCTGCCCCCCCCATCTCCCTGTATCTTCCAGAATGCTCTCCCAACACAGTAGAACTCAGTGTGCAATGACAGTGAGGCTTCAGTGCAACACCATGAGGAGGAGGAAGGAGCTGAGGAAGAAGACTTAAGTTGCTTGAACTTGTTGGCTGCATGGGCATGCCCCACACTTGTCTTGCTGTTCCAATTGTGACTCTGGCATTTTAATTTGTTGGTGGGGACTCTTTATCTTGCCCTTCATAGCGCTTGTCTCATGAAAATAAAAAACCAGAGTTCTAGAAGCACAGGGAGTCTAGATTAGTTAACTTACTAATTGCCAATTAGTTAACAGTTCTCAAAAGAAACCAGAAAGATGGGTCCTGATAGTCTTAAGTACTTAAAGGCCTCCCTCCCTTCTTCCCTTCTTCCCTCCCTCCCTCTCTCCCTTCTTCCCTCCCTACCTCCCTTCTTTACTCTCTCCCTCCCTCCTTCCCTCTCTTTCCCTCCCTCTCTCTTCCCTCTCACTCTTCTTTCTTCCCATTTCTCTCCCCACCCTCTTCTCCTCCCTTTCCCTTCTCTTAGCCATCCTTGGAAGGCCTGGGCCAAACAGATGTGCTTCAGATTACACCACTCACACACACACACACACACACACACACACACACAAGGACACACACACACACACACACACACACCTCCCTCACTAACATAGAGTAGAGCCTCTTTGTCCTCAGAGCATGTCTATGGTGCCTAGGCAGCTAGATTAGCAGATGCAGCACCCAGCCAAACCTATGCAGCACCCAGCTTATCCTATCCTCAGAATCCTGCTCTAATATTCTTCCTCCTATAAAACCTGGGGCTCCTGTGCTCAAGTTCAATGGATAACATTTAAGTGGAACCTTGGAAAGGGAAAGGGAAATGAACATGGAGGAAAGGGAAAGGAGAGGAACAGGAAACCGAGAGCACAAGCAACCTTCATTTGTCTGGACACAGGTAGTGTGGACACCCAAGATACAGGAAGGCAGTGCCATTGAAGGTTCTACCATCATCAAGGACTGAATGGAGAAAAGAGGGATCAAAATTAAAAGCAGTGTCCATTGTCCCTCAAATGACAAAATGCCCTATTTATATCTACTATTTATATGCTGCCATTTATATCAATTTTTAGCTCAGGAAAAGAAATAGAAGCTACTGTCGTGGTTTCAGTGTCCTTCAGATCAGTGATAGCCCCAAAGTGGGCCTAATGACTTATAACGAGACATGGAATGGACAGTGTTTCAAATCCATCAAGGAGAAGCTTGGAGGCAAATCTGTACTGTATAGCATGGACTGATTCTATGACAGGAACTTGCTGAAGACACATTAGGAGCCCTGGGGAGCATACTGTAGTGGATCTAGGACAACCAAGGAGGTGGCAGATCAGGAGAGTGGGGCCTCTTAAATCTCATCTATCTTGGTTAGTAAAGAATATATTCATTTGTCCATCTGACCAAAAAGAATGTGACTGGTTGATTGGTGTAAGCTGATTCTCTTCCCTGGTCTTCAACTGTGTCCATAAAACGGAGCTACCTGGGAGGCTAAAAATAAGTCCCCAGTGGTCATATGCACATCGGTGATTCCCATGTAGAGGGAGCAAGGAGTGTGAAGGCTGGAGGCAGAGGTGGGGAGGGTGGGGAGGGGGACAGGGAGGGGGGTGGTAAAAGAGCAGGATAAGCTTAGGAGGCTCTTCACAGTTCTACATAGCTGGAACTGTGAGAAAATGAGGAATGAGGAAACAAACTCTTCACTTTAGGTCTCAGATGACCCATGGAGGGCTGCTGCTCCTCTGTGAGGCATTTGTGTGACAAGAAAGGTGTCCCTAGGTCTAGAATGTGGGAGAGATCCCCATAGTTCTAGAACAGCAGATGGTGGGCGTTAAACAAGGGAATCAAAGATGTCCGGGAAGAAAGATGCAACCATTAAGGGTACAACCATGGTGAAGGTGAGCTCAGTCGTACCTTCTAAGACTTAAGGAAGGAATGAGCTAGAAGGCCAGGCTGCTGCCTGTGGAGAGATCAGATCCCCAGAGATGAGCATGCTCAGATCATCTTGGGAGGCCAGGCTGATGCCTGTAGGGAGATGAGATGGCTAGAGATGCACATGCTCAGATCACCTGGTCCTCGTGCTATTGATGCTTTGATCTTTCTGTTGTGGTCTTGAAAACTATAGCATCATGGGTTACTTGCAAATCTCAAACAATACCTATGATGGATATTGTTCTCAGGGGGAATGACAGTTTCTTCTTTAGCTTTGGTGCACCTAACCCTGTAGTCACGTTCTTGGTCCATCTCCCCCCAAGCACTAAGGAACCTGTCCTATTTCTGCCGCTTGTTTGCTGTGTACTGTTGTTGGTCAAGTACTTTACCTGCCTAAACTTTACCTGCCTAAAGCTCAGTTTCACCTTTAGTCTCGGGGCAAGAGTGAGTATGGCATAAACCATACGTTCTCCAAACTCTGTTTCTCCCCCTACCTCCCCACCCCGGTTATTTCCAATGGGCATTTCTTTGTGAACATTCCCAGCTTCTCTTGCAGCTAAGTTTTCACCCTTAGAATGTGGGTGGGAATGAAATGTGCCACATTCAGGCCTGAACCTTCTGTGAGGTCCTTATCATCTACAGTCCTTTCTTTGCAAACTTGTCCAGCAATATACAAACAGTGCAGTTAATGATCCCAGGGTCCTAGAGTGGCTGGAGTTTCTCAAGCAGCAAATTGAGTGTCTCTCCTTCCTCTTGCTCACACTACAGTATAAGAAATCAGCTGCTAGGATAGAAAGCCACTGAAATTTGGGGGCTTTTGCTTTTTAAAGCACAATGAACCCACCCTGACTAATAAAACAATTATTACACTCATATTAAATGATAATGTACATATTAAATGTTGGATGAGCAATGGGTACTATTTATTATATATCTACCTCTCTTGAGGCACATGGATTATTCCCATGGTGATGTCTTCCCTTCAATCACATGACTATGGTTCCTGAGTGTGCAGTGCTACCTCGTCTTTTAGCCTGATCACAATTTCAGTGCACAGTCTGTCTCCAGACCTTGATTTTTCTAACCCCATCTCCTTGCAAAAATCTGGGAAGGGTACAGAGGGGATGTTTCTATTGACATGATAACAGTTCTGAGATGAGACAGAAGCACTAGGCTGTCCAACTGGCAGGGTTCATCACAGCTCCATTTTTTGCTCCCCACATTTCTGTACGAAGGCTAGGGCTGAGAGTTAAATTAGTTTGGGAGCTGCCTCCACGAGCAGCACAATCTGCTCCTCTGGGGAAAACATTTCATAGAAACTGTTCCTGCCGAATATTCGTGCAACTTCCAATTTTTAATTAGAAACAGGGGAGGAACCAGATGGGTGGTGAGAGGAATTTAAGGTAGCAGGAGAGCAAGTGCTCATGGTCTGAGGTTAAAATCAATAACTGTGATTGCTGGTGGCATTTAATCAATATGATTAGAGTAGTTTCAGGGTGTGCTTTCTGGAGGACCTCCGAGATCTCCTGCACTGCAAGCTGGCAATGCCTGAAGTTTTTCACAGCCACCCTAATTATATGCCACTTTAAATTTTTGTTTTTGAGATATAGTCTTGCTATGTGGTGCAGGGTGATCTCGAACTCATGATCCTCCATGTGCCCAGCCTCCCAAGTGCTAGGATTATATATGTGATGGTTCTTAGCCTTCACAATTCTCCTGCAAGTCATAATATATAGTCACAGACAAGGAGAATCCATAAAACTGAGTAATCTGTAGAAGCTAGTAAAGGGCAAAACAAAAACTCATCCACATGGCCAGACCACATTCGACCATGACCAGACCACAGTGTTTCTACTGTTCTTGAGTCTGCTACAGTTAAGGTTTCATTCGTTTGGATTAAACGCTTTCTAAGTAATTGATCACTGAAACAAAAATCTTATCCAAATCTTAATATACAACCAGAAATTTTCTGATATTAGTAATTTGGGAACGTAGAGACAAGCCCAAGAAATCAAGTACAGAAGCTAATGAGATTAAAGCACCAGTCCTCTGTTCTAGGGCAAACAGCCTAGGATGGGCGACTACAGACACTTCTAGTGTCCGGTCTAGTGTCAGTTCCATCATCTGAGAGGAAACAATTCAATAACAGGCCCAGAATAAGCACTTAGAACATAATGAAATGGGGAAAAGAAAGGAATATGTACAGAAAAGAATAATGTACAACGTCATGGGTCAGTCTGATTGTGGAAGGATCTAAAATCTCTAGCTAACAGAGTTCACAGTTCTTACCATGGATGTTTTAAAACTGCTAATGTAGAAATGGGGGAAATTTCAAGTTCACAAGAAAAATAAATCCCAACCCATGAGGCCTTGTCTTCCCTCACAGTGTGTTTAAACTCTACAAATATTGGAATCCTCTTCATGCTTTTTAAAAGGTCAGTGGTCTGACATTTATGCAAACATGAATGGGTATGTGTCAGGGATTTATTTGGTGTGTTAGTGTGTAAGACCATAAAGGTGGCTCAGAGTTAAAAGCACCTGCATCATGCAGGAACTGGAGAACAAACGTTATAACAGCAGCTCTCTAAGGCCAGTTAATACATATGTGAACAAAACCAAAGCCTCAGGCAATCATCTTTTAACCTTTCAAATCCACTTACACCTGTGCTGAACTCAGGGCTGTATGCTGAGATATAGCCTCTCGTCCTGAGCCTTTGATTATGTGATGTCAACAACATAAAGGAAGAGCGGTTTACTTTGGTTCCCGGTTTCAGAGTTTTCCGTCCATGGTGGCTGGTTGTGTTGCGTGCCTGGGCCTGTGGGAAGGCAATGTTCACCCTGAAGGGCATGATAGAGCAGGACCATTGAGCTGATTCAAAGCTTCACCAAAGAAGAAAGAACAACCGGAAGGGAAGAAAGAGAAGGCCATGGGCTGAGGTACCTCCTTCCCCCACACCCATAGGGCATATCTTAATAGCTCTTTCCCTTTTTATGATCATAACAACAGGGCCTGGCAAGATTGCTCAGCTGGTAACACTGCTCGCTGCTAAACCTGACGACCTTAGTTCAATCCCTGGGACCCAGGTAGATAGAACTGACACCTCCCACACACTGTGACACGTGCACACACATCCACAGGCAAGTGACTGAATACATGCTATTAAAAAGAAGCGAAATGACCAATTATATCTCCTTGGGTTCAAATCTTATTTCTAACATTGCTAGGTTTATTGTAGAATGGTTGGTTCTTTGTCTTTCTTTACTGAAAAGAAGTGCGCATGCTCAGGGCAGACCTCAGCCAGCTGGTGCGGGAGTGAGTGATGGAGTGCGGTGCATTCTGAGACTCAGTGCTCAACGGGCGAGGCCGTGAGCGAGGCACCTTTTCCTCATCTGTCCGCAGTCCTTATTTGTCATTCTTCCCCTTCTTCTCTTGTGTCCTGAAACCCTTCACAGCTTCTTTGTGAGGACTGGAAGGTGAAGCGAGGAGGATTGTTCCTGCTCTTTCTGAAGCAAAGTGGCCAAAAGAGGAGCTGTCCACTGCCACATCTGCGGATGGTTGCTACAGCTGATAGGCCCTGGAAAGCTACAGCCCCTGGGACAGCCCATGGAACTAAGACAGTCATAGACACTTGAGTTAAGTAGAAACTTGCCCAACAAGTTAGAAATTTGTGGGGCCATTGCTGCTCCCCGAGACTGGCCTGGACCTTCCTTATCCATTGCGCCCTCTTGCTTAGTTGCTTACCTGAACATCAAGATCCCGTGAGGCTTGAAGGCAGGAACTCTGTAGGTCTCTTTCTACATGAATGTCAAGTGACATGCTGTGTTCCCAATGGAGGACATAGACTTGTTGAAAGAAGCGATGGAGGAATAGTGTGTTCACAGTTAAAAAAATATCAGATTCAGCGTTGTGTAGCTATAATCTAGGTAATATACTGTATCAGTGAAACTTAATGCATAAGCCAGCCACTCTCTCAAGGCCTGTGCTATCACTAATGCTAACTAGGAAGAGTAACCGAAAGAGCTACTTTCTTTGTGATATTTTAAGTACTTAGAGTCTTGGCTCTTTCATTAAGATAATCCTTCCTACATCTGACTCAGCTTTACGAAAGAGGCCTGAGCTATGCCTCTCGATTATTCTGAGACTTGCCCCTGTACTGTAGGAAGAGTCTCTGGAACACAGGCCCAAGGCTCAGTGGGTACTGTCTTTGCTTGATCTTACCCAAAAAGCTGAGAACCAGTGGGGGAGCTAGTCTCAATCTAGGATATAGACATTCACATCTGTTCTCTGGCTCCCAAGACCTGTCTTCTTCTCCTACCTTCTCCTTTCAAGGTCCTTCTGACATTTCAAGAGGAGGAGGCTTATATTAGGTGAGGAGACATTGGATAGCGGGAGGCAGGTTAGAATAATCATAACTTACCATGAGCAGTGTCTTGTATACATCATTTCTTTGTCGTAGCAGTTCTGGTAAAGCAAATATTACATCCATGCCATCTGTGAAGAAGAAAGCGAGGATGCAAACATCATAAAATCTTGACCAGATGCCCAACTGTTAAATGGAAAAGCTGAGACCTGAGGCATAACCCTCACACTAGATGTTTATCACATTGACTTAAGAAGTCCTAAAAAGTCCCTCAGGTGTCCCCAGAGCCTTGAGAGCCAGTAGGTGTCACCCGAGAGCCTCCAGAGGCAGGAGGCTCACCCATAGATAAGAACTGTCCAAGATCTATTTTATAGATCCCAGAAAATAAGAATCACACAATGAACAGTTTGGAGACAGACAGAAGGCAAAACACACAATATCTGTTCTTCAGACGATCACTGCTGTTCTCTAGGGTTCTGGTTCCTCATCTGTACTATGAGGACATTGGTGCCCAGTGTGTCCAAGGCTGGTGATACAGCAAACAAGGTTACACATGAGAAGCACCAGGCCTGCAGGAGACCCAGAAGTCTGACACTCTCCATCCTCCTGCCTCCACTGCTCAGAGCAGTGCAGCCCTGTGAGGCCCAGCGAAAGCGTGCCTCAGAAACTGTTAAAGCCCACCCTTGCCCTGGACCCACAGGGCACTAATCCTGTGGTCATAGCCCGTTCTCTCATCCCCTTGCTATTTTCTGGGGTCAGATTCTTTGCTTCTTGGGTCACCATTCCTACTGAGACTGAGGGGTTGTGCTAGAGGCCCCGAGTCACAGCAGCAACAGAACACACTTAGTTCTTCCAGAGTGAGAGCATAAAGCAAAAGAAAGGGAAACAGAAGCCTTCCAACGGGGGAGGACAAAAGACAAAAGCCTGACATCCAGCAACGCACAGTCCGAGTTTCTGAAGCTTTCACAGTCCAGCAGTGTGGTTTTCCACTTAACTTCGCAGTCTTAAACCAAAGCACAAACGTGACATTTTAATAAAAGGGAAATTTAAAAGAATAGTTAACGCTTTCCCTTGACTGCTGGAAGCTGTCTTCGGACTGACTCGAGTGGGCATCATACATAAGGAAGAAGAGTCCACATGCTTTCTGTTCCACAGTTCAGTGACCCTCGGCACAAGTTCTGAGAGCCACGGCGATTCCATACCACCACCCCAAAATTTATTTTACCTAAATTATTTTTACTCTGACCATGGTTTAGAATTATCCTGACTTTATTCCTAAGCAACTTTGCTTTGTAGAATAGGCTTCTGTCTCAGGGTAGTTCATGGACAGAGTGTGTGGATCTGATAAAATTCAAATACCTACATATATTTCTAAAAAAATAAACCTAAAAGTTAAGATCAGACTTTATTATCTGAGATTGCTTAGTCCTGTTCGTTTCTTGTTGTTTACTGTTGTTGTTGTTGTTGCTGCTGCTGCTGCTGTTGCTGTTTTGCACAGACTTTTCATGTAGCCTAAGCTGGACTAACTAGGAATTGCTATGTAACTCAGGCTGGCTCCACACCTATAATCCTCCTGCTTCCCACAAGCTAGATTACAGGTGTGGATCACCTTGTATGGGTTATTATAACTATTGCTGCATACAACTTGTGTATGTTAAGGGTTTCGCTGTGGCATTTCCATATATGCTTATGGCCCATTCTGCTTAGTTTTTGGTTTAAATGTAAGCATTTTTGTTGTTGTTGTTGTTGTTGCTAAAGGAAGTATATGTGTTGACCATTCACAAAGTGAAAACATTTCTAGACCTTGGTTTTTTTGTCTTTTTTTTTTTTTAACACAGCAGTTGTTGTTTTTTATTTTCCAGAGAGAACTTAGGGAGTTCAAGGATATTAGCTCTATAAAGATGGGGCCAGGGAAGGGTAAGAAAAGGATATCTTGGCCAATGGCGCAGAGCCATTCCTTCACTCTTATCAGAACTGCCCATTTGTTTTGGACTCTGTATGGGCAGTATGCAGGTTCCCAGAGCTAATGTATAAGTTATTGATCAATGTTGAGAAAACTGCACCAAAAGGCTCGCTATGTTTTCAAACCATGCAATCCTCTTTAGTTCTTCTTGGCCAGAGATCTAAGCACATTTGGGGCAGGATAATTCTTCGTTGTGTATGAAGGACCCAAGATTTGTAGTCTCAGCATTCTCCATCCGACACATACAAATGAACTTTTCTAGCGAGGCTGATGGCAGAACTCTGCACACACCTTTCCAAGAACTTCCTAGAAAGGCATGAGTGTTCTGAATTAATATCCGTACACAGGATGGGGATCCTAGAGCCAAAACAAGAACTCCTCACGTGTCTCCGTATCCTCTGCTTCCACAGCCTTCTATAACACTCTGCTCACTAAATAATGACTCACTCTGTCCTGAATGTTCCTTGAGCATCCAGGAATATCCATAAATAATGTTTGTCTATTCCCTAGCTTCAGGTCCATAGCACAAAGTAAAACAAAGCAAAATGCTGGAGGGTGAAAAAAACCAGAAGGCAACCAGACCCAAAGTTTTCAGATCCCTAGAACACTCAAGCGATTTTCTGCTCATTATTTTTCAATGTACAAAAACCTGTTCAACACTGTCCTTGCCTTTTCAATAATTACTTCCTAATTGGGTTGCTGGCAGAAGCAGTTCATAAGGAGAACATCATTAGCGATGACTCAACCCAAGAATTTCCTTGGAAAACCAAAGCAAAGGAGTTAGGAGTCGTACCCAAGGTCCCACAGGTCACACATTCACAGCAGAAACCAACCATGCTCCTTCACCTTTCCGCTGTGCCTCAGAGACCATCCTCCCACGTACCAGAACTCCCAAGACCCAGTCCTGTCTATGCAGCTAGAGCAGTGGACGAGCCCAATACTCACCATCTCCTGGAAGCCCTACACTCGCTCGGCTTTCGCTGTGTGGATGGGGTGAGGTCACCTTTACTCACCTTTATTATTCCAGGAAACCACGGTGCACGGAGATCTGTGGAGATGGAGAGATTATTAAATTCATAGAATCTAAGATCTGAATGTTTTATTTTAAAGCCAACTAGACATCTTATCTTGAGCAAGCTATACCTAACCTTGGTGAACCTCAGTTTCCTAACTTAGAAACTGGAGGCCAATAACCAAACTGTGTTATAATGACTAAGTGGGATATTTTATTCTAAAGAACATAAAACAGTTCCTGGAACAATATAAAGCAATGGTATAGGTTAATCATCTCCATCACCACCACCACCACCACCACCACCATCATCATCATCATCATCATTATCACACTATTTATCATCACCATGATCAATCAACAACATTGTTTTCCCTTCTCTGGGAAGTCATTGAATCAGGTCAAAAAGCAAGGGTGGTTGGATTTCTGCTGCCAGCATGAGCTAGGAGTGGCTCTGCCTTTGGAGACCTAAGCAAGAGCCACCATTCATTCTCAACTCGGCCTTGAAGAGAAACATGAAAGTATATAAAGTCAGCAATAAAGCCCAGTGGCGCAATTAAGCAACATGTGGTTTAATTTTTTAAGAGTAAATAAAGGTTCAAGCTCATACCTCAAGAAAGCCAACTTTCTTTTCTACAAAACAGTCTTACCTGCTTTCCCTGGTTAGTGACCATGCCCTTCAAAGAACAGAGAAGTAAGTTGTATGTCCTCCCTCCAAAGAAGCATTTTTAAGCCATCATAAGCCATCAGATTCTTCTCACGTGACTGGGATGGGCCTGGAATCTTGGTGAACAAAACATCCTGGACTGCAGACCCCACTTGGACTTCTTCTTGTCCTTTTGGTGGAGGCCATCACTTCTACCAGAGTAGTCTTCAAGCCCCTGTATTGTTTATAGTTCTTTTATGGCCTGATCAGCTTTATACTGAAGAATAGTAGAAGATAGGAGTTAAGTATGTCTCCTTTCCTGGACTCCAGTGTTTTGGCATCTGGGGCCAAGCTAAGCTGGAGGAACTGACTGCCTTTCCTCTAGCTAATTTCCAGAGATAGCAACTGATTTGCCAGGGTGGGTATGCCTTTCTCACGTGAAAAAAATCAACTCAGACACCCTTCCCTACCAAGCACTGCTCTATCAGGATCCCAGACTCCAGGCCCCATCTCCTCAGCACACACCTGCTGAGCAACTGAACCTGTTTGAGTTTCCAGCCTTTGGGGGAAGGGTTCCCATCCCCCTCACCCCCACCCGTCTTTATATTTGGAGAGCCCCATTAAACTTCGAGCCTTGATCAGAAAACCTTTATCTTGGCTCCTTATTTTTCTCACAGGCCCGTTCTATTTCATCCCCAGCTTTCCTTCCTGGTGACCCCAGTTCCCTTAGCCACAGGCGGTTACAGGCTTCCATTTTTGTGCTTCTGCACGATCCCTTCGAGTTCATTGGAGGATTCTCTCAAAAGTGTCCATGGGTAGATTTTTTTAAAAAACAACCAAATTATAGCTGGGCATGATAGTTTACACCTATAAGCCCAGCACTTGGGAGGCAGAGACAAGTAGATCTCTGTGAGTTCGAGAGGCCAGCTTGTTCTACATGGTGGGTTCCAGGACAGCCAGAGCTAAACAGTGAGACCTGTCTCAAAACAACAACAACAACAACAACAACAACAACTAAATTACAACCTGTCTGTGACATAGGCATCACAGGCTTTCAGATTTCCTCATGTGATTCCAAAGTTTGAGACCCACATTGAGTTTCCATAATGCATATTTCTAAGCTTACTGATCTTCATTATGCTAAAATCTCCCATGTCTTATTTTGGACACTGGAAACGAAAAAGCTATTTTAACCCAGAAACTCACCCAATCCACATCTACATTCATGTAACCGCAGAGTCATTCCATACAGAGGTTGAATTTTTGCCATTTGAAAAATGCTTGTATACAAGGCAGTGAGGAACTTTTGGTGAAGAGGGGGTTAAGATGATAGCTAGCTCAGATGCATGCTGGGAATTGTAGTTCACTAGCAATGCCTTGAGTTTCTGGTACTGTTGGCCTCCAAAGCAACACACAGTATATATATCCCATTCCCTATGGCTCATCAGGGAGGCAGCTGATGTTGTGGATGCCAGTGTCAGAAGTCCCAGGTTAGAGCCTAGAGCCAATCTCACTAGCTAGGGTGGCCCTGAGCCAAGCTTCTTCTGCCTGTACTTCCTTTTCTGTGACTATGGGGTAAATAATAATAGTCCTTTCTAGAAACGGTAGGGATAGGGATACTAACGGCACCCAGTGCATGGGACTGCTGTGAGTTAGTACATGGAGTGTGCATTAGGACGTCAGCTGGCATGGAGCAGGTATTATATAAGCGTCTGATTTTGTTTTTATTCTTTTCAAGCCTGCTCTGAGCCAAAGCTTTATTCTCTTGAGTCAGAAGATGTAAAACCCCACCAATTCTCCTTGGAGGAGCAAGGTTTAGCTGTTCTTTGAGAAATGATCTATGGCCATTTGTGCAAACTCTCTTTTCACCATTTCTCTGTAAATCAGTGCAGCTGGGTGTGGTGTGATAGGCCAGAGAAACAACCACAGTTACCCAGCAGATCCAGGTGCCGCGGTCCACACCCCTCGGTTTCACCTGCCCAGTGCCCATTCCCCTGCCTCTAGCAGCAGCAGCAAGCTTTCCTTCAAGAACCACCCCTCCCATCACACACCTCCACCGCTGGAATGCCAGCCAAGACGCTGCTTGTGATTTCACAGCTAATGGATGGTGAGCACCTGACACCAGCAGCTCCACCCTCAGTCCCTCTCCTGTGAGGAGATACATAGGATAAGAGAATGCTGCAAGGTCCCCAAGCTCTCCCAAGTTTCTCTCCCTTAAAACCTGCTTGGCCAGCCCTTTCTTGGATTCGTGAGGCTATCACCATGGAAACAGTTTTCCTGTATGCTTAGGTTGGCAGAGTTGACAGCGGAGTCTCTCACTTGCTACCAAAGAGTCCTAAATGATACTACTCCCAAATCCCCATAGAGAGCTGGCCCTCCTCTGGCTGCCTTTACCACTTCCTGTGTAATTCTGGCAGAACCATCAGTCACTGAATATCTCTATCACACACAGACACACACACACACACACACCCCACACACACACAGTCCATGCACATCATAATTTGTCCTAATGTTAATAACGCAAACACGGTATTATTTTGACCTTATCAATGTAGAAAGTGAGACACAGAGAAGGTAAGAAACATTTCTTAGACCACGGAGCAAGCAAATAGCAGAAACAAAATTCAAGCAGGCCCGATTTCTGCCTTCCATCAGCAAGTGATGCTTACTGGATCATTTCTCTGCTGCTTCATAGAACCTGGGGTGGGCGAAGATCCTTAGCATGGTCTGATATGGTGTGTTGAGGGTTTTATCTCCTTCCCTCCCCCTTCCTCTCCACCTCATTTTTTCTTTGCTTCAGCTCTAAGTCACTTACAATAGATACAATTTCGGTCAGCACAATGGATTCATGCATGTACACATACTGAATGGCGTCAAAAGGTTCACAATGGCTGTAGTTACCCTTACAGGTTCAATTCATCGCAATTCAGAATCATGTACTTTCAAAATCTGCTCACACCCACCAGATTGATTTCCCAGCAACTGCTTCACTTGACTCTCAGCTTCAAACCCCCTGATCTACTCAGAGAGCTGTTTTAAATGACACTGGTTTGCTTGCTCTGGGCATTCTCAGAAGGAGGCAGGACCAGGCCTGATCCTTTAGGGTTCCTAATGATTTGTTTACCACAGTTAATGTGGGGTTTCCTAGGCCACGCCAGGCTGAAGGGAAAACTGGGATCGTACCCACAGCACAGGCTGTTCCTCTCTCCTCTGTTCTCATGCGCCCTTCTAGATCGCCAGCACACTCCTGGGACCCGCTTCAGCAGCTCTGACTGGCCAGTCCCTCCAATGGCTGCAGAGCTTGCTCCAGGCCACCAAGGTTGAGCTGCTGCTGAGGCAAAGCATCAGTGTGGCTCTGTTGAGTCTCATCCTTGACCCTGGATAAAGATGTTATTTGCCTCATGTCTCTGCATCGGCTTGGTACTTCTTCTGTTTGTGGCTGTTCATAGTATCCACGCACACCACAGCGGTGTCTCTAACTAGAAGAGAGCCCCACCTTGGTACAGGGATCTCAAAACAGTCCTCTCAGCCTCTTCAGCGCTCACACATGCTCAAGAGCAGTGGGTTAAGAAGAGCTCTCTCTCTCTCTCTCTCTCTCTCTCTCTCTCTCTCTCTCTCCCTCTCTCTCCCTCTCTCCCTCTCTCCCTCTCTCTCTCCCTCTCCCTCTCTCCCTCTCTCTCCCTCTCTCTCCCTCTCTCTCCCTCTCTCTCTCCCTCTCTTTCTCTCTCTCTCTCTCTCTCTCTCTCTCACACACACACACACAGAGAGAGAGAGAAAGAGGGAGAGAGAGGGAGAGAAACCTTCTCTTTTTCAAACTCTGGACCATGTCTAGGTCAACCCTAGGTGTGGAAGTTCTCACCAGACTGGTGTGATTGTTTTGGGTTTTTTTTGTTTTTTGTTTTTTGTTGTTGTTGTTGTTGTTGTTCATTTGGTTCCTTTCGGTTCCTTCACGTGGTTAAACTCTTAAGAGAAGTGGCAGCTTCCTAGAGTGACCATAAGACATCAACTGACCTCGTATTTATGTGAAAACGTTGCTTCCAAAGTACTGGGAGCCATATGATTGGAATTGTCTTGTTTCAATGGTGATGGTGATGATGATGATGATGATGATGAATCTTCCTTAAATATCAGACTCACACGAAGCATATAGCTATGTGATCTTCTTTAGTATTCTCAGCAACTCTATGTGCAATGTCCCCTCAACAAGAGGAAAAAAAACTGTAATCCAAGAACTTAAGTAGGTTCATGGTCACACTGCTGGCAAGGTACAGAGCCAGCCTTGGATTTGTCTCAGTCGTTGCCCTGAGGCTCAGACTAGGCTCGGAGCCTGTTTCAACTGGGCCTCCAGCTCCCCTGGGTTCCCTGCCAAATCTGCTTTCATCTTTTCTAGGCCCTTCTCCCGAAGGCTGCCAGAGTCCACAGGTAGGTGGCCAACTTTATCTAGGGACCTCCGAGTTGTGGAAGCTTCTAGCACCGCATCTGCACTTCTTAATATCTACTCTACACTCCCTGGGGGCTTCCCAGGAGAGCAGGGTGGGGCACTCCCAGCAGGATGTCCTGTTGTCTGACCTCTAGACTCTCAAGATTTCCCAAGCCCCTCCTCAGATTCATTTCTAGAGCTTCTTCCCAGAAAGGCTTTCGGCATTCTGCATGGAAGGGTTTAAACTGTGCCTGATCTCGGTGGGCGTTTTAATTGAGTAAGGAATTCAAGTCTGGGCTTTAAATGCCATAGAGAAAGAAAACGTTACTGTCTTTTCAAAATGCCCATTGTAGCTTGTCCTTAGTGCCCCAACCGGAAGTGGTCCTTTCTCTGAACTGACAAACCGAGCTGAGTAGCTGCAAGTGGATGGTAGTATAGCTGCTTACTGTCATGTATCATCCTGGCTTTACCACACCGAAGAAAGAAAGAAAGAAAGAAAAGAAAGAAAGAAAGAAAGAAAGAAAGAAAGAAAGAAAGAAAGAAAGAAAGAAAAGAAAAGAAAGAAAGAAAGAAAGAAAGAAAGAAAGAAAGAAAGAAGGAAAGAAAGAAAACAAAGGAAAGAGAGAAGGAAAGAAAGAAAGATTGCTTGGCTGTCCAGGAGCCCAAAGCCAAGGACTTGTCAATCTTGACAACTGGTCATATCTGAGAGCCAGTCCTAGGGGGGAATATCCTGTTTGACCACACTGGTTGTTTGAACCACATATTTACCATTGTTTCGTGCCATGCAGGGTAATGGCTCTGTCAATAGGTGTCTGTGTGGGGGTTTTGGTACCTCAGTTTCCCCATCAATATGAAACATGTAGGGACTGGATCCAAGATCTAAGGTCCCTAAAGATGTGTCAAGGCTACTGTTTTGTGATTACAAAATTTATTAGAGATCAGGGAATTAAGAGAGCAGCAATTTGAATAAAATGACCGTATAAAACACTCGCAGTGTGATCACGTTATACGTAGAGAGACTCCACCCTGCACTTGCAGAAAGATTCAGTTCTTAAAAGATTCAAGTTGTGGCCAACTTTGAAGTGTCACTTTACTGTTTAGCTGAGGCTTTCCTGCGGGTCTGGGTTTCTGGGAACAGTCTCTTTCACCCTTCTCCACACAGTCCACAGTGAAGCTGTAACACGGTCCATTTTACAGTCAGGACTTCTCTAAGACCGTCTTTTTGAAACATGCACCAGAAAAGAATTCCTGCTTGAAGCCGCATCAGCATCCTAGGGGTTGGCAGAGCAGCCCACGCTCTGCGCATGCTCTTCCCTCCTCCCTCAGTCACTGTTTCTTCATGGAAGTGTGCCCTGACCTCTCTGACCAAAGCAAGTCCCTTTATTATAACACTGTGGGGGCAATTTGAAGTTTATTGGGTGAAATATATGATTATTGCAAATAGAGCATGCCTTGTCCTACGTGCTCCTACAGGCACGCTGGATGCCCACCTTGTACACAGTGAATGCTGGCCCTGGTTTTGCCATAGTTTCTACTTCCATGAGGCTTTTGAGTCTCTGGAATCAACATCATCATCATCATCATCATCATCATCATCATCACCACCACCACCACCACCACCATCACCACCATCATCCTCATCCCAGAAATACAATAAGAGAGTGAACATGACTGTCACCACCTTCCTCTCACAAAGCCATTAGAGTTAAAGGAGCAGTTGAACCCGGAGTTGTAACACCTACTTGTAATCTCACAACTCTGGAGGCTGAGGCAGAAGAACAAAATAAATCCAAGACCATCGCAGGCTACATAGACAGCAACGCTCTTTTTTAAGCCAACAAACAAAAGGAGTGTCTTGAAGTTGGCCTAGGGTCAGCTATGGCGGTGGGGGTGGGGGTGGGGGTTAAGAGAATGGCGGTGCCCAGACCTCTGATAAGGGTGGCTTTGCTTCATAAAGGCGCAGGCACTTTAAAGAACCATTTTTTACGTTCAATTTTAAAAATCGAGAGAAGGAAGGGCCATGCCCGACTTTCCAGAGTGGCCGTGCCACCATGACGGATGGCTGCTATCAGCGCAGTCAAAGGACATTCTCTTCTACTGTCCTAGGGATATCTTTACCCTCTTGGGCTGGACAACCCCACACCAAGGCGGAGCTCTCTTGATTTTGTCTTTAAACAAACTTCCCTTTCCAAGGGAGTGTCTTCTTCTTTCCTATTATACAGCCCATAAGAGCCTGTGATTTTTTTTTAATTTGGTTCCCTCAGTCAGACCACCTGCCCTACTGTCCCCATTCTACAGGCAGGATAGCTAGCTCCCTTGTTCATAAAATCCTCTCATTTCCAGATGACCTAGGACCTCAAAAGCGGGGGTGGGGTGGGGGTGATACGAATGTGGGGACGGGGATGGGGGAACAGGGGAGCAAAGGACTCTTTCGCTTACTCTAGCACTTCCCCACTTTATCCTGGCCTGCTGGGTGAGCCAGGCCCAGTTTCAAAGCCCCAGGAAGCTGGAGTTGGCTGCCTCCTGCTGGCAGGGAGTGCGTTCCAGCCTTTTAGAAGGAAGGGAGGGCAAGAAGGGAGGAGACTGGATTATGCACAGGGACGGCTTACAATTCTGTCCCCTCCCTCATCATGGGGGGAGGAGTGGGCTGTGCAAGGTGGTGGGGGATTAAGAAAATCAATAATTCTTAAGAGTTGATAGGTGTCAGGGAAGTATTCAGTCACACGTATTCCCCTGACATTGACAGTCTCCGTGGGTTCACGGGTTTATCATTCAAACCGTAGCATCCGCCAGGTGGGCTCTGCCAGGGAAGGCTCGGGTTGAACCGCAGACAGTTCCATTTAGCTTCCTCTTTCCAGCCAAGACTGGCCCCCAAGCTAGTTTCTCTTACTAGGCTGTTTGCTACACGAAGAGCAAATTCCCAGAGGTTTCCGAGATTACCCACATCCTATGCTAAGATGACTGCTCCACCGCCCGCCCACCCACCCACTAATAAGACATAATGCCGTCCTATTTTTGGTAACAATTAAAGGGCCTCCCGGTGAAAGCAGAAAGCTGTTTATCTACTGTTACATCACTTCGCTTGCCTTCGAAGACTGGGTCAGTGCTCGGTGTTTTCTGTGAAGTGAGTCGGCTCTCTTCCTCCAGCAGTTGGCTGGCTCTCCTCACCGCACCTCACAGGTCTCATCCCCCAGCAGTGCGCTGCCCGAGCGAGCGAGGAACAGCTCACGAATCAACTGGAGATCCCTGGTTTGAAAAGGCAGATGCAGAAGCAGGGAAGGGTGGACTCCTATGTGACCTGTTCTTAGAGCAAGGCAATCAGCAGCTGAATTCCAGAAGCCCTGTTCATGTGTGGGGAGATTTTCTCGACTGCATGGAACCAGAAAGCAGCAGAAGGATGGGAAATGCCTGCATTCCCCTGAAAAGAATTGCCTATTTCCTATGCCTCTTTTCTGTGGTTTTGCTGACTGAGGGGAAGAAACCAGCGAAGCCAAAATGCCCTGCTGTGTGCACTTGTAGCAAAGATAACGCTTTATGTGAGAATGCGAGATCTATTCCACGCACCGTTCCTCCAGACGTTATCTCACTGTAAGGCCCGTAAGCATTTTGATATCTAATTTACAATTTAAAAATATGCCAGCTGGTGGATTTTGGGGGTTTGTATGTATTCTGAGAGGGGCACGGAGCTCCAGAGACAGATTCCTCTTGCATGCTTTGACCATTTGACAGCACTAATATTTTGCTGCATTTAAAATTTGTGATTTTTGATAAGCTGCTAGCGAACCTGCTTAGCTAGCCCCCACCCTGGGCATTATCCCGAGGCACCTGGAGCAGGCTCCGCTCTCTCTCTTGCTTCATCTGGGAAGGAACAGAATCTTACTTTATAAAATAGTGTGGGAATATAGCAACTGTTATGGTAAATCGGATTAACATAAGATCTGTTTTCTGTGTGTGTCTCTTTGTGTGTGTGTGTGTCTGTTTGTTTGTTTTTTATTTTTTTTGTGTGTGTGTGTTTTGCTTTCTTTCAGATCCTTTGTGAGATCTGGTTTTACTGAAATCTCAGAAGGGAGTTTCTTATTCACACCATCGCTGCAGCTCTTGTGAGAAACATTTATATCATGACTATTTTTAATATGGCATGTATTTGGATAAGCTTTCTAGTAAAATGAGCTTAATATTGTTTCTGTTGAATATGATGATGCTTCTGAAAGGGGTGAGAGCATCGGTAAAGTGGGAGAAAAATGGGTTATCTGTAACTTCACACCCACCGTGCAGGTCGATTCTTGCACTGGGTAAATTCACTAACCTATGGCGCTGTCTAGTTTAATAGCTGTTTGTGAAGTTGTTGGGACAATGCAACAAGAAATCTAATTTTGATGATCTTACTTTCATTTTTAACTTGGGGAACTTCGGTTATTTTGCGCTGGAGTTCTTGGGTTTGTCAATACAGAGCCCAGCATCACATATGTGCTCAAGATGTTGTCTCTCGGGGATCTGGGGCAGACTGTGCCTCTGTATGATTTACCAGGTGGGGAGAAAGAGGAAAAAAAAAACAAAAACCACCCTTGGTTCTTTCTAGGTAATTTCTTAAAATACTAATTCTCAAGAGGCTGCTTTCTAATCTCCTCTAATTTATAACCATTCCCCTCACAGTGAGGGAAAGATGATATTAATATAGCAAATACTCCTTGTTCTATGTTTTGAGATGGCCACAAGGGAGCCACATATTCAGCCCATGCCTGAAAAATATTCAAAAATAGCACTGGACTAGGAAATCAGACCTCTTCACAGGGATAATGAAATATGTATAATTTGTTCTGATGTGTAATGTTTGGCAACTGGAGTCTAGTTCTTCGTGGATATCACATGAGAGTCAAGGGGTCTCCCATGCTCCAGCATCAAGCATAGCTTAGCAGACAGACACTTCCCAAACAGATACAGTCAACTGCCATACTGAATTTGAGGTTTCTTACTTAACTGTGCGATTATGATCCAAGTTTTTAATTTATTTGCTTTCTGGATTTATATTTGTTTCCTTGCCACCCATGCTTAGCCATTGTGTTGAGATTATTTATGTACGGGCAAACACTCTGCATTTGAAATTGGAGAGTCCTGGGTTCGAATCTCACCCCACCAATCTCATCTCACTAATCACTGAAACGTTGTGGTCTTGTTGAGGCTGGATCTCCGCCTCTCCCCTCAGCTTCTTTATCTACAAAACAGAAATGATAAGGCATATTTTTGAAGTGTTGTGATCATAGAGAAATAAAAATTTAAGTATAAAATTTTTTTTGTTTAAAGAAAGGGTCTCACATAGTTCATGCTGACTGACCTTGCCAAGAGCTCTGCTGGCCTCTGAGCTTCCTCCCTTTTCCTCCCCACTGCTGGGGTCAAAGGTGTGAACCACCTACAAGCAGTTTTAGATCAAGTTCAAGATGTGGCGTATTGGATGTGGCAAAGTCTTACATGTTTTATAAAGGCTGCAGCTTTAATTTTTCTACATCAAGATAAAATGCTAAAAGTTACTTAATGTATTCTGAGGTCTGTCAGAAATCCTAAAACCAACTTGACCATTTGATTGCGGTTACAAACTTGATCAGGTGTTTTGACATTATGTAATAAGGCTTGTTGTCGGGTCCCTGGCTAATGCCTTTGGTTGATTGCAATTAAGTACAGAGTTCCTAAGGGTTTATTTATCCGTTTGACTAAGGAAAGTGTTAACATGTCAAAGACAAAATTTAAAACAGGTTTTATAATTCAGAGAGGGGCAATGCCTATAAGTTTGGGATCCTTCTATAGACTGAGCTGATCCTGAGAAAACGATCAGTTTTGCTTACGCTATTTGTTGGTCATTATAAATGGCTTGTTTAAAATGCACTTTTTTTTTTGGTCTTAAGTCACCTGGGATAGTCCAACAGACCCTTAACTTTCAAGAGCTCTCGGTCCCCCAGAGCTCTATTGTGAGGTGGACATTGGCTGGACACTGGAAACCTGGACTGTACTTTCTTTCTGTTGAGTAAACCCAGCCACTCTGAGCACACATGCTGGGCAGTGTCATAGAAATAGTTCCCGGCTGCTGTGGGGCAATGTGATTTCACGCATTTAGAATCACAGAGGGAAGCCAAGGGCCTGGTTTTAAATAGCCCACACTGAGTGTGTGCCATGCCCCTCTGTCCCATGCTCTGAGTTCCTATGGAACATTCCAGCCCTTATTCCTAAAAGCAGTTCAGGTTTCAGCAGTAACAAAGGAGCCAGTAGTTCTGTCCTGTATGCCCTTCATTACCTCATGCTCGCTGACCACAGCAGAGTAGATTTGGTCATTCTGATTTTAAGTAAAACCATCAAAAATCAAAGTTTGTGCAAAGGCTCCAGGCTTTAAGGACCTTGTTTCCCATGCATCCTGCCCCATTGTTCTTTGCTTCTTCATATGCTCAGGAAAAAGTCAAACATAAGCATTTCACTAAGTAAGAAAATCAAAGGTTCTGGCATGCGATGACAGCAAGTGTCCTGTGGATAGCACTGCTCTGTGTCCCAAGAACCCTACCTGCGACCAACCTGCCATTGGAACAGGAAGACCAAGGTGTCACTAGCATTGAGTGGGGTTGGCAACGAATTCTAGACCATGGCTCTATAGACCCATTATGTATCTGTGAAGAGAACAACTTTAGGATCAACTCTGTGTAGTCTGAAGGCAGTTGGCTTCTTTGTTTGGATAGAATAAGACATGTCTGGTTCCAGTTAGGTGTGTGGTGCTCCCCTACAGTCACAGTGTTACTTGGGAGGGCTGAGACAGGAGGATCTAGAATCTGCAGCCAGCCTGGATTCAAAAAAGAAAAAAGAAGAAGAAGGAGGGGTCTGTGATGGGGTGTTCTGTTCCTCTCACCACTGTTACAATCTGATCTTATGGTCCTGGTCCCCGGGGCTTCCTCAGATTGTCTCTAAGCTAAGAGGGATGAGGAGCGTAGTGTTGAAGAAATTTAAGACCCACACTCTTCTAGAGAAGAGAGAAAAATTAAACCAATCCAATAAAAATCCATCAGATCAGCTGTACAAAACATTCCCTTTGTGGGGAAAGAGGAGGCGTTCCCGGGCAAATGCCGGTTTTCTTCATGTTTTTCACAGGGCCAATTTGAAACATAACCAATGAGTATGATTGTGTATCCCTGCTTGCTCTCTGTGCTGGAGTGGTTCTTTCAGTGAACGCAATTTGGAGAAATGTGTTTTCACACACATGGCGGCCCTGTTCCTTCCCAACTACAGACTGGAATCCCCAGTGAAACAGGCTCATGGTGGGAGACTCAGATTTAAGAGAAAAAAAAATGTGGCCACATTGCTGCTTGTTTATGACATTTTAATGATTAAGGCCTTCAACTCCTAAGATACTCCTATTTGCTGGCAGTGAATTTCAGAAGTAGTTCTTAGTATAACTCTCAAATACAAAACCCCCCACCCAAAAAAACCTAAACAAATTCAGTAAGGCCAGAAAAAAAAAATCAACTTTTTTTTTCAATGAGATTAGTCTTCAGTGAAACAAAGAATTTATCTTTGATATAGGGAAAATAGCATTTAGCAAAATTGACACAGTTGACACATAAATATGTAGTCCACAGGAAATCAAAACCCAAAATAAATAGAAAAACAAATGGCATGATAAGGAATAAACTTATTGTTACCACAGTACTCCGTTAGGACCTTTGGTGTCTTATTTGTTCAGGGAAATACCCACGGCAGATCGCAGATCTTGTCCTTTTAAACCACTGGGTTCTCTACTGTAAGTAATAGGAATGAAATGTGGCACTGTTGAACTCAAGCTAGACCAGTCAGCTTCAAGGGTGTGAGGACACTTTCTTAACTGATTATGTCTAGCAGTTGTTTTATGAAGCTCCCTGCCCCTTTCCCCAAATTTCCCTTTACCCCTAAAATCTATAGGTCTGATTTTTTTTTTTGAGACAGTGTTTTACATACTCCAGGCTCTTCAATCTAGCAAGGACAGTCTTGAACTTCTATTACTCCTGTCTTCAAGTCCCAAGTGCTGGGATTAAAGTCATGCACCCCCACACCTGGCCAACAGGTTGTGTGTTCTGGGGATCAAACCGAGGGCTTCACGCATACTTTGAAAGCATTCTGCCAACTAGACTATACCACCAACCCAACTACACAGACTCTTCTATCTGTGTAAATTACCTTTCACTGAAAGCATGTTTTATTCTTCCATTTATTTGGGCCAGAAGCCTCTCTTCCCATTATTCACTTTCACCTGGCAAGTCCTCTTCCCAGCAACCTGAGAATCTGACTCTTCTTCTTCACCCAGACCTATTCCTGCTTGAGGGACTTTCAGGCTTCTGCAGCACACTCCGGTCACGCCCCCCCTGGCCCTACCCACCCCCCAGCTTTCAGTTAGAGCCCTCAGCATTAGTCTTGCCTTCTTCAACACAATAGCTGTCACGGTGCCACCCAAGTGCTTGGAAGCTTTTAATGGTTCCTAGGGAAAGAGAAAAAGTCAGAAGACCAGAGCTGATGCTAATAGCACTTGGCTCTTTCCTGTTTATCCTGGACTATCAACCACAACACTGACCCTAGCCTCTCCCACCCGTATACACCAGGAACATCCCTGCGAGAATGGGAGGCCTCCATCTTAGCCTGGTATCTCGTAGTTTAGATGCTGCTAAGACTGCCTGACGTTTGTTACTTATTTGTGCTTACATCTGGTCCACATCCAACGTGCATGGTCTGAAGTGAGCCTCGGCCCAGGGAGGAGCCTCCATACTGTAAAAGGCCAAACTTGGCCTCTTATGTAGTTGTTGATGCTGACCACCATAGCAGGCTTCTAGTAAAGCATTTTGTTATAGTACCTCTGTCAAATTTTCAGCCTTTCACCCCAATTTCACATAAATTAGTAGGGTAGAATATTGGAAAATAGTAAACCACCAAGAAAGTGACCTACCACCCCCCACCCCTAGCCCAACCCCCACCCCACCCCCATCAACATGCACTACAAATGCAAAGAGATCGTAGGAAGTTCTCCAAAAAAGATTGCCAGCACTTAAAAGGGACACAACTAACCCTATCTGACACCCACTTTATCTTTAGCCCCCCTTTCCTACCCTTGTTTCATATTTAGCTTCCTGGGCTCTTAGTTTGACTTCCTTCTGTGAAGGGTGAACAGTCTGTTTACCCTGTCCAGAGGGGCACCCAAACGGACCCGATGGAGAAGCACTAAGATGAGAAAATCATGAACTCATCATTTCCTTGCTTATTTGCATCTGTTTAATTAAAACCAGTGTTTGTTGGGGACCAAGGGAGAAAATATAAGCTAGATAAGTACTTAATGTGTAGTTGTGAGCAGTAACAAAACTAAAGCAAGATATTTTCAGTGCAGTAAATGAGTTTGAAGACTCTACTGTGTGTAGCATGTACAATCGCTGGCTTCATGGCCTGCTCTCACTTCACCCCAGTAGGACAGCATCAGGCAGTTGCTGATGGATGTCAAGTGCATTGTATTTCAATTGTTCCTAGATGCATTGTAGCATATCAGGTGACCCCGATAACCTGCTGTCAGAAGGACTGGTGTTGGCCAGGCAGTGGTGGCACACACCTGTAATCCCAGCACTCTGGGAGGCAGAGGCAGGCGGATTTCTGAGTTCCAGGCCAGCCTGGTCTACAGAGTGAGTTCCAGGACAGCCAGGGCTACACAGAGAAACTCTTGTCTTGAAAAACCAAATCCAAAAAACCAAATTAAAGAAACAAAAACAAAAAAACAGAAGGACTGGTGTTCAGATGACAGGTGGTGATGGCGATGCCCGATAGCGGTGAGGTTGTGGTTAACACGGGCAGCAGAATGGTTGCAAGGGCTTTTCTGTGTGAGCTGGGAAGTCACCTCTGCCTCCTGGAGAGCTGGCAATGCGACAAGTGTTAATAGCTTTGTGGCCAGATTCTCTTGAGTACCCATTTCCTCTCTGATACTTATTAGTTGTGTGATTTGGGGTAAATTGAGCCAAGGTTTGACATCTACGTGTATGAAGTGGGAAATATGCAATAGAGCCTAGTGCTTCGGATAGCAGTAAGGATTAAAATTCACGGATAACACTGTTCCTTTACATCAGTGAACACTAGATTTATGACAGTGATGGTTGTTTTTATTAATGAACCTATCATAACATTACACCAGCGTCTGCTTGTATGATCTGAGCTTGTCCACAACTCCAGCTTTAAGGTTGTGTGACCCCACACACAGGTCTCTATGGGGACCTGCTGAGAAATCTTGCTTTCAAGTATTTTTAATAGTATAATAGGATAAATATGCAATATTTATCCTGAAAAAATGTTTCACCCTCTCACTTCTTCCTCATGAGTAAATAATCACAACCACAGTTTATAAAAAACACATCCTATTTTGCTTAAAATAATTAACCTGGGCCAGTCTTCAGACTAGTGGTCTTACAACAGGATGCAACTAGAATTCAGACATAAGAGTCTAAAATCTGGTATGGCCATAAATGGACTGTGTAACATTGGGCAGAGTGCAAAATGGTGCTGGGCATCAGATCCTATAAGCATAAGACACCAAAGGAAGACTAGGCTCTGGCTTTGAAACTCAAGGGCTAGTTGAGGTGTCAAGATAATAAAGAAGACAGTTGGGTGTGAGACAACAGGAAGCAGAAGTGATGGGCAACCGGAGATGATAAGACCTGCCTGAGAGTGACATCCTTGTCCCCCACTGATTATTGCTGATGGGTGAGCATGTGGTCACTACCCTCCCAACTCCTCAGGGAAGCAGAAATCTAGAACCTTCTTTCAAGCAGGATAAAGACAAAGCAAAGCACTGAGTTGACATTTGGGGACCTTCACACTAATACTTAAGTCTTCCTCCAATCTTAAAATTTTACTATATTCTCTGGAGTTGGAGAGATGGCTCAGTGGCTAACGGGTCCTACATTCAGTTCCCAACACTCACATTGTTGTTCACCTCTGTCTGTACTTCCAGTTCCAAGGAATCCAACAGGGATTCTTCTGTCCTCCATAGAAAATGCACACACACGGTAGACCCACATACTCATACACATAAAATAAATATATCTAATAAAGATAAAATTACAAAAATATTTTTTAAAAAAAGCTATTCTAATCTATGAAAACTTTACTATAAGATAGAAAATCACTTTGTTAAAGAAACAGATAAAAGTTATTATATCAATTCTCATAAAACAGCAAGTTAGATTAGTAATCAAAAGAACCCACAATATAGAATTGGCTCTGTAGTTATTGTTAAAAATACTAATGAATAGCTTTATGACAGCCTGGGTTTGGTCTCAGCATCTCTATCAAAAATAAACCAAAACAAATAATGTAGTTTCTAGTCCCCTAAATAGTGTAATGGCGCCTAAGTAGGCCTTCTGTGTGGCGGCTGAAAAGAAAACAGTATTTAATATCAGTCTCATAGGTCTATGAACCAAAAGGAAATGTTGGATCCACTTACATAGCAAGATGGTGGGTGTTTGCTTATATAAAGTATAATTAAAAAGCAATAAACTGGGGCTGGGGACATGACTCAGTCTATAAACTACTTGCCACTCAAACATGAGGCCCTGAGTTCAAGCCCTAGCACCCAATACAATTTTCAGTCACGTTAGCTCATACCTATGTTAGGAAGGAAGGGATGGGAGGATCTTTGAAATTTTCTGACCAGCTAATCTGTGAGCCCCGGATTCAGTGAGAGACCCTGTCTCAAAAACAATAAAGGGGGGAGCAATAGAGGAAGACACCCGGTATCAGTGTCTGACCTCCATATGCATATACCACACACACACACACACACACACACATTTGCACACACATATTTTAAAACCATTAAGGGAATCTTAGAGATTTCCTCAGGAACAGCCATGGATTCATCCCATGCTTCCGCAGCTAAGTACCTCTACTCTCCTTTGAGAACCCTTACTGAAGGTTTACAGGCCACACAAGAAAACCAGACAAGTTTTGGCTAGAGGCATTGGTTACTTTAATAGTGTCTGGTGCTGTACACTACAAAAAATTGCTGGCCAGCGGTAGCGCATGCCTTTAATCCCAGCACTTGGGAGGCAGAGGCAGGTGGATTTCACTCTGGTCTACAGAGTGAGTTCCAGGACAGCCAGGGCTACACAGAGAAACCCTGTCTCGAAAAACCAAAATAATAATAATAATATCAATTTTTATATAATTATTGTGACCATCCAAGGTATATAATTTTCTCCAGAGGAAGTACTAAGAACTAAGTATAGAGAAAGTGCTGAGTCCCCAGAGGGCCAAGTAGCGCCCTGTGTCTGTTGAATGCCAAGTAAACAGCACAGTTGAAGTGGCCTGGTGTTGAAGCCTTTGCCCTTCCTGTTAACCACTTCAGTTTACTTCCTTCTGACATGAATAATCTTGGAGAGTTTGACTTTGCATAGTTTTGTTTCCTCAAATCAAATCCCATCTCTCAGGGTCAACGTCTGCCATTAACAAGGTTATTCAGGGGAAATGTGCCCTGATTCCTGGGGACAACGCCTGAAAGGGACTTTCAAAGGCTCTCTGAAAAAAGTAAAAACATCGCTGGCAAAGGCCTCCTAGGTTCCCTAGGTTTCAACTCTCATTTGTATGGGGAAGCCCTGGTCTGCTTGCTTGAAAAGAGAGACAGACAAGCTGACAGGGGGCGAAAAAGCAAAATAGAAAAAGAAAGGGGCCTTCTTTCTTTCGGAGTCATGTCACAGCACGGGGTTCTCCCAACCTGTGTCCAGGGGAATGGTTACCCTGCAAAGGTGGAGTTGGGTGCTCCAGCGAGGGCAACCGCGTGCCCTCAGCTACGCACAGAAAAGACTCTGTAATCAAAGTGGTTCCAGTCCTCCCAACCTCCCCTAGAGTATGGGATCTATGGAACGTCTTTTGGAAATGCCCACACACAAAAACTCAGTTATGAGCTTACTTTAATTATACCACACTTTGTTCTAAAGCAGTGGGTCGCAGCCTTCCTAATGCTGCAACCCTGTAATACAGCTCCTCACAGTGTGGTGACCCCTGCCACCCCAGGCCATAAAATTACTCTCATTGCTACTTGATGGCTGAAAGTTTACTATTGTTATGAATCCTAATGTGAACATGTGTTTTCGGGTGTTCTTAGACGACCCCTGTGAAAGGCTCATTTGACCTCTCAAGGGTAGTGCCCCACAGGATGAGAACCACTGTTCTACAGAGACTTGATGGCGAGGCACGGTGGCCATGTCATATCTACTATTCTAAAGGAGAGAGAAGCCATCTGCTCCATAAAGGAATGACTCAAAATGAGCCGTGCCTCACCACCAGGCTTTCCACCTGGTCAAGAAGCTTGGTCGAAGTCTGTCTTTTCCTTAGGGACCTTCAAGTAGATGCACCTCTCCCAGGAAGCAGATAACGACTTGAGGCTCAGTCATCAGGCGAAAGGCTGCAGAGCTCGAATGTACGCTCAGTTTTTTAACCGAAGTGAGTTTTCTCATTGTCGTTTACTTTGTGGCTTGAACCAGCACTGCCCCGGAACCATTCCACGAGACACTCAGTATGTGTAGATCTCAGTGATTGACAGGTCCTGCTACCAATTAGAATGAGAATCCTGCATGTTAAATTCCCCTTCGAAAAGGCTCTATTTAAGGGACGAAAGGACCCGCAGAGCTGACAAGTCTGATTAATTTCTTCAACCCACTCCTCCTAAACTCAGTTGTCTTTTCTTCCGCATGTAGCTCTCTCCATCCCTGAAAGGTCTTGGCTCTGAACCCAAGGGAATGCTGTCCGGGGAAACACTGGTCGTCAGCTGTTCTGGCTTGTGGCTACTGGGCAGAGCTGGTGGGACGGAGGGGAGGAAGCTGGCTGTGACCATGAGCATAAACCCTTAGCATTAACTAATCATACCGGAGCCCAGAATGCCAGCTATATGCCATGTACAAGTTTCAAACAATCTTACCTCCTCTCCCCTCAGTTTTCTTTCTGTTTTAAGTGGAGACTATAAAACCCACATTGCAGCCTTTGAGGATGAAAGAGATGTCGAGCTGCTGGAGGTGAGACAAGGGTACAGGGCAGGCGTAAGATATAATTTAAATCACTCTTTGGTGTTCCAGGGAGACACCAGATGACTTCAGATAAACACAGAGGGGGAGTCGTCGGCTAGCTATGTCAGTTTCTAGAAAGAAAGCATTTTGATAATCCTGAGATGACACTGTATAATAGAAGGGTGGGCCCATGCCCAGGGAATGCTTATAGATATGAAATCTCCATTCTAATTATGGCTCACCTATGACAAAAAAAGAAGGAAGGAAGGATGGAAGGAAAGAAAGAAAAAAGAAAGGAAGAAAGAAAGAAAGAAAGAAAGAAAGAAAGAAAGAAAGAAAGAAAAAGACACTTTAGTCACATTGTTCAACCTCTGCCAGCCTCAGTTTCTCCATCTATTAGAAGCAGAATTAGATTTCACCTCCATCCCCAGAGCACCTCCCCCTTGGTTATGTAGAACTAAATTAAGGTTCTTTGTACCCAATCCTTACTGAAAAGGTGGCAGACTCCTTAAGGATTAGCTGAATTACAGTGAAAATAATTCTCAAGGATGAGAGTCAAAAATAACCGTCCAATAATTCGCTCTCCAGCAATGCTTCCTATTTTAGTGCTTCTCTGTCTTGAGAGCAAATTTAAAAATATTCAAATGTAAATTATTCACATGGCACACGCACTCAGAACATGCGCGCTTGGCTGTTGCGAATCACCAGCATATTGTTAATTATTCTTTAGCCAGCCCTTTTCTCCAGGATAATGAACCTTACTAACAGCCGGAGGGCCTGAAATGGTTAAGCAAGGTTCTAAACACATCGACAGCTCCCTCCAGCTATGCAGCCACATCTTGCAACAGCTGGAATGTGTCCAGTTTGCTCTCCTTAATGTAGATACGGTACACAGATACCCAGACCCATTGAAACCTGGACATGTGCTGTGTGTTTTCACACACTGCTGTTGGGTACCGAGTGGCCTGGACCACACTCATCAGTCTTCTCTGTCAGAAACAACTTCCCTGGACCTGAGTTTCTCCCACTGCTAGCATTTTCTCTGTGTAGATAATTCCTGACAGGAACACTGGAGACAGGCTAGTCTACATTCTCTCACAGGATTCCAGAGGCTCATCCTTTTTGTTATTATAATCCCTGTTTCAACAGAGCATGGACATCTTCACCTACTTAATGTATTAACACACAGTCATAAGTGGCAGGGAAGAGCTTTGAAGCCAGATTCCATATTCCATATCCCACTGACGCAGTCTCCAGGTGACAGTTGGTCCAGGTGACTGCTGGTCCTTTTTCCTCAACCATCCCTCTTCGGTTGCCAGGAGAACCTGCTCTGCTCTAGGTGAAAGAATGGAGGCGGGCCTTTCATGGGTCAGTGACAATCCTGATGGGCAGTCAAGATGTTCAGGTGGTACAGAGGGCCTGAGTGAATGTTATTAGGGCCAGGGGTCCTGGCACAGGACCAAGTGAGCAGCATGATTGGGGACAGTAAGATTTTCTTAGCAGACATTGCACAGCCCCATATTTTGCCATCTGCAGGCCGACCTCCATCCCAGCTTGCGTCCCTACAATAACATAAGCCTAAATTCGTGTCTTTGGAGTTAAAAGAATCTTTTGGGCCCTTCCTTTCATAAGATAGAGAGAAGTAGTGTGCATTAATGCACACCAAGGATTTATGGCCAAGACACAATCAAGACCTAAGCTTTGTGACCCTTCTGTGGTGTCCCTTTTCTGTGGTGTCCCTCTCTTGGCCTTTGGAGGAAGAAACCATTTCTGGGCTCATGTGCCTGACCTGTCACCTCTCTGAATGGACCTTGTCTCTGGCTTATCTACCTAGGATAGCCTTAGCCATGAATTCATATAGCCAGACCTTTCTTCTTAGGCCCTCTGCCTCCTCATTAACTTCTCTGCTGCCGAGCGAGCCCAGGTTCTATTTTAACCTAAGTTCCCTGGTAACCATGTTGCCTACAGTTCTCCTTTTGAAAGCTGAGCTTAGTTTTCATCCAACCAAGACCACCCCTCTTCCTCCTTGTCCTCCTCCTCCTCCTCCTCCTACACACACACATACACACACATCCCAATAACCCTATGGTCATGGCACTAAAGTGTTTTGTTGATGAAGAGCAGTGCCTTACACCTAGCAGCAGCCATACAAAAGCAAGTAGAAGAAAGAATTACAGCATAGGTTGGGTCAGTATATAATATATCAAGTCATAACCTCTGGCCATGGTGTATATTGTCAATAAACTTATGAAAGATTATTTTTTAAATCAGTTTAAAAAATATTCTAAATATGCCACATATTATATTATAATTATATGTAATTATAATCACAGTTTTAAGGAGGCAGGGCCACATGGATCTAGGCCACCTGGGGTTATATAGTAAGACAAAGTAAAACAAAGAAATTTCACCTGAGGAATATTGAATGGCTGAGAAGCACCTAAAGAAATGTTCAACATCCTTAGTCATCAGGAAAATGCAAATCAAAACAACCCTGAGATTTCACCTCACACCAGTCAGAATGACTAAGATTAAAAATTCAGGAGACAGCAAGTGCTGGACAAGTTGTGGAGAAAGAGGAACACTCCTCCACTGCTGGTGGGATTGCAAAACCACTCTGGAAATCAGTTTAGTGGTTCCTCAGAAAACTGGGCATAATACTACCAGAGAACCCTGCTATACCACACCTTGGCATATACCCAGAGGATTCTCCAGCATGTAATAAGGACACATGCTCTACTATGTTTATAGCAGGCCTGTTTATAATAGCCAGAAGCTGGAAAGAACCCAGATGTCCCTCAATGGAGGACTGGATACTGAAAATGTGGTATATTTACACAATGGAATACTACTCAGCTATTAAAAACAATGAATTCATGAAATTCTTAGACAAATGGATGGAACTGGAGAATATCATGAGTGAGGTAACCCAATCACAAAAGAACACTCATGGTATGCACTCACTGATAAGTGGATATTAGCCCAGAAGCTTGGAATACCCAAGACACAATTCACATATCAAATGATGCCCAAGAAGGAGGAAGAACAAAGTATGGATCCTTGGGTCCTTTCTAGAAAGAGGGAAAAAATACCCACAGAAGGAGATACAAAGACAAAAGGTTGAGCAAAGTCTGAGGGAAAGACCATCCAGAGACTGCCCCACCCAGGGATGCATCCTATATACAGTTACAAAACCCAGGCACTATTGTGGGAGCCCACAAGTGCTGGATGACCAGAGCCAGATATAGCTATCACCTGGGAGGCTCTCCTAGTGCAATGACAAATACAGAGGGGGATACTCTCAGCCAGCCATTGGACTGAGCACAGGGTCCCCATTGGGGGAGCTAGAGAAAGGACCCAAGGAGCTGAAGAGGTTTACAGCACCACAGGAGGAACAACAATATCAGTCACCCAGTACTCCCAGACCTCCCAGGGACAAAATATCAACCAAAGAGTACACATGGAGTTACCCATGGCTCCAGACACATCAGCAGCAGAGGATGGTCTTGTTAGACACCAAAGGGAGGAGAGGCCCTTGGTCCTGGAAAGACTTGATGCCATAGTGTAGAGGAATACCAGGACAGGGGAGTGGGGGTGGGTTGATTGGGGGAAGGGAGATGGCTTATGGGATCCTCGGGGAAGGGGGAAACCAGGAAAGGGGACAATATTTGAAATGTAAATAAAGAATATACCTAATTAAAAAATATTCTAAATTGAATGTGGTACCATATGCCATACATTATATTATAATTATATGTAATTATAATCACAGTATTAAGGAGGCAGGGCCACATGGATCTTTGTGATTTCAAGGCCACTTGGGGGTTAAATAGTAAGACTAAGTCTCTTGAGAGAGATAAAGAAAGGAAGAAAGAAAGGAAAGAAGGAAGAAAGAAAGGAAAGAACAGGAAAAGGAAAGAGAAAGAAAGATGTTATTTTAAATACCACTTAAATAAAATATGTAATTTAAAGCTTATTACAAATGAAAATTTGATTGATATTTTACACAGTGGCAAAGTCATACTTCTATATGGTTTTATGTTTATACAGAAAGAATAAAAGTATGAACTTAAACTCAATAAGTAACAAGGAAATTAGAAGAAAGTAATAACGAAAAATAAAGCAGCACATTAAGAAGCAGTGGGTCTGACAACTGAGTCCAAAGTTTCACTATTGGAAGGGGAAGGAGCCTTAAGTAAAATGGTAGCCATTTGGAAAGAACAGCACTCACAAGTTAGAAGTCCTTTAATTATTAACCAAAAAGCAAAATAATGTCTAGGGAAGAGCCGAGGAAGTGACCTACTTCCTATCATAGGGCTAAGCCCCAAGGGAATCAAAGAAGTCATGACATCATGGCGGATAAGGTGATAGATCAAGTATTGGTGAAGAGGGGAGGAAGGAGTCTTTCCACACTTAGAGTCAGACATGTGATTCACCAAGCTTGCACAAAAGCTAGACACTCGAAAACATCCAACAACAGAAGTATGTAAGTCCATCCTAGGAAACAGAGGCAGGACAGGTGTTTGTATCCAAAGGTGGTTGTAGCAGGTAGTAAAAATCATAATTCTCCTTAGATGGCTACATTATAGTATGCCTCAACATGAAATGTAGTCATCTGCTAAACTGTTATTAAAACATCGTCATGAAAAAAAAGTTCATGATTAAATGAAGAAATGGAAAGTATACACATCAAGTTGGGTGCTTAGTGCACCTGTAATGCCAGCCCTTGGGAGGCTGCGATGCAAGGATCACAAGTTCAAAGCCAGTCTGGGTATAAAGGAAATTCTATCCCAGTGTGAAATCCAAGGTGACACACCCCAACCAGGCCCCAAATGGTGAAACAGGAAAGGGAGAAAAAAAGACATAGAACAATACATAGCTTCTGACAACTTGATAAACATACACATGTAGAGATCACATGTGTGATATGTTATATGTATGCATATCAGTTTGTATCTCTGGATAGTATGATAACAGTCCTCTCTATGTAAGTTTTTCTATATTTTTCTGAACTTCTATGAGACATTCATATAATATGCAAACTGCATTCAAAAGTTTTAAATGTTCTACTTTAAAAAATACAGATTGGCATAACCTGAATGTAATTTTGAAACTAATTGCATTGATCACTTAATCACTTCGTGTAAGTCTATGTGAGTTGAGCTGTGTGGTGACTATCAGAATAGTAGGGCTTTGATTACATCATACAGGCTCTATGCTGAGAGGCCACCTGGTCTGAGGGAAAGGGAGTGGGCAAAGGGATCTTGGGTCTCATGACTTCTAGCAAAGCCATGAGTAGTTCTTTGGACCTTGTTTTCCTCCTGTCATATAGCAACTCTGACCCTACCGCTGTCACAGCGTTGTTCAAAATCTCACATGAGATGCTCCGACAGGGGCTAAGAAGTGTAGAGTATTTTGAAGGCAACAATTACCATTTTAAAATGAGTCAGTGCCTGCCTGGAATTGACAGTTCATCTATGCAGTTTTTCTAAAGTTTCCTCCTGGTAAGGAAATATACACATCCTTGGTTTCTAAAAACAAAACAAAACAAAACGAAAAAAAAAAAAAAAAAAACCACAAAACCACAAAAAAAAAAAAAAAAAAAAAAGAAACAAAAACCTCCCCATTCCTCCCATAGTTTGTTTCATGACGTATTAAAAAAAATGCTTGCTGGGCAGTGGTGGCGCACGCCTTTAATCCCAGCACTTAGGAGGCAGAGGCAGGCGAATTTCTGAGTTCGAGGCCAGACTGGTCTACAGAGTGAGTTCCAGGACAGCCAGGGCTACACAGAAAAACCCTGTCTCAAAACAAAAACAAAAACAAACAAACAAACAAACAAAAAAACACCAAAAACAAAACAAAAATCCAAAAAAAAAAAAATGCTTATTCCTTGCGGGGACTTAGAGAGGTCAGGGCATATCCCTGATGTATGTCCACTGAAACTAGTGGGAAAATGCCTAGTTTTTTCCTTCCCCAGGAAGAGAGGAAGTAGCAGAGACTTTAGAGGTCTTATGGGACTTAGGCAGAGGCAAACCATACATGACCTCTACAAACTGGGCTATCTTCTGGCAAGTCGGGTTTGCTCAGACCTCTGATCTCTGCTCAGGGTAACCGCTGCTCAGACGGCATACTGGTCCCCACAAATGCCACCACAACACGACACTGCTATTGTGATATTTGTCCCATCTGGCTCATATTATTGCAGACTCTCATGTGTATTTTTGGGGCCAGGGAAACCCATAGCTCTTCTATGCCTCATAGCAACCACTGCAAGGACCAGAGGACTCTTGGTGAGGGGGTATCACAACTGACCCGGAAGTTTCTCCCTGTGCAGGACTGCATGCAACCACCCAGGCAGCTCTAAAATAGCTTGGGCCACAATCCAAGTGTAGAATTTAACCAGAATCCTTGAGAGTGGGAAGGAGTTGTCAGTATTTTTAGGCTCCTTGGGTGATTCCAAGTGCATCCAAGATAGAAAAGCACTGGTAGGATCCAAACAGATCCAGGCATCTCCCCACGCGCCTTCAACACTCTTCCCTTTGTGAGGGCTCCATACGTGGTCAATCCATATGTGGTCCTCGAACACCCCTCATAATTGTCATCGATCCAAGATGATTAAGTCTCCCTCCTTGGCAGGCTTACTGTTTCAGTTGTCAGTTCCACAAACCGAGGAAGAGTATTATTGCCTACCCAATACTACCTAGCTTACCCAGCCAGGCCATTTGGATCACAGACTACTATCCAGTCTAGGAACTGGCTACACAGAGCGAAAAACTAAGTCTTTCTTGCCCTTAAAATCCACGGAAGGACACAGTGGTGGCGCATGCCTTTAATCCCAGCACTTGGGAGGCAGAGGCACTTCTGAGTTCGAGGCCAGCCTGGTCTACAGAGAAGGATAGCCAGGGCTATACAGAGAAACCCTGTCTCGAAAAAAAAAAAATCCATGGAAATAACCACAGAGGTTATGTAAAATAAAAGAAACTTTCTGCTCTGCCACAGAACTGTATGGACATGTGCTAGGGTGGGTACCATTTCCGTTGATAGAGACTGTAGAATAGTTGCTTTATCAATTTAATCACAAATCATTAGATAAAATCACAATTAAATAAAATGTTGGTAAGACTATAAAAATCAAAGATTTGAGGGGTTTTTTTTCTTTATACAATGTGATCTATTCGTGAATTTTTTCAAGTTTATATTGAATACTAAAATTGTTATATTGAGTGCTAAAATACTAAAAGCCATTCAGGTATTATTTAGAATATTTATGTATCATTTTACAATCCCATATTCATAGAAACCACTATCAAATTTAGAATTAAAAAGTTATGATATTCATTATAAGCTCACCTATAGATATTTTTTCTAGCTTTTGTAACAAAAATTTTTAAATAACTTATTTATTTTTGTTTTATGTCTTTGGTGTTTTGCCTGTCTGTGTGGGGGTGCCAGAACCCCCAGAACTGGAGTTGCAGACAGTTGTGAGCTGTCGTGTGGGTGCTGGAAATTGAACTGGGATCCTCTGGAATAACAGCCTTAACTGCTGAACCATCTCTCCAGCCCTATGAGAAAAAAAAATAATTGAAGTGTAATTATACATAAAGAGAAGGACAACATCACAAGTATAGCACTTCTCAGTGGTGTCTGTTTACAAATAAGCATCCTTGTGTCTGGCGCCCAGGTTAAGAACCAGCTGCTATCCCCCCAGAGACAGTCCGTGTGCTCACTTTCAGTTAGAACTACCCTCCAAGAAAAGCCCCTGTGCTGATGTCTGCCTGCATAGATTTGATCAGCTGCTTTTTCTGTGTTAGTCATGTAGAATGCACCCGGTCTGACTTCCTTAGAAAATGTCGCTTGTCGTTATAGTTTTTGCCAGAGATTTTAGTCTTTGAAATGTAGTTCAGCAAACATTTTTTTCTTTTTCAAAACCAGGAATTGGGATAGAGTTGGGATGCAAAAGCAAATAAAGGCAGGTCCTTGCTTTAAGATTATATTCAATATCCTGACCTAGCAGTGACTAGAATGTAATGTAAAGTGATGTCTCTTTGCTCAACAAATATTTGTTTAATATTTACAGTGAAAGCACACATTCTAGGGTTAAGTGCTGAAGAGGCCAACAAAAATTTTAGAAGAAATCCTGTCTTTCATCTCTGTGACATGCATATACAAGGGATGCTCACTGGTAGCCACTTTCCAGCCTGTCTTACTTCTGATTTAACATAAGGGAAGAAAGCTATTTCTGCAGGCAACTTGAGAGTGTGGGATGCTGAATTCCAGGTGCACCACAGGGCAGTTTGCAAACCACTGAGCCAGAGAGGCACTTCTCTGTATCTGTCGCCACCGGATTCTACTCTCTCCATCCTTGTTGCTTGCCCTTAAGGAGAGAAGGAAAAACCCCGGAGCCTGCTCAAGCCTGCTCAAGCCTTTGGGTGTCAGCTTACCTAGGAGTGAGACTGAGAATCACGTTGCTTTCCAAAACCATAAAATGAGAAGAGACAATTACCAGAGTTGTGATGGAAGTCAGGAATCTTGGACTTCATTTTAATAAGCACAGGCTGTAATGTGTGTTTGATTGGTTGCTGTTGGCTTTTCAGGGCCTAGTGAATTACTTGAGTTAAAAAAAAAAAAAAAAAAAAAACATGACGTCAGAAGGAAGAGGGATTAGAAGTGAACTCCACACCATTCCAGGATTGATAGCTTGGGAAGAGACAGAAGAGGTCCCTTCACTTCATTTGCCTGGCTCCTCTTCTGCCTTCATTCTTTTACGGGAAAGTCTCAAGTCTCTGGAAAAAATAGAGCTGATAGTAAAATTCACACACCCGTGTTCCCATCCTTCAGCTTTGATTACCAGCTCCTATTCAGTTTGAGGCGAACCCTCCCTTGATTATTGTACCCAATAAATTGCTCATTTCAAACTACTTCAGAAAGTAAAAATCTCCAGGCTTAACTCTTCCATTAACAGGCTCAGGGGGAAGTCACTTGGCTAGTTACTAGCAAATATATTTAACCACTACCTTCCCAAAGTAAAAATGTCACAAGATTTACTAACAACATTACTATATTATTATTATTATTATTAAATTGTCTAGCACACAAACCCATTGTTTAGCTGAAAATACCTGTTTTTAAGGTTTCATCCAGAAAACTGGCAAGTTCTCCAAAGGGGTGTGGTGAAAGATTGGCTCATGCCCTTTTTCCTCGGGGATTTGTCCCTGTGGATTTTGAAAATGCCAATAAATTTGTCCAAGTAAAAGTGTTCCTTTTAGTCATTTAGTAATTAAAGGGCCTCAGATACCCAAATGTCATCAGTTCCTATCTTCAGTTTGTCCTGTTCTCAAATTATTGGATTGTTTTCAAACAGTCAAAAAGTTGGTGTTCACTGTTTATGACCACTGTCCACTACGTGTGCTATGAGCTATTATTGAATAAACATGGAGGTCCCCTACATTTCCTAGTATTAAAATCCTGGTATTAATCATTAAATAAAGATTAAAGGTTATTATTTTGGCTTGTCAAAATAAATTCCAGAAGTTTCTAGAGCATGTTTTCCCATGAAAATGACCACCAGTGTCATTATGGGACCACGAAAATGTTGATTTGGTCACATCTACTGCATCTCCTCTGCTTGTGTCTCAAAATGCTTCCCAGGACATATGACACCTCACCCGAAGAGAGGCGCTTGCAAGCACCCTCCCTTCAGTGAGCACTTCAGGAGGAGACATTCAGGAGTGAGAAAAGCTGCTAAGGCTCTCTGTCTAAACCACACTGTAGAAAACCACACTGCAGACTCTACCGTGTCAGCCTCCACCTGGTTCTCAGAGAGACCCAAGAGGGGAGGACCGGCAGCCGACAGTGTAACTGTTCTCACTGTGTGCACCTCTCTCTGGGCAGGTTATTCACGTCCAACTCCTTTGATGTGATCAGTGATGATGCTTTTATTGGTCTTCCGCATCTAGAATATTTGTAAGTAAGAAAAATCGCTCCCCTCCACCCCACAACCTTGGTTCAGAATAGGCTCTCATCAGTGCCTATCATTGTCTGACCAATTGAGAATGTCGTTGCCTCTTGCAGATTCATAGAAAACAACAATATCAAGTCCATTTCAAGACATACTTTCCGGGGACTCAAGTCTTTGATTCACTTGTAAGTATAAGTGATGCTATTTTTTTTTAAAAGCTTCTTTGTTTAGCTGATTTGGGTTTATTGAGGTTTTTGCAGTACTGAAATCAAACGTAGGGACCTTGTACATGGCAGGAGTGTACTCTACCACTGAGTTATGGTTGTAGCCTTTATTTTTGAGCTCACAAATTCAGTTTGGTATCTAAGGTTACAGCACCCATTTTATGAGTGCCCATGAAAATTTAAGAGCTGCAGTTCTTCCTCTGCATGCACATTTGCCGTCTTCCCTGTCATATAGCAGCATGAACTCAGGAAATTAATTATGGTTGCTATTTTTAGCCTAGATGGAATATAATTAGAAAAGCAATCTATGTAGGGAAATAACATAACCGAAATAACTTTTATTATCTTTAGCATCCCTGACTTCATGGAGAATTATGGGCTGACTAATATCCTTTAATTTGGTATTTACTGCTCTTGTTCACTGTTTTAGTCCTGACTCGATATGCCTTTAAACCTGATGTAGCCACAGGCAGTCTCTGTATAGTGCAGGCACAGTCTATTTTGTAACTGAAATACTTAATTATTCAATGGATGGTGAGAGATACAGTAGTCATTCTTGTCAAGGGGACAATTTTGTTTCCCAGGAAATGTGAAGAAATACAAGCTGTGCTTGCTTGTCACAATACGGGAGTGTTACCAGCACTCGTGGGCGGAGGGAGGAGCTGCTTCTAATTAATCTCCAGTGTGAAGGGCAATCTGTGCAGCCAAGGATGACCCCGCCTGGAATGGCACAGTAGGGAAGGGAAACATCCCAACCACATGAAACCACAGGAATCTCTTCTAGCTTCTTCTACCTCATTAAGACAGGGGGCAGGGAGTTATTTTTAAGGAAAATACACATTAGAGATAAAACATCTAGCCACGTTAGAGATGAAGAAGTAGTCTGTGATACTAGATATTAACTCTGGAGCCCCGTGCATTGGATGCAAGTGCCCTACCATTGCATTGCACCCCCAAACCCCCATTTATTGGTAGTCGTGTTTATTTCGAGACAGCATCTTACTAAGTTGCCCAGGATAGCCTTGAACTTGTTCTGAAGACTATATGTGTCTTGATTTTATGGTCCTCTTGCCTCAAATAACCTAGTAGCTGGGGTTACAGACCTTCACAACCAGGCCCAGCTCAGAGGCACAATCTTGAAGGGGAGATATGATTATTGAACTGATCCTTATAGAATTATAAAAACACCAACTGAATTGCTGAATCGCAGTTTTATTATCTTCATCGTTAATTCATTCATTCATTCATTCAATGAATTCAAATCATTCAACAGCAATTTCTTAAATACCTAATATGAGTCTATCTGTGCTGATGATGTAACAAAGCCATGTGTCACAGTCATTCTGTCAACCTTGACCTATCCCTAGTTCCTCAGCCCCACTCTGCTCTAAGCCCTGAGGAAGCAGAGCAGCACTTGCCCTTTAAACCTACTTTCTAGTGTGGCCATGTGGTTACCCTGCTATACCTGCCAGGCCCCACTGTCTCTTGCATTTGGATTGCAACCAGAGAGAGATGATCGCCAAGCGTATTTTATAGCATCCAATTCTGTCTTCCAAGACATGTATATGATCATTAAAATATGAACACACTTTGCAATGCCCTCCCTGTCAGTGGTATAATACAATGTGACGATGGCTGTGTAACAGGATGAACATTATGTAATTTTTTTTATCATGGAGTCTAGTTTTACAGAATGTTTATCAGATAAAATAAAATAAGCACACAAAAGGTGGAATGAATATTCATTACCTCATGTGGTGGTTTGAAGGAGAATAGCCCCCATGGGTTCATATGGCTTAATACTTGGTCCCAAATTGGTGGAACTGTTTGGGAAAGATTAGGAGGTGTGGCCTTATTGGACAAGGTGTGTTACTGGGAACAGGCTCTGAAGTTTCAAAAAGCCCACCTTATTCCCAGTTAGCTCTTTCTTCCTCATGCTTGTGGGTCAAGATATAAGATCTCAGCTATGCTTTAAAGCAATGCTTGGCTGCCTGCTGCCATGTTCCATACCACAATGGTCATGAATTCCAACCCTTTGTAACTGTAAGCCTCCAATAAACTCTTTCTGTTACGCTACCTTGGTCATGATTATCTCTTTGCAGCCATTGACAAATAACTAAGACAGCTTAGCCTGAGACCTCGTTGATGTGCATACAGACCACCCAACAGGGCCTCTGCCTAAAGCTCAGCGTCAGCACGCTACTCAGAGGCATAGGCTCCATGGTCTCCCTAGGAACCTGAAATACAAGTGTGCTATGCTCACTTTGCTAGGGTGCTCCAGGCTTAAAAAGCTTGTGGCTTCTCTCAGACTCCTTGCATGGAATAGGAGAAAATGTTCTCTCTTCCCACCAGAAAAGAATGGAAGAAGTAAGGGAGGCAAGGAAAGAAGAAGGGAGAAGGGGAAAGAAGTACAAACCAGGAAGGAGGGGAAAAAAGATCTGTAGAGCATCAGGCTGAAGATTGCCCGCGTTGCTTGACTGCAGTTCATTTTGCCCATCAAACAAAATGGTAATTTAAGTTTAGAGCTTTAGTGGAAGGGAGACTACTATCAGGACAGGAGACTGCTACAACCTGTGGTAACTCTCTAGAACCTTTCAAGGGCCAGGAAAACCCAAAGTGAAACTTTCAAGAGAAAGGCATGCATATATTACACAAACCTACATTGCATCATAGGTGGTGCTGTAGTGGGGAGCAGGAGTGGGGAGAGCATGGCGTTAGGGTTGATCAGGCAAACGGGTCTCGAAGGTCTTTTGCATCTTTACTTAATCTATAATACTGCTGTTATTTTGATCTATAAATGTGGCAGCACCATATGGGTCATTCTATGCCGTGACTGCACGAAGTGCTGTTTAAGCTTTTCGAGAAGCAGGTAGGACTCATGAAAATGCGTGAGATGCAGTCCTACCCTGGAGGGGCTCCTTCTGTAACAGAAAGAGCAGTTGGATGGATGGATTTTCTCACTACATGGCTTTCTCTTCAGGCTTTTCTCCTTTCTACTTCTGCTGTTCTTGGAGGTGTGTTTCCTGCTTTGCTTGCTTTTCTTTAAGGACGGAGATGGAGCTGGCATCCTTCGAAAACCTAATGTCCCTCTGCCTGCTCCATTCATTAAATTAATTTTCTACTGCTTAGTGCTTATAAGTAAGCCTGGAGTTTCTTTGCACCATTAGTTTCTTTTTTTGAGATGTGAGGCTGCAAAGAGTACTTTCTCCACCTTTGACAGATTCTTTCCAATTGAAAGGCAAAGCATTGAAGCAGTGAGGAATTATCAGTGAGCCCTCTAGCCTGTGTACACCACAGGAAACATTTATAAAGCTGTTTCATAGTCTTTACCTCATTGTAGTCTTCAGGTGACCTTTTGGGAGTCATAGGCAGTGGCATAGTTGCTCTCCTGGATGCGTGAAAATAAAAGTGTGAATTATGCCTGAGTGGACACTGCTCCCCTTCTCACCAGCAACAAAGCCAGAAGTTACCCAGGTCCTCAACAAGGTTCCACCATGTCAGTTAAAGCTCTCTCATCACGCTGGCACAATAATACTAGTACATAATGTGTGCTGTAGAGGTGTGAAAGGTGAGTCAGAACAGGCACTGCCATACAATACACAGATTACAAGCTCAAAGGCCAAAGACCATATGGAACGAACTGAGATTGATAGCAGGAATAGTCTTCAAGCAACACAAGCTGGCCAATGACAAACTTCTGAAAAGAAGATAGTGGACAAAGAGGGAAAAGTTGTGCAGCCCATGGTGTCCACATCAGGGAAAGTGACTTGAGAAACTGCTACTTAGAGGAAAAAGCAGATTGCCCAAAGAATCTCTACTATAAGAAAGCCAGTCACAGGGGATGCTAATGGGTCAGTGAACATGGTTCTAAGTGACCAACACAACCAGCTCCTCCAAAAATACAAAGAAAAGCAGCTTTAAAAATTGAATGAACAACAAGAGAAAACTAAATGCAGAGTGAATACCTCCTGTCCCTCTTAGGGCTCTGACTTTTATCCCCTCTCCAGAGTCTCCAAACTTCTTAACCAAAGTATCTGCTGCTGGAAATGATCACACCTCTGCTAGTGCAGGAGGCAAATCATAATCACCTGCTGTAAAACAGCCTCTTATTCCACACCTAAGATTAAAACTAAAGTATGTCCACAACATAACTGGTTTTTTATTTTGTTTTGTTTTGTTTCTTGTTTTTTTGTTTGTTTGTTTTTAAGAAACCAAAACTGTCACTTTCCGGGAGCCAACAGTCAATATATTTTTTTTATCTTCTGTCCTTGCACTTATGGTAAATCCTTACTTTCCTTTTTATGATCTTTAGTTAATTGCTTTACAACCTCTTGGAATGTGCTTTAAGTTGTAGATGCTATCTCATAAGCAATTAACTCATAACTGGCAAAGTTCTCCTTGTAGGGGGATGGGGTTTGTCATTAGGGAAGACTTAATAGCAGTCCTATTGTAAAGGTGCTTAAAAATTACTAATATAATTTTAGTAATTCTTATAAGATCATCATTAAGAATTAAGAAATCATCTATTTGTCTATATAGCATCAATAAAAGACAGTACATCTTTGTTGCTCTACAGAGATCTGCTCAAAAGGGTGGGCTAATACCTAATGACTATTATATATTAATAATAACAGGAAATGCATATTAATAGCAGGAATCTTTCCTAAAATGAAATTCTTCTCAGCCTTGCCTAAAGAAGTAATCCCATGATTAACTGTAACAGTCCATGGTAGAACATCACAGGAAGATCACTTGCTAGTTTTTAGCTTCTTATTGTGGCTCCTGACACTCACTACAGAGAATGACTAGACAAAGGGATCTTGGGGTCAGGAAGATGCCTCAGTAGATGAAGGTGCTTGCTGCCAAGATGACGTGAGTTAGATCTTAGGACCACATGGTGGAAGGAGAGTCAACTCTTTGTAAATTATCCTCCAACATCCACACATATACTGTGGTGTTTCCAAGTGCACACACACACACACACACACATACACACATACACACACATACACATATACATACACAGGCACTCACACATACACACATACACAAATGCATATATACACATATACACATACATACACATACATACACACATACATACACAAATGAATACATATACAAACACATACACATATACACACACATGCACACATACACACACATACATATATACACACATGTATGTGCCCTCATGCCTGTATACATACACACAAATAAATAAATGTAATGAGTATTTGAAAAAAAAATGAAAGAGACCCTGAAGGCAAGAGCCCCACCTTTATTCCCAAACTCAGAGAGGTGGAGTTGGATGAACAAACTCATTCCCTCTGGACTGATATTAAATTGGCTGCAAAGACTGGGTCCATTCCTAAAGAAACAATGAACATTTATCGCTCTATGTGTTCATCTTGCTCGGTTTACTTCCTAAAGGGCATTTACAGACAACTTGAAAGCCAACTCAGACAACTCAGTCAGTATGCTTGCCTTATGTGCCTAGCATCCTGAGTTCTAGTCCCAGAAGGCACATTTTAAAAAGTAGCCAGGCATACTAGCATACTCGTGAAACTCAATCCCTATAAAAATATTGAGGGCTGGAGGGATGGCTCAGCAGTTAAGAGCACTGGCTGCTCTTCCAGAGGTCCTGAATTCAATTTCCAGCAACTATATGGTGGTTCACAACCATCTGTAATGGGACCTGATGCCCTGTTCTGAAGAGCTATAATGTGGTCACATACATAAAATAAATAAATCTTTAAAAAGGGAAGGGGAATTGAGACCCTCTCTAAATTGCTTTATTCTGAGTGTCCCAATATTATATAAGCATACTTTTATAATGCTAATTAAACACCAGAGAATTCCACTCTCAGTTTGAGGAGGTCCGAGGGTAGGGCATTGGGAGTGGCTGGCTTCTGGTGATGGTTTTTAATTGACCAGATTCTAAAGTAGTTTATGGCACCTTGTGGCAAGAGGTCTGTAGTGTGTGTTTGTGTGTACCAAGACACAGAGTTAGGAAAAACAGCACATGGCACTGTGTATGCCCGTGCCTGAGACCACCACCTCCCTGTCCTATGGACCTGTTTTCACAAATGCCCTCATCGGCTCCCAGTTTCTCCATAGCAACTGTTCCAGGGCCAACAGGGGTTCTCTTCACTTCAGAGTGCATCTACAACCCAGTGCTCAGGTCACCTGGGATATCGCCCCCACTGACCGCCTAGTTGCCCTGAGGCAAACTGGCCAGATACCAGCATTCAGGAAGGCAGACATCCCATCATTCCATCTGCCTTAGTGTTTTCATGATTTGCCTGAGAAAACCTTTGACTGTAGCAACAGAACCTACTGGAAAGTCGCCGCTATGGCAAACTAGACTGGATCAGACAGCACATTTGTTTCAGTGCCACGGAGCTGTGCTGCTAAGAAAGCAACACCCACAGCCATCTGGGGTGCTCCCACCCCCTCCCTCCCCTCCCCCAACCAACCTCAACTTGAGCTTGTGCTCTAGGGGGCCTGCGGCTTCACATGCTGACATCCTAGTTTGTTACAAAAGGCAGAGAGGGCACAAGGGCACTGTGGCATTTGCGGCCCTGATCCAGGACCGACACGTTAGCTTCCCCCTGTGCATGTACGCTCGATCTCCAAACAAGCTTGAGAGCTAGGTGTTCCCAAGGACCTTGCTAGCCTCGCTGTCAGGGAAGATGCACTCATTTTTAACAGTTGTAGCTAAGTTAACTGGAATTTAATAGCCCTCATCACTGGACACTGGGAACGCCTTTCTTCTTGCTTACTCATACCCAAGTAGTGCTAACTGACCCCTAGTACCCATCCCCTGGAGCAACGCTGGCCAAGATCACCAGTGATGCTCTGAGATCAACTGGGTTCCGAGTATTTGTTTGTTTATTTATTTACTTATTTTTGCTTTTTCTTTCTTTCTTTTCAAGACAAGGGGCCTTATGTGCCCGTAGCTGGGCTTAAATTCACTATGCAGCCAAGAATGACCCTGGACCTGCTCACGTTGCTTCTTTTACCTCCCAAGTTAGGGGAGTACACGCATATGCCACCATGCCTGGTTAATGCCATGCTGGGACTTGAACTCAGGACTTTGCATATGCTAGTCAGGCATCCTAGTAATTGATCTACATCCTAGGCAAGCTCTCTGCTTTCCAAGATGCACCCCCAGGCTTTGAACCTCAGCAGGCTGGGAGCAGAAATTCCCCCGTATTCACTATATCATCCTACATCCTCGCAAGCCTGTCAACACTGAGGCTAAGATGACTCAGGCCTTCTTCACTGATCTGGAACACAGGGCCATCGTTGCTTTGCGCTATTACAGACATCCTTCCTGTCCCTGGCAGTGCCCAGCCCCCAGCAGCTACCCCACAACGCACAGACTGCAGACACCTACCCCCCAATACTTCCTTATTCCTGTGCAAACAGTCCTGGCTCCACCCGTCCACAGCCACGGTGACAGTTATGTGTCACTGAAGGGAGGAAGGGTCATTTAGTGTTAGTATTTAGCAATTTGGTTGCAGTTGCCCATAGCTATTCTTTTATTCCAAATTTTAAAAAGAAAAGAAAAGAAACACTTGCTCATTTGAAAAATTCAAATCTATACCAACCATTCAGATCTTAAAAGTTAAATATGCTGCTATGGTTTGAGTAAGATTTGCCCCTTTAAGCTCATGAAGGAGTGTAATCCCCACAAATCCTATGCTAATGGTATTAAGGGTGGGAAATTAGCCTGGGTTTGGCATTTAGCATGTAGAGGCAGTATCTCTAGGAAATGGTTTAATTTAAATAATGTCTTTGGGGATAAGCCCACACGACTGAATCCTGGAGAAGTATCCTCTGCTCTTTCCAATGTCTAGATAAGTGAGCTTCCTCTCACCCACTCTAGACTTCCAGCCCCTCTCCCTCCCTCCTTCCCTGCCCCTCTCCCTCCCTCCTTCCCTCCCTCCATGTCCCTCTCCTTCTCTGCCAACCTGCCCCCTCTCCCCTGCTTGCCCACTCCCTCCCTCCTTCCCTGTCCCTCTTCCTCCTCCCTGACCCTCTCCCTCTTCCCCCCCCTGCCTCTCCCTCTCCCTCCCTCCTCCTCGCCCCCTCCCTCCATCCCTCCCCCCTCCTCGCCCCCTCCCTCCATCCCTCCCTGACTCTCCCTCTCTGCCTGCCTTTCCACACTCTTGATTCCTTTGGAGGATGGCACTAACATTCTTCAAGCTCTCAAAGCAGAACAATGGAAGGCGTAGTCAGCAGTGAGGAAACGCTTTCCTCAGCCTCTCACTGTCCTGTCTTCTGCTCTCTGTTAGCCCCGCCTAATACTCCCTGTCTCTGGACTTCCTAGAAAAAGCCTAGCCAGAGGTAATGACTCTGAAGCATGTGGCTTACAGCACTGCTTCCAGAATCATCTGACTGTTGTTAAGGGAGGAGCCACAAGCCTTTCACGGGGGAGGGTATGGAGATGTGATTTAGGAGCAAGACTGGGACTTGGAGATCATTCTGGCCCAAGGGGAACTGGCTTCATAGAAAACTGCCAAGTCTCAAGGCTGCCTCCTGTTCCCTGCTCACACCAGTCTGCACTGCACTCCAGAGCTGACTGGGAGAATTGTGTAGCGAATCTGACTAAGGCAGGCTTGAGTCAAGGCAAGAACCTACTTACTGTTCCTCCGCTCTTCCTAGCTGAAAGCCAACTGGCACCTCTGAAGACCACCTCTGTCTCCAGACCCCTCTCTCTCTCTTTTACACTCCAAATTTTGCTTACTTATTCCTAAGAATTCTCATTATTTGTATTAAAGCCTGCCTCTGATTTAGCATCCTCTTGGACGCTCTTACCACAGTGTTCCAGTGAAGGGACCAAGAGAGTCATATGAAATTGATTCTCTGTGAAGCTGGTGGAAGGCAGGCTGGGGGGAGGGGGAGGGGGGAAGGGGAGCACTGAGAAAATGTAATGCAGGCTGGAGAACTTGATGCTGAGGTGGAATAGGAAGGGTCAGATAACCCTAACAACCCTAGTGGAAGCCTAATCTCTTTTTTTTCTTTTATACTTTTCTTTTTTTATTATTGGATATTTTCTTTATTTACATTTCAAATGTTATCCCCATTCCTGCCCCCCAAACCCCCTATCACATCCCCCCTCCCCCTGCTTCTATGAGGGTGTTCCTCCACTCACCCACCCACCCACCCACTCCTGCCTCGTGCCCTCACATGTTCCTATACCGGGGCATCGAGCCTTCACAGGACCAAGGGTCTCTCTTCCCATTAATGCCCAACAAGGCAATCCTCTGCTACATATGCAGCTGGAGCCATGTATGGTTTAGTCCCTGGGAGCTCTAGGGGGTACTGGTTGGTTAATGTTGTTCCTTTTTTTAAAAGATTTAAAGATTCTTATTATATGTAAGTACACTGTAGCTATTTTCAGACACTCTAGAAGAAGGAGTCAGATCTTGTTACAGATGGTTGTTAACCACCATGTGGCTGCTGGGATTTGAACTCAGGACCTTCAGAAAAACAGTCAGTACTCTTACCCGCTGATCCATCTCACCAGCCCCAATGTTGTTCTTCCTAATCTTAAAGCAAACAGTGCTCTCTCAGGCTCTGAGATCCTAACAGGCCCCAGATCTCACTCTTTTCACCATTTTGGGTAAAAAACAAATGTTGAAAAAGCTGCAAAGAGTTTTTTCTCCTTGATAGCCCTAGCCTAATGCCCTAGTGTCTCTACTCTGTGGAGAGTCTCTCTGAAGCCCTCAGGGGCCTGTGGTGGATCCAGGAGGCCCTGAGCCCTCCTCCCTGCTGGCTCTATCAGGGCACAGGGCTCTCTCCATCAACAGTTTGTAGATCTCTCCATAGATCTTCCTTTGTACATCTACAGACCTCTATCCTCTCTCTGCCTGGAGACTACACTCTACATACTGTTCTCCATATTTACTTTCACTCAGGCATTTTATACTGCACCCAAATCAGGCCCCTTTCTTGTAAATCTATGAAATAGTCTGTGTTACTTGTGAACCATTGTTTACATAATCTCTTATTAATAGAGATGTCAGTTGTTTCCAGTTCTTCACAGCTACAGACAAAGGCAGATGGAAAGGTCTTCCCTTGCTTATGCATCCACTTTCTCCTCATTTGGGAATTTTTAAACACTCTTAACTGGCCCTTGGGCAGTTGTCTACAACTTGGGCTGTTGTTTACAGATTTGCAGATCCCCTCCTGAGCCCATGATGTAGTTTTCTCCACTGACCATTCAAGTTGCACTAGAAGTATGCTCTTTCTCAGAATCCATTCAGTTTCTGTAGAGCTATTCCCAAACTCCGCCAGCTTTGGTTGTCTCTGCTCACACCTCTCTGCCTGTGTTCTGTTCATCTAAATCGACCCGATGGCTCTGGGGCTTCCCAGAGACCCAGAGAAGCTATCTGAAATCCAGCCCAAGGCTGAGCAGCCAGGGGCGCCTTTGTCATGACCCAGTCTTATTTCCTTTTAGTCCAGCTTTCTCAATCTTACTGCTCATCAAACCTAGGAAGTACCATCCTATCTTCTGTAGCTAAGCTTCACGTTGTTCGTTATTGCTGCTGTATGTGCATAGCCATGACGGCACATTCATGCAGTCCATTTTCCCAATATTGCTTCCTGGACAATATGCACTCAAGGGCCTTTACCCTTTCCCTTGCCCTCCCCCCTCCATCTTCTCATCTCCCCTCCCCGACACCCCCGTTTTAAAGAGCAATCTCGGTACTAAATATTATCCTGGGCTATCTTGTTTTCTTTTTCTTTCTTTTGCATTTTCCTTTTTCTAACAATATTTGGGATGAGATACTGTTGCTTCCACCTTTAGAAGTTTCAGTTCATGCTTGGTTTGAGCTTATGGTAGCAGAGCATGGTGGGGATATGTGGAGGAGTTAGTCGTATCAGAAAACATGAGAAACAGGAAGTGTGTTGGTTACTCTACTATTGCCGTGATAAACACCACTGCCAAAAGTAGCATGGGGAGGAAAGGGTTTATTTGGCCTACACATCTGAACTCACAGTCTCTTGAGGGAAGCCAGAACCTGAAGGCCAGAGCTGAGGCAGAAGCCAGCCATGCTGCTTCTTGGCTTGTTCCTCAGCTTTCTCACACACCCAGGACCACCTGCCCAGGCACGACACTGCTCACAGTGGGCTGGGCCTCTCCTCATCAATCATCCATCAAGAAAATGTCCCACACTGCCTACAGGCCAATTGGATGGAAGCATTTTCTCAATCGAGGTTCCTTCCTCTCTGATGACTCTGGCTTGTGTCACGTTAACAAAACCTAACCAGCATAGGACAGGACCAGAGTCTCGGTCTCCTTTCAAGGACACAGCCCAAGTGATCTGCTACTAAGCTCCACTTCTTAAAGTTTCTACCAGTTCCCAATAACACAATGGAAGCTGAAGACCAAGCCTCTAGCACATGGGCCTGTAGCAGATATTCTACACCAGTGTAGCCTGAGTGTTCGAGAGGATGCAGAGCAGAAACCGTCCAGCTACAAAGTGGTGGAGTCCGGGTTTTCTCCCAGCTCAGACTGCCTGCAGAGCTATGCCCTTCATCACCAAACCCATTGCCATGGAAACCTAAAGGTTCTAATTCTTTACATTCTTTCCCATTCTTACATTCCATGGTTCACTGAAAAAAAAAGTGTTGGCATCTAGTAGTGATTTCTAAAACCAACAAACAGCATAATGAACTTTAAAATATGTTCTAAAAAAACAGGACTGCTAGTATGTAAAAAAAAAAAAATTCCATATTTAAGTAGAAGAAGTAAAAGATAGAACCTCGAAGACTATCTTAAAACAAAGTTGAGAGAATTTTTCAAGGACTTTTGAGGCCAACAAGAAGCTCTTCTGTTCTAGACTTAAATGTTATTGTGAGAAATAAATCAAACGTGCTGGCAAGACCCCAAAAATGTCAGTACCTTGTGCCCTCTCCAGAGCTTGATCACTCATGTTCATTTTTCTGTAATGTGCATACAGTTCTCTTACCTTGTTACTATCAGAACTATATTCTGGTTGGTACCATTTTCAGACTCATTCTAGTCATTTGCGGAGCATTGACTAGGAAGAGAAAGAAAATGATTCTGTGATGACTGGGTAACAGTTTGGAGAAGGGAACAGTTAAAGAGGATGGGTGGACATAAGTGAGAGGGCTTTGTGCCCAGATGGAAAACCAGAAACAAGGGAACATACTTCAGAAAGAAGAAAGGGCATGAAGACAAAGGGGCTGGGAGTTTAGCTGCCCTCTGAAGCAAGGGATCAGATCAGGGAAAAAAGGAAGTCAAAGTCCCAGCCAAAAGAGAAAGGGCATTGGAGTTGGATATCGCCATTCAGTAGTCAGTCCAGTGTAGTCGGCCCTTGGATGGGAAGCATCCTCTAGACTGGACTTCTGAGTAGGAGACTTGGGTTATGGATTCTAAGATGGACACTCAGCATCATTCTGCTGATGGTTTATTGTTGTTAGTGCCTCAAGTCGGTATCAAGATGTATCAAGTGTCACATCAATGCTAAGTGGATCTTGAAGCCAAGAGGTCGGAAGCAGAAAATTCAACAACAGAAATTTGAGTAGTGTCTTGGGAAAATAAAAATACTACCTATATAATTGATAAGTTATTTCTCCTTATGTGAAATGAGCCAATTCAAGCCAGATTAGAGTGTATATAAAAGTAGGTCTATTGGGAAACCGCTCTCGGGCCAGTCCACTGGTCCGAAGGAACAAGGTCAGAGAAGTCACCATGAGGAGGGGGAGAAGGAAGAGAGAAAGGGAACCAGAGAGAAGTGGAACCGGTATATAGGAAAGAGCCTCTTGGGGAGGGAGGGGAAGCCCAGCTTCTGCAGTATTCCAGGAAGGGACTGAGGAATGCTGGGAGAACTTGGAGGCCAGGTCCACGTTGGTATGTTAAATATGAACCTCAGCCACTTGTCCTGGGTTTGAATCCCAACAATTTAACAGATTTTTAAGTAGTTTTTAAAAAGAATTTATAAATAATCTTTTTCATAAATACCTTTATTGAACTTTTCACTACATTTTTGAATCACCTTTCTTTTTCTTTTCCTAGGAGTCTTGCAAACAACAATCTCCAGACACTTCCAAAAGACATTTTCAAAGGCCTGGATTCTTTAACAAATGTGTAAGAGGACCTAAGAAATCGCTGACTAATTAATTTTAAATAACTAATGAGACCTGATATTGATGATTAGTATTTCTAATTGGCTTTAAAGTTAGAGTGTTTTAATTGACATCACTCTTGAATTTACACAGACTACATTAGACTCCTTTGTGATTTAGCTTGGGAAACTCTGAATGCACAGTACCCAGGCAATACTCTGACAAAGTATGTGCCTATCTTTAGGGGCAATCAAAAGGGTCACTGGGGGAGCCTAGAGAGGAGAGATTGCCACAACAACTTCAGGATCTCCTTTTTGTTCTCATGAAGTCCAGGAAGTAGGACAGCAAAGAAAAAAATATAAAGGAGTCTGAGAAACTGACAGAGTACGATGAAAGGTTACACCCAGGGGTTGGTCAGGCAGCAGAAATGGAGCAGGAAATGGGGGAAGGGAGAGGAGTTTGCCTTTTCTCTCATTAGCCTGAACAACAACTCTAGGCTTAATCCCTAGGAATTTGGCTTAAGCCCCGGGAAGGGAATGAACTTAACTACTTTTGACCCCTTTTCAAACAAAAGAGCTTTCAAACTTTGACTTTTAAGCCTCAGAGTGAAAGATCTTCGCAAGGAATTTGTATATTTTGCTGTAAGCAAAGCAACATCTATATGCCCAATCCTCCCAAAAGCAATTTAGTCTCCTTAAATGTCTTCCAGAACATTAGCAGGGCATTTAAATGTCATAAAGTAGAATATAAATAAAGTAGAATATAGAAACAAATGGGAAGATGTGTGAGAACATTTTTTACTACCATTTACTTTGCAATAGAATATATAGAGAGGAAATTAAATAAACATAAATGTACTATGATGGAAACAATAGAGAAAGTAAATATAATAATATGTGTACACACAGAAAGAGGAAATATCTATACTTACATCTCTATCCATATCTCTAAAATAGCTTTTTCTAATAACAACAAATTCTGAGTTAAGAATTTCCTTCTAAGCCCAGAATTTAGCTTCAAATCCAGAAGCTAATGAAAACCTTTCTTTGTTCTTTGCAATCGTCCCCAGCTCCTCTCTCATGCCTGCTTTCCCAGTTCCTGAAAACTGGTTTATTTCCAAGCAAGTACCAGAATCAGGAAACCTCCTTGAGACCTGACAGACAGTTATCTGCTCTGGTTTACCATAGCCCAAAAGGGCTGATAGTCTTGGGATGAGGTCACTTCTGAGAATGTTGTGAAAGTTAGATGATGCCCTGTGACTTACTTGGAATATAATTCATGGTAGGGCTTCTTTCCCATCCTGTGTCAATGTAACCCTTAAAAATTTCCCCCAGAGAATCCCAGCTTGAGTTTAAGCCAAATCAAGAATCATTTTAGAAGTACAAGGATGCATGATTACTTGTCTTTTAGAGGATTTTCTGTTGATTTTTTTAAATGAACATAGACTTTAAGAAATAAACACTCTTGTGTTTAAAATTATTCATGTTCTGTATAAAGAATGGGCAACACCAATCTTATGAACTCTGTGTGTCCAGGAAAGAAGTGGAAAACCAGCACAGAAGCAGAGTAAACAGAGACCTGGGTGATCCAAGGGCATGAGTGGAAACTTAGACTCTGCCATATAGCTTATTACAGGCACAGGCTGTTGTAGGTATTATGTCTGCATTAACTCTACTATGGTGAAGTCATTTCTTATTAAAGTGGAATTTGTAGATCACAGAATAGGGTCAGGATTAACTGTATCTATGAAGAAGAAAAGCCAGTGGCTCACTAGATTTAATTAAATATCATATAGCAATCACCACCCTCTGTCCTCTAGACCAAATAAGGTAGCTGTTGAACATTCAACCATGGGGCCCTGATGTGTGCCGCTAGTACAAACGAGGCACTGCATTTTATGTTTTACATTTATTTATCTATTTATTAATTTATGTCCAAGGGATTGGAGCCCTGACCTTTGAATAGGCTAAGCATGCATGACTACACTCAAGATCCTTATTAATATTTTTTACGATTTAGATTTTTCTCACTTTATTAGAAAATAATTACATTTGGAACAACTTAAGGTATATGAACCTATTTTTGAACTATAAACTTTATGAACTCTAAACATAGATCATGTATTTCTGATGAGAATTTAGCATCAAAATTGAGATGTAAGCATAACTATTCAGAGGCTCTCAAAGCTGAGAGAGAGAGAGAGAGAGAGAGAGAGAACAGAATATTGATTAATCAATAGGCTATCTCAATAATGTTTTTATTGATCACACATCTAGAGAATGAAATTTTGAATGTATTAGAATAAATAAAACTTTAAAATTAATGATACCTGTTTCTTTTTACATTTCTTTAGTGTCCTCTGTTAAAAAAAAAAAAACAACTTATATATATGACTCATACGCTATTTCCATTGACTGTCCTCTTCTAGTCTAAGACACCATTGAATCCAGACAAAAATAAGATGCTAGGATCTGGGTGACCTTAAAGGGTGCTCTGTAATCCACCTTCTGAGCCCAAACTGAATAAGCAGTCAAGTTTAACTCAGATAAGAGAGCATATGCAGGTTAACGCTGGAGTCGAGGTTATGCGTGGGTCATGACAGGACCCATGTACTGCAAATGCAGCAGAGGTTTCTGTTTCAGGGACCTAAGAGGGAACTCATTTAATTGTGACTGTAAGTTGAAGTGGCTAGTGGAATGGCTCGGCCACACCAATGCGACTGTGGAAGACATCTACTGTGAAGGCCCACCGGAATATAAGAAACGTAAAATCAATAGCCTCTCCCCCAAGGATTTTGACTGTATCATTACAGGTAATGTATTGAAAACCATTTTATAGCAGAAAATTATTTAAAAGGCTGCTTTTTTTTGCACATATAAAAATTGATTTTCTTAATTTGTTAAGAACCATTTGAGCAATTTAATGTGTGAAATATTATGAACCTTTAAAACTCTACATGCTTAAATATTGCAGAATTGTCATTTTATTATCTCTCTGAAATAAATATATGACTTATGGGTATTTGGGATCTAGCCAAGAAACAAGGTGTTAGTATTAGCTTACATTTATTCATCTTCTTTTCCTATTTTTGCAGAATTTGCAAAGTCCCAAGACCTACCTTATCAGTCACTGTCCATAGATACTTTTTCTTATTTGAATGATGAATATGTAGTCATTGCTCAGCCTTTTACTGGAAAATGCATTTTCCTGGAATGGGACCATGTAGAGAAGACCTTCCGGAATTATGACAACATTACAGGTATGAAAAACCTGACAATATTAACTAGAACATTAAACTGCTTTGACCAAGGGCGGCAGAAACAGAAGAGTTTCTGAAGGAACGCTTTGACTAGTCTTAGTGGTGTTAACCCCAACTTTTTACTAAGTGACTTGAGATTGCCTGCTAATGTTTAACTAATCTTTAATTCTTCTCCTTGTAAATAAGAATAGTATCTAACTCATAGGGTTGTCAGTAGGGAAATGTGATCATATATTTAAGAAACTTAGCATGGGGCTAGAGAGATGCCTTAGTGATTAAGAGCACTGACTGCTTTTCCAGGGGTCCTGAGTTCAATTCCCAGCAAGCACATAGTGGCTCACAACCATCTATATGGAGTTCTGATGTCCTCTTCTGGCATGCAGGTGTACATGCAGATAGAGCACACATATACGTAAACAAATAAATATTAAAAATATAAAAGAAAAGAAACTTGGCATACAAAATATACTCTAAAAGGAGGATTATTTTTCTTCAGAGTAAAGCACTGGATCGCAGTGATTAATTCCAATCTATGTTCTGCTAGTATTTGGCTAGACAAACCCATCACCTTCACTGTATCCTCTTTGTTCTTAACTCTAAAATAAGGAGATAAGAGAAACTGAACCTGGTAGTATTCATGTGAGATCCCATCTCTTGGAAGGCTGAGCAAGACAGATGGGTTGAGGAGGCTGAGCTCAGCTACATAAGACCCTATTTCAAACAAACGACAAACTGTTTTGTGTGTTTTCCCAAAGCAAAGGGAGTATAGCTAGGGAGAAGGCTCGCTGGGTACAGAAGTCACTGCACAAACATGGAGAACTAAGTTTGGATCTCTAGTACCCTTGTAAAAAGCCACAATGACAGGCATCTCTCCCTAAGTTCTGGACTGGAGAACTCAGACAGGTAGAGCCTGAGGGCTCTCTAGCCAGCCAATCTGGCCAAATCAGTGAACTCCCAGCTGAGTGAGAGACACTGTCTCAAATCAGTGGAGCAGCATTTGAGGAAGATGCCTAACACTGACCTCTGACCTTCACACATGCACACACAGATGAGTGCATCCTTGATGCACATATATACAAATAACATCATACACACACAGACACACAAACACACACACCTACGGGGGAGGGGGGTGTAAGCTTTTTTAAAAAAATAAAAGAAAGGGGAGGAGAGTATAAATAAGTCTTTTCCTGTTTCTAACCCTAAGAAAGGACACACACATACATAAATGAGAATACATGGTACAAAAATATGCTTATCATTTTAATTAAATCTGCTTGAATTGAAAGTAAGTGAATTAAATAAGAAGACTATTTTAAATAAAAGATCTCAAACTCTGTTGATTTAACATTTTAAATAAGATGTTAATGTATTCCTTGAAACAAAATTCTCCCTCTTGGAGATTAATTATAAATACACCAGAGATTATGAGGAATCCTGCCGTGTGTAAACCTGTGGTCAACGTTTTTTCTTAATTTGTTCATAGATTTCATTTGTTCCCGTGTGAGAGATCTCTTAAGTTTTGTTCCCATTTTAACAGTTTTTAAAATTGTAAAATATCAATTGAAACACTTCTGAAAGCAGTTGTTTTCTAACATCTTGAAACCTGCTCCCCAGAACACCCCACGCTCCTCATAAAAGGCCACCGTTAGCTAGGCAGGGTGTCACACCTTTATAATTCTAGAACTCGGGAGGCTGAAGCAAAAAGATTGTGAATTTAAGGCGAGCTTGGGATGTACAGTGAGACTGTCTCCAGCAAAGGAGGGCAGAAGACTTCGCACATCCATTTTCAGATATCCAAATAGTCCTTTATTCAAGGAAGGTCATGTTTCTCTTTCTTCCTGGATTGTCTAATGAGTGGCAGCCAGGCTCTGTGCTGTCTAACTGAGGTCTTCTGATGTGTGCACTTGATACTGTTTGTTAGTTTCTGGATCTTGCCGTGTCATCAAGGCTGGCCTGGAACCCACAATGCTCCTGCTTCGGCCTCAGCGTCAGGATTACATGCGTGTGTCACCGTGCTCAGCTTGCTCTGGGTGACACTAGACTAGAACTTGGAAGGAATGAGTCGTCTGCTTGAAGATTTTCAGAAGGCTTGCTTTAGATGATAGTTCCTGGCACTGCAATGAAATGCCTCAGGCTATAACATCAGAAATGCATTTCTCACAGATCTGGGAGCGGGAAGTGCATCAGATGCAGTCCCTTGTGAGAACTTGCTTTCTACTTCAAAGATAGCCTCTTTTCTATGGATGCACAGGGCAACAGGAAGGACTAAAACATCAAAACAACTCTCTCAAACCCTTTTATGAGGAACCCATTGCGGTGATTTGATCACTTCCTAGAGGTCTTCATATTGTTCCAGTGAGGCTTACATTTCAATTCGAGTTTGGAGATTTGCACATATTCAAACCATGTAGATCACAAATAAAACATGATATGGTCGCTAGTCTCTTCACCATGAATAAGCATTACTCCTGCCCAAGACATTATTTCTTGCAGAATACATATGCAGCTACAGAATTCTCAGCACAGACTCACCAAGCAGTCGCAATCACTTGGTCAGTCAATATGGGCATGTGAGATGAAATCCGATGACCTCCCTAACACATTCTAACCCTTATTGTGTAGAAAAGAAAAGAGACCCCAGAGAATTGGTCATCCTCTGTAGGTTACATTATAACTTTAGTTCTGAAAAAAGTTGCAAGTAGGGGCTGGAGAGCTAGGTTAGCTGGTAACATGTTTGTTATTTCAGTATGAGAATCTGAATTTGATCCCCCAGAACACATTAAAAAAAACTGGGTATGGTGATGTGCACCTGTAACGCCAGCATTGAAGAGGCAGAGACAGAAAGGCCCCTGTGACTATGAGCCAGTCATCCTATTCAACGAGCTCTATGTCCCAGGGAGAGACCCCATGTGTGCATGCATCCATGTGTGCATGAGTGCACATGGAGCTCAGAGGTCAACCTCACATGTCATTCCTCAAGTGCTGCCATCTTGGTTTTGGAAGCAGGGTCTCTCACTGGGACTCCTTCTAGGAGTTAGCAATGCATTCATAAATGTCATACTCTTAGCTAACAGACTCCAACATAGGCCGCAGGCAAACCCTTTATTGTTAACTGAGGTTCCCCCTAAATAACTTTAAGAAGCAACGCCCTCTTCCTCTTCCCCATTTCACAAGGGTTCCTCTACCTTTGTATTTTTCTCCTACAACCAGTGCCCTAAAGCTCCAGGTCAACTTGGTCCTTACAGTAAATACTTTCAGGCCAACCTGGGCTATATAGCAAGACGTTATCTAAATAAATAAAGCAAAGACTCTGATAGACCCATGTTTAAATTGCAGCTCTGTCTTTTGGTAGCAGAGCTTAGCCCTTCTGCTCCAGGATGAGTTTGATGTCTAGAAAAAGAAAGATGAGCAGGAATGGCCATGCACACATTTACTCTTAGCATTTGGGAGGAAGAAGTCAGAGATATGTGAGTCTGAGATATCCCAGCCTGGACACAACATCGCAAAACTCAGTCTCAAATGGATACACACACCTACATGTGCACATGAGCACTCATGCATGCATACCCAAAGATTAGAAAAGGGAAGATAGCATTTATCTCAAGGTTATTGGGATAATGTAATGTCTTGATTAAGGGTATGCTGAGAAATGGAAGTTTTTAATTATAATGGGAGAAATTACATCAGGTGTGACGAGGAAAACAAGACTTTCTGCAAGGAGTGAGAGGAAAGAGCTCTGGTTATTTTAGTACACCGTGTTGTCTGGATGTAACATGACAGTGTCATTGATAACAAAGCCCCATGGGTGTAAAGGCCCAGAACCTGAGGGCACTGCTGCTTTAGCCTTGAAGATTTGTCCTGCCCAATAAACCAAGGGAATCTCTTATTCTAGGCTGATTTCTGTGGAAGTTTCCAACTCCAGCCTGTGCATTTACATCAGTGGTTCTCAACCTCCCTAACGCTGCATTCCTTTAATATGGTTCCTCATGTTGTGTGACCCCCCCCCCACCAACATAAAATTATTTCCTTTGCTACTTCATAGCTGCAATTTTGCTGTTGTTGTGAATCATAACATAAATATCTGCGATTTCCAATGGTCTTAGGAAACCCCTGTGAAAGATTTGTTTGGCCTCCCTTTCATAATCCATAGGTTGAGAACCGCTGGTTTACATGTTCCAAAGAGGGTGGCCACACATCTAACATCTCATTTGTTTTCCCTCAGGCACGTCCACTGTGGTGTGCAAGCCCATAGTCATTGACACTCAGCTCTATGTCATTGTGGCCCAGCTGTTTGGTGGCTCTCATATCTATAAGCGAGATGGCTTTGCAAACAAATTCATAAAAATCCAAGATATTGAAGTTCTCAAAATCCGAAAACCCAATGACATCGAAACATTCAAGATTGAAGACAACTGGTACTTCGTTGTCGCTGACAGCTCCAAAGCTGGCTTTACTACCATCTACAAATGGAACGGAAATGGATTCTACTCCCACCAATCCTTACATGCCTGGTACAGGGATACTGATGTGGAATACCTTGAAATAGCCAGACCGCCACTGACCCTCAGAACACCTCACTTAATCCTGTCCAGTAGTTCTCAACGCCCTGTCATTTACCAGTGGAGCAAAACAACACAGTTATTCACTAACCAAACTGACATTCCCAACATGGAGGATGTGTATGCGGTGAAGCACTTCTCTGTGAAAGGTGATGTGTACATTTGCTTGACCAGATTCATTGGCGACTCCAAAGTCATGAAGTGGGGCGGCTCCTCCTTCCAGGACATCCAGAGGATGCCATCACGAGGATCTATGGTGTTCCAACCTCTTCAGATAAATAATTACCAGTATGCCATTCTTGGAAGTGATTATTCCTTTACTCAAGTGTATAACTGGGATGCAGAGAAAGCCAAATTTGTGAAGTTTCAGGAATTAAATGTTCAGGCACCCAGATCATTCACACACGTGTCCATTAACAAGCGTAATTTTCTCTTCGCTTCCAGTTTTAAGGGAAACACACAGATTTACAAACATGTCATCGTTGACTTAAGCGCATGAGACACCAAATTCCATGGCTGCCATCGGAAACTTTCTACAGTATGTGACCTGGATGAACTCAATGCATGATGACTCTTCTTGTCACACTTGCAGATGAATACCTTTCAACATTGAGACTGCTAAAGCCAATACTACCAGTATCACCATCCTTAACTGTCCAGTCCAGTGGTGTGGGAAGTTACCTTTTATAAGACAAAGTTTCATTATGTAACTGTTCTTTGCAGTGAAGATGTGTAAATAAGCGTTTAATGGTATCTGTTACTCCGAAAAGAAATATTCATATGTACTTTTCCATTTATTTATTCACGTGTTCAGAAACAACTGCCAAATAAAATGTTTACATTTTCTTTCATATCCCAAAGGTAATTATTTACAAGAGCTGTTTGGTTCTTGTTGATTGTATGTTGAGGAAATAGTTTTATACACTAGGATTATATTTGGATCAAGGATTTATGGTATGAATATTGAGTAAAGATAACAAATGAAAATAATTTCCCATAATTTATAAACACTTTTATCTGGGTTCTATCAGTGAATTTTGAATACTTAGAAGTTATAACTTTTAGGGACACCTAAAGATGAAAGGGTAACACCCTTTCAATGAGAGGGAGAGAGCTTGCTTATTACATTAAGGCTAACCTGTAATGAGAAGAAAGACCATCCTGTCCTACCTGATAGCCCGGGCTAAATACCACTCAGCCACTTTATGGAAGAATTTTCAGATTTAGGATTGAATCTGATTAGCCCCTGATCTGGGACTTTCTAAATATCTAACTCTAGAGTTGCCTGACAGCTGGTAAATTGTAACTTATGAAGAGCCCTTGCCTCTAAACATGCTGGCTCTGCAGGCCTCTCTGGCTGGTGGAGGACATTTTGCTTCTAGATACTGGATTTGCTGTAACTGACCTGCCTCACAGTGCCTACAAGGCTCATGTTTGGTTTTCTAGATTCCTGCTTCTGGATCACTTGAGCCATTAGTAGTTAGCACAATGCCTGTTATGTACATAGTAGGCTCTCAAAAATTGCTTTTCAAAGGCTGAGGATGTAGTTTCATGGAAAAGTACTCACTTGGCGTCTGTAAAACCGTGAATTCAATCCCCAGCATAAAACGAAAGAGTTTTGGGGGGGAAATGAGTAACTCCTTCTCTTATAATAAACTCCATGGGTCCCTCTGACCTACCAAGTACTTACTGGTTACTTATTCAGAGTATGGTGTGGTTGTAGACAATCAATACAAGAGGAGGGTGCAGTGCTTGTCTTGTCCTCCATAGTCTTGGAAAAAGAACAGCAATGGGCTAAATATACAAAAAAAATCTATAGATTAAGCAATGAGTGCAAAGACTCATCTGGAAAGTCTAGATTTGAGTATCATAGGAATAATCAGAGCAACTTTGGGGAAGTTATACTCTTTGTTTGACTTAAAGGGAAGACACAAAAGGAGGTGTGTAAGGAAGTCATTGCAGACACAAACTGGTTGTGTGTGCTGCCTTTATGGAGGGCTTTTGAGCTTGCTATGCTCCCACTGGATGGAGGTAGGCAGACAGCAGTACTCTTTGCTCAGGATAAGTCTGGTAGCCTGAAGCATCAGGGGTCTCCATAATAATCGCACAGTCTCCAAAGAAGCAACACCCTAGGTCATCATGCACAAAGACAGAATTTTATTACCCATATAGAAAAGCTATTAGTTCTGTCTTCAGAGTTAAGGGGAGAGGAAATCTTGACTCCTGGTCATTCACTACCTTGGAACGCCTTTTCCTTTGTTCTAATAAGCAACCTCATAGGCCGCTGGAGGATACCTGCATTGTACAGCCTGGGTTGAAATCTAGCTCTGCCATGCCCAGGCTTTGCAACAGGCAGGGTCTTAACCCACCAGAACCCACTTCTTCATTTGTAAAGATGGATAATAAAACCCACTTCTGAGAAGAGAAGAGTAAATGAGAAAACAGCAGATGATATAGCCCATGCCACACCTTGAATCCCAAGCCTGTGAGACCCTGTCCCAGATTCACTAAGAGGTAGCATCGAACTCACCTGAATGGTTGGTGACTTGCTTTTAATACATTGAATTTGGTGAAAGTGATAGTTTGGCTTCCATGCTAAGTCATAAAAACCATGAACTCTTTCTTGCCTTGCAAATTGGGACACTTGCCTGCAGAGCCCAGAACATCTGCATCAGAAGTCTTACTAACCAGAGGCCATTGTTCTTTATTGAAAACTAAACCCCACAGGAACAACCACCTCCTGGTGCTCTGGTCAACAGGCCCAGATGGTGTCACAGCCAACAGCCATCATCAACCACCAGTCCCTGTGAAGCCTACAGCGCCAGACCCTTCTGTCAAGTTACAACCAGACATCAGACCTTCCCACCCAACGGGCAGCCATTAAAGAGCAGCAAGCCATCCACAATATCCCTGCCCAGATTTGTGACCCGGACTCTATGAGAATAATAAAGAAGCTGTTTTAAATGGATATGTTTGGGGTGATTTGTTATACATCCGAAGTCGTCAGAAGGTAAATGAAGCACAGGTGCAGAATGGCCTGTGTGAACACTCTCTACACAATAGGTACCTGGTAGGCTCCACCCCTGGCACATTACACACTTTTGGGTCACACCCTACTTTTTAAAGGACAGCTACTTTTTCTCAATGCCATTTCAGTGTTCTTTCCTTGTACCGACCATTATTCCTGAATACAGAGACTGTGCATCCACAGTCTGCTGACCAAGTGTTGTTAGTAACTTACCTTAAAGCCTGAAACCTGGAGCTGGGAGGTGAGCTGGTTAGATTCGATCTGTCACCCAGGCCCGTCTACCTTCTATCGTAAGGTGCTATCTTTCAGTTTTTTGCTCTTCAGCTTATATGTGGGACTGTCAACAGGACAAGAAAAGGATGGGGAGACAGAGAAAATAATTTAAGACCCTACTGAGGTTCAACTCTAGCCCCCTCTGGCCACAGGTGACTGAGTCTGGGTGCAGTCAAGGTCTCCCTTGAATATTTGGAACTAGGACTACAGAGGCTGGAACTTTTAACACACGCACCAGATTTGCAAGGTGATAATCTTAAATTAAAATCCTAGAAGCAAAGAGGTTTGCTGAGAAAGTGAGGAGCATCACAGGATAGGAAAGGATGTTGGGTAAAGATAGATGTCTAGCCTCAACATCATCCCAGTGAGGACTCATCATACCATGGGGACTCAAGAGCATGAGTTAGACCACTAGCCCAAGAGTGCAGAGTATCAGTTTCAGGCAACTTTAGAAGAGGTTTTAGTTGACTAAGGATAGTCCTCTAGAGAATGATACACATGGATCATTGATTCCAGTTGCTGCTGGGGTATGTGGACTGGGAATGGGAGTCTGGGTGGGGTGCCAGGAGCCTATGCTACCGGGATAGTGACCAAGGGGCCGAAGTCACAAGTTCTGAATGGCTGTCATGGCCCATGCACCAGGATCCTAGTTGAAAGAGTTAGAAGAGAAGCAGAAGTGAGAAGCTGCACAATGTGTGGGAAAGAACAGAGGAAAGAGGGGTAGAGGGGAGGGCACAAAGGAAAGAAAGGCGGGGAGGGAGGGACAGTGTCAGAGACATGAGGAGGTGTGGCATGCCGGGTGGGCTTCCTGATAACCAGACTATGTAAGACTTTTGTTGGGGTGTATTCTCGAAGTCAACATCTTCGAAGGAGGGAACGGAAGCAGAATTAGGCAGAGGGACATGATGCTAGAAAGCCTCTGACAGCTCTGTCGACAGCTCTGGAACTGAAATGCCTCTTTTCAGTTGTCCCAAGCTGGAGCAAGAGAACTCACTTTTGTAGATATGCAGTCTCCTCAGATATGGAAGAAAACTATTCCTGGAAGGAAGCATGGGCTCAGGCGAGGCTGTCGCTTAGCCAAAGCCATCTGTAAAGATACCGACCATCAGAGCCCATCTTCTCACTGAACTGACATAAGTCCTGTATTCCTGAGTGGGCATCTTGGCAGTTCATTGTGTCCACCTCAGAGGGGGGAGAGAGGGAGGAGGAAGAGAAAGGAGTAGGAGAGGGGAGGCAGCTGCCTAGCCCGTGTTTGTTTCCTGCCCCACATCTCAAGAGATCTGGTTGTGCTTTCTGCCCAATTATCTGAGATACTTCTGTAACCACCCAGTTCCTAAAAACATGCACACATACATACACCCACACACACTCACGCACACACACATGCATGCATGCATACCATGCATGTACACACACACACTTTTTGAGAGATTTCTACATTTTTATAAACTGTCCTCAACTGGTGTGGGCCACATGGTGACCACTGCTGCTTGACAAAGTCCCAGCATATCAAGATTGTGGACCACAATTCTGCAGGATCCTTTCCCATTCATCTTTGATTTTTACTGTGTGTTATGGGAGTCTCCTTATGCTTTTTTCCTTTGGGAAATTTTGTATGAACTTTGGTAGAGTATGTAAACGTATATAATGGCAATCTCTCTAAACAAAATAATTCTTTGGGGGAAAAGTCTCTGCACTGTGGAACCACCCAGCATGATTACCTCTGCCTACTCCCACACAAGAACCCCCATTGTGCCCCTCAGCACCAAGAGCAAAGATGTTAAAAATTTATCAACTGGAAGATGGTTCCAGACACTCGTAGGCACTTACACCTACTCCCAAGGATGAAAGCACACAACTGAGAGAAACAATCGAGGCCCAGAGGCTGGGGCCTTGGCAGTTGAGGGGGGGCAAGAGTTGTTTCTGAGTATAGGACAGTGTCCACAACTGAGTCACCCAGTGTGTGACTTACAGGAAGAAAGGTATCCCTACGAGGAGCAGATTCTGTTAAGAGGTTAGACTGGCTGATCCCCACCCCATATGCAGGAGCGCCCACTGAAGGAGGATGGTAGGACATAATGGAAGAAGAGTAAGATACCAGGAACTTCCCTTTGGGGAGAGAAATGAGGAGAACAGGCCCACACTGTAAGACTAAAGCACATGGGAACACAGGGAGGAAACAGCCCCGTGCTTATTGTGCTCCATGGTGCAAACACTGCCCCGAGGAATGAAAAGTCTTCTTCTGGTTGGTTTCTCAGGACTCTATGTCTGGGACCTCCTGACCACAAAGACTGAGAGCCTGCAGGGGGAAATGTAATGGGGCACCTGGTGGGGTTGCTGGAACTTAGAAAATAATAGGCTTAGAGGCTTGCTCAACTTACTGCTTTTGCTTTAAAGAAAAATATTGTAATAAAGTTGATTGCCTCTTTTATTCCAGATGAAAACTGGTCTAACATAGGTTTAAAACAATCTGTGAGGAGATCATTCATTTCTTGTAATCAATAAGTCTGCTTTCAACATTACCTGTGATTTAGCTACTGTGCAAACAGAGTAGTATAAAAGGTATAGCCTTTCTTCAATTAACCAGCTCTCCTGACCCACCCTCAGATTGTGTGAGTCTCCTTCCCTTGATGACTCCACACCTCCTCATTGGGACCGGAACCCTGCTGGAGCTGGACTCCGACACCCAACCAAGAATGTGCAGGTGAGATTTGCTCTGCTGGAGATCTGAAGGAAAGTACTAGATAGTTCAATATTTCTCTGCCCTTCAAGTGACATCACTTCTCTCACTTTGTCTTTGAGTTTACTGACTCCTCTTGTCAAATTAATTTAAAAATTACTTTTCAACCATAGCAGGTCTTCTCAACATTTAAATCAGAATTTCAATATATCAGAGCTTCTTGGATCATGGAGATGAAAAGGTTCATGATGTATTTTGAACCCACAGATTTCTGATTATGTTGTAAATCAGTAATTTTTACATTAAAATTAATCTAAATTGCCAGTGTAATGATCGTATCCTTATAGCTGTGGCACCACCTCAGACTTTGTTACCTCCCCTCAAACTGAGTCTAAACTCTTGCCTGGCATTGGTCCTGCAAGCTCATCTACAGGAACGCTGCACTAGCAAATTACAGCTCAGCTCACTCAGCCTTGCTACTATCATAATATGTCAGTCCTACTGGTTATAGTGAAGGTATTGTAATACCATTGGTACCTACGACATTCAGTCTTTTAGAGACGCCACGTTTTGAAGTTCAAAGATGACCCTTGTCCTCCCACCCCAACATTCTCCATGTTGCCCACATTTTAGTTCCTGTAACAATTTTCCCATCCTTCATCACCTGGGCACTGCATGATTCTGTGCTCAGGTCATTTGCACACCTATAACACTCTGCTCCTGGCTTTTCTATATTTTAGAATCTTCATCCTAATTCATTTCCATTACAGTTACATGTGGTAGCCTCTCCAGAGCTTGATCATTCATGTTCGTTTTTCTGTAATGTGCGTACAGTTCTCTTACCTTGTTACTATCAGAACTATTTTCTGATTGTTAATCATTTTCAGACTCATTCTAGTCATTTGTGGAGCAGTGACTAGGAAGAGGAAGAAAATGATTCTGTGGTTATGGGGTAAGGCCAGGAGAAGGGAACAGTTAAAGAGGATAGGTGGACATAAGTGAGAGGGCTTTGTGTCCAGATGGAAAACCAGAAACAAGGGAACATACTCCAGAAAGAAGAAAGGGCATGAAGACAAAGGGATTGGGAGTTTTGCTGTCCTCTGAAGCAAGGGATCAGATCAGGGAAAAAAGGAAGTCAAAGTCCCAGCCAAAAGAGAAAGGGCATTGGAGTTGGATATCGTCATTCAGTAGTCAGTCCAGTGTAGTCGGCCCTTGGATGGGAAGCATCCTCTAGGCTGGACTTATGAGTGGGAGACTTGGGTTATGGATTCTAAGAGGGACGCTCAGCATCATTCTGCTGATGGTTTATTGTTGTTAGTGCCTCAAGTCGGTATCAAGATGTATCAAGTGTCACATCAATGCTAAGTGGATCTTGAAGCCAAGAGGTCGGAAGCAGAAAATTCAACAACAGAAATTTGAGTAGTGTCTTGGGAAAATAAAAGTACTCTCGATGTGGCTTTTTACTAGTTTTATGATTATAGACAAGTTTATTAATGTTCTATAAAATATGGATAGTGATAATTATAGGGAATGTTGGTAGATTAAATCTAAGCTTCTTAACTATTCTACTCATTTTAAGTGTGCGTGTATGTGTGTGTGTGTGTGTGTGTGTGTGTATGTGTGTATGTGTGTGTTTGGTACACATGTAGAGGTCAGAAGACAGTCTATAGGAATTAGTTTCCTTTAACCACATGGGTCCTGGAGATCAAACTCAGGTCATGAGGCTTGGCCGCAGGCACCTTTAGCCACTGAGCCATCTCTCTGCCTCTTTTCTTTTTCTTTTTCTTTCTTTCTTTTTTTGAATGTGTGTATGTATGATGTGCGTGTGAGTACATGTGGGAGAATGCCACTGCACATGTGCAGAGGCCAGAGAACCAACTCTGAGGAGTAGATTCTCTACCACAGAGAGTTTCAGGGATCAAACTCATGTCATCAGACTTATGCAGCAAGCACTTGCACACACTGAGCCTTCTCTTGGGCTGAAGTGGCATCCTTTATAGGTCCATGTTCCATTCAGCTGGCAGATCCAACTGGACATGCATTGGAGCATTTCAGTCTGCTCTCAAGGTTTATACTGGGTAACTGACCAGCAATGCTCTGCTGTGTAGACGCTGCAATCAAGAGGGTAAGTGGGAAGCATCTCAGTGTGGCTTCCTTTGTGAATGCTGAGGATATGGATGGGCTTCTGGAAGAGGGGAAGAAACAAAGACCCAGAAGGTTCTGCCATTACAATCCTCTAGACTTACCGAGTGGAGAAGAGGGGCACGCAGGGTAAAGAACCCACGGCATTCTTGTGTTCCAACACAGAAGACAGCAGGACTGTGATTTACATGGAGGAACTTTGGTCTCTGGGAACCTACTTCTATTTTAATAGAACTTGCTTCTGTTCCAATGTAGCCAATAGTGTCTCAGTGAAGGGAACACTTTGTGAAAAATAAGCTCTTCAAACTTCTGTCTCCCTTTTGTGCCAGTAGAAGTCAAATATGCCCAAATGACAAATGAAACCATCTACCATCGTCTTTGTGAGCAGAGCAATGTTCACAAGTGACATGTGCTCTACTTCTTAAGATGATGTCTATGATTTGTATGTAAAACAGGGTAGACTTGAACTCAGGGGAGGTTTCTGCATTCTAGCTCTATGACTATGGTGGAGTTTCCTAAATGGGCCTATGTTAGTCTCCAGCAGAAGTATTCAGTGAGGAAAAAGCAGATTCCCATTTCCTAGTCTCAAATCCCATCCAAGCTCTCAGTGGCTATGTCAAAATTATCAGGCTTTTTCCAAATGCACGTGACCAAGACTCCACTCTAGATTCTGATCTCTGGGATGCAGAGATCTCTGATCTCTAAGGCAGTTTAAAAAAAGTTCTTTTAGCTACATTACACAAACTTAACTAAACTAGTTGCTATGTGACATGAACTGTCTTGGAGTTATTATTATGACTATGAAGAGCCTTGGTCACACCATGACCAAGACAGGTTATAGAAGAAACAGTTTGTTGGGGCTTATCATCTCAGAAGTGTGGGCGTGACCATCTAGTTGGGAGCACAGGAATAGGCAGGAAGGTTTGGTGCTGGAGAAGCAGCTGCAGCCTTGCATTTTGAGACAGCAACCATAATGAAGAAAAAGAGAAAGCCAACTGGGAACTCTCTGGCTCTTGAAACCTTAAAGCCAACCTTATACCTAGTGGCATAGCTCTTCCAGCAAGGCCACGCCTCCTGACCCTTCCCAAACAGTTCCACCAGCTGAGGAGCAAGCATTCAAACCTATAAGCCTATGGGAGCCATTCTCATTCAACCATCACATTATTTAGTTTCAGGAACAACTAAACCATGCAACCATGTGATATTTTTATAACTCTGCCATTCCTTGCCCTTTGGGTCTGCTTACTTCTGTGTTAGCATCTTCCTAAGTCATCTTTCTTCCATGGAAGAAAAACATTCATAAGCTAGCTATTAGTTCTGTCGGGTCAGCCACTCCCAGTAGAAAGTTTGGAAACACTTTCTGTATTTAAAGCAAAATCTCAGGGCTGAGACTTTTTGGACCAGAGCTAGACCTGATAATCATTGTGGTTAAAGGGTCTCCCCTTTAAGGTTAAAGGTCTCCCACTGGCCACTTGGGGCCATAATGCTTTTTCCTAAAGCCTGTGGACAAGAACCAACTAGACAATGTGGGGAAGCAAGCTGTGCACAGACAGCCTGGTCCCCAGTCAACCTCGGGCCTTGAACCTCAGAGACCCTGCAGGTGCTTGTCACCTGCATGGGATGACAGGAATCCGGCCATGCTCCTTGGGCCCCTGGCTACTGTCCAGCTACAGCTCCCACAGCTCCCACAGAGAGGTGTGTGGCCATCAGTCAAGTAGGAGCAGCACCAAGCCTTCCCACATGTAAATAAGGTTTCCCCAAGCTCTCAGTCCAAGCCAATAAGAAGTACCTGTTGTCAAACCCTGAAACACCCCAAAACTGTATAGAAACCCTATCCTGAAACCTATAGAAGTTGTTATTAAAGGTGTGAGAGAACTACTCTGTCATCCACGAGCCTCTGTCAAAAGAGCTATAACACTTGGGAAGAGGTCTGCTCTCCAAAAACAGCACCTGTAGTTCCGCTGCACTCCGCCCTAGCTAGACATCCTCTCATTGGCCCAGCCTGACCTAGCCAGACTCAGGGCAGGGTGAGCAGAGCAACCAAGAGAGTGGCCAGGTGGAGACAGAGGTGAGACCATCTGCAGCAGAAACTTCCCCTCCTTGCTTGCACCTTCTCTCCTTTGCCAGTACGCTGGCACCCGGCCAGGCCATAGATCTCTGTGGGAAACCTCTGGCCCACATACAAAAAGTAAGTTAAAAGTGATTTCCAGAAGTAAAACTAAGGAGTTGTTATAAATAGAAAGAGAATGCTGGGACAAGCAAGGCCAGATGATATCACTGGTAGGAAGTCTGAGCCCAGATTCCAGAGCTGAATGCCCAAGCCATGTCCTCTGAGGTGTGTAAAATCTCTTCCCTGGGAGGTTCCAAAGCCTGTGCTTAACTGGCCATCCCGCTCTGGGAGAGGAGCCTGTGTTCCTATATCACGGTCTGTTCTTCTGGCTGGGCTCCTGTTTCAGATGACTTTCCCTGGCGAGGGCTGCACAGTTGTCTTCTCTCTTCACACTGAGGCTCAAATCTTCAGGGCTCCTTCATATCTCAGACTTGCTCCTTCTTAGCTTTTCTGAGGACACATAGTCATTTTTTGGAATTATCTCAAGCCAAGCTCAGGAAAGGAGAATAGAGCATCAGTTGCTGTCATCAGTTACCATCAGCTTCCCAATCTGGGCATCCACAGCATCACATAAGCCTTATGGCATCAGAGCTAACAGGACATGGGCCAAGGAGATGGTTCAGTGGGTACAGGCACTTGCTGCCAAGCCTGATGGCCTGAGTTCGATCCCCAGGACCCACACGGTGGAAGGAAAGAATTGATTCCACAAGTTGTTCTCCCATCTTTACACACATTCGTACCTCCTTTTAGGAAATACTCTGAATCCCAGGCTTTGTGGAATGTATGAAGGCAAACACGAGCATTCTGGGAGACAGCTTTTTCTATTCTGCCTTTTAATATAGTGTTACTGGCTTGTTCATAATCTATTCCAAATACTAGTCTTTTCCCCCCTCTAAACTTTGGTGATTCTATGCTAAAATTACTTCCCATTTGGTGAGTTAAATGTCACACCTGTCAAACACCAACATACCAAATGCTGCCTGCAGATCCTTAACCAGGCAAAGCCAAGCGAGCAGGAAACTGGCTTCGTAGCCTTACCTCGATCATCTCAACAAGTTATTCTGCAGAATCTGGCCAACTCCTCACCGTCTTTCAAACCTCTAAGTTTCTTTTATCCTCCCCTGACCCCACCCCAAACCCTCTACAACAGAGAGCTACAGACATTTTTTTTTTTTCAAATTGGAAAGGACATTAGGGCAGTCTTATCAAGTTCAAACATTTTATTTAAAAAAAAGAAAGAAACGGAGCCCAAAGCAACTTAAACATCATACTCTGGATGACATTTCAGTGTGCCCAGAACTTTGGGGAACCTTCCCCAATCATAGACTTGTCACTGTTAGCACACTGCTGTTCCCTGAGATGTGACCAGTTGTTTCAGGGCTTCCCAGACCCAGACAGTCAACTTCAGAATCCATTAGAGAACATTTCAAAAGGAAAATGAAAGACAGGAGCCTGGCATGGCTGTCCTCTGAGAGGTTCTGCCAGTACGTAAGACAGATGCAGAGACTCAGAGCCAGCCATTGGACTGAGCCGCAGTGGAAGAGTTAGGGAAAGGACTGATGGAGCTGAAGGGAATCTCAACCCCATAGGAAGACCAACAATATCCACTAAACGGACCCCTTCAGAGCTCCCAGGGACTAAACCACCAACCGAAGAGTATACACATGGGTGAGTCCATGCTCCTGATGCATATATAGCAAAGAACTGCTTTATCTGGCATTAATGGGAGGGGAGGTACTTGGTCCTGTACATTCTTGTTGTCCCTGTGAAGGGGGATGAGGCAGAAGTTGGTGGGTGGGTGGGAAAGCATCCTCTTAGAGGCAAAGGGGAGGGAACACAGGTTGCTGAGGGGAGACCAGGAAGAGAGTCAACATTTGAAATGTAAATAGATAAAATAATTAATTAAAAAGAAGAAGAAGAAAGCAAGGATGATTCTCAAACCAACAAAGAAAGAAAGAAAGAAAGAAAGAAAGAAAGAAAGAAAGAAAGAAAGAAAGAAAGAAAGAAAGAAAGAAAATGAAAATGAAAATCTCTTTGTCTCATTTTTTGAAGTTACAGGTCCAGTGTGTACAGGTTGGACCCTAAGAATATACAGACATAGTTAGCTTTTGGCACCCTTTTAAGGAACTTTATAAATATTACATTTATTTATGTGCATATGGAAGGAGGTACGTATGTGTGTAGAGATGAGAGGACAACTTGCAGAATCAGTTCTCTCCTTCCACCATGTGGGTGCTGGGGATTAAACTCAGGCCATCAGCCTTGGCAGCAAGTGCCTGTACCCACTGAACCATCTCCTTGGCCCATGTCCTGTTAGCTCTGATGACATAAGGCTTATGTGATGCTGTGGATGCCCAGAATGGGAAGGTGATGGTAACTGAAAAAAGGGATTGAAAGGAAAGCTCCACGAAAGAAAGAAAGAAAAAAAAGAAAAAAAGAAAGAAAGAAGGAAGGAAGGAAGGAAGGAAAGAAAGAAAGAGAAAGAAAGAAAGAAAGAAAGAAAGAAAGAAAGAAAGAAAGAAAGAAAGAAAGAAAGAAAGAAAGAAAGAAAGAAAGAAAGAAAGAAAGAAAGAAAGAAAGGCTGGATATCCTCAGGAGAGCTAAGTTCAGAAGGAGCGAGTCTGGGCTCTGAGGGAGCCCTGAGGTTTTCATCTCAAGGCAAGGAGAGAAGGCAGCCATGAAGCCCTTGCCAGGGAAGAGTCGTCAGAAACAGGAGTTCAGCCAGCAGAGAAGAACGTGACGTCAGAACGCTGGCTCCTTTCCCACACCGGCATCACTCTCCTCTGTATTTCCTAAAATGCAGTTTTCCATTTAACACTGTGACTTCTGGCTCATGTACACTCAAGATGGTCTAAGCACCTGTGGAGAATAGACTGAAAATGTTGATGATGGAGATAAATTCTGAGAATTACTTTTGCCTGAGCGTTTGCCATATGTAAGAAATGTGCTAAATAGTTTTCACACATTTAATCACTTAATTACTGCAGTGATGTGATTATTGCCCCTACTGTCCAAAGAAAGAAGTGAAGATTCCAGACCTAGCCACACAAAACACAGCAGAGACCAATGCGAAGCCAGTTTCTTTGAACAAGTGAGGTGCCCAAAAGCCTGCACACCTGCAGAGAGCCCAGTCTGCTTTCCTGACCTTGCTGCTGGGTAGAAAACGAAAGCATTGGGCTCTCACAGTGAGAGTCAGTTAGCAAATTCACACAAACTAAGCAAGTAGCAAAATGATGCAGTTGTTAACTTCAGGGGAGCAAGCCACGAAAGCATTATGTAACTTTTGCTTCCTTTGAGTCTTTCCCTAGAAGACACTGCAAGGTGTTCTCTACCAAAATGAAAGAATAGACCACGAAAGAAAGGGATGTAGGAACGGGATTTAGAAACAATTTAAGGCGGATGAGAAGCAGGGAAATTGGGATGATGACGTAGAAGGCAGTTCTAAGATTTCCTTTTTAAAGTTTCTGTTTGCTTGGGTCTATGCCCGTGTACATGTGTGGAGGTTGGAGGACAACTCATAGGAATTGGTTGGCTCCTTCCACTGTGTAGGTCCCAGGATTGAACTCGGGTCGTTAGGTTTGGCAGCAAGCATCTTTACGTACTGAGCCAGCTTGTTGGCCCTCATTCTGAAATGTCTATGCAGATGGCAACAAAATGACCAGAAGGTAAAGATGGATGGAGGTTCCCAGGATGGAAGGGCGTCCCCGGGGTTAGAAAAAAGTGAGAAGTTATTGATGACTTATCGTTGTTGTTGAGCTTTAGGAGAATTTGAGAATCAGCCATCAGATTCACAGAAAACTAAACAAGTCACACAAGGATGCAATTATCAACCTCACGGGAACAAGTTGCAAAAGCAGAAAAACTGAGTAATGGTTAGCGGGGACTGATATTTATATATTCACAGTGATCTGAATACAGAATCTATGTGTGTTCGTGTTTACATATGTGAGTGTGAGCATACGTTTACACATATGTATGTGTGCATAAGTGTACCTGAGTGCATGCCTGCTTGTGTGTGTAGGGGGGCAGCAGAGGGCAATGCCAGATGTTCTCAATTCTCTGTTACTGCTGGAGAGAGTCTCTCACTGACTGACCAATAAGCATTCCCCTGTCTCTGCCTCTTCAGCACTGGGTCCCCGGGCAGGGCTGTCAACGCTGGGTTTTCTTCTTGTGCTTGTGTAGCAAACACATTACCAACTGAGCCATTGCCCCGGCCCCTAAATGTAATTCTTTAAATTTAACAATAACAAAATTTAAGCAGAAGCCAGCATGGTGGAACATTTACTCCCCACTAATGTAACTGCTCCTGGAGTTTAACCCAATCTGCTATTTCGTTTACCAATGTTTCCCTTATTGTTACCATTTCTGTTAGGCTGGAGAGCTTACATTCCTTTCCTGAGGTCATGAAGCCTAAATGCAAACTTAAGCGGCCTGTATTAGGAGGACTGACGGTCATGCTGTCACGGCCTCTCTCACTGGTCCTGGGCCAGGGGAGGGAAATGGGGGGGGGGGGCCTGGGAGACAGTGCTGGGAACGGTAAATCTCCATCCATTCTAATAATAAGTCAACAGATGCGGATCCGGGACAGATAATGTAAGGAATTTCAGCCCAGGCACCCTACCCCAATTAGAATACAGAAGTAGGTATCATTAGAAACAAAACAGCTGAAAGTATCTGTCTCTGGAGGAGGGGACCCGAGAGGGTGGGGAAGGGCTGGTGGTATTGCTGGAATGGCTTTGTTTCTTTTTTTTTCTCTCTATGTAGGACTGATATATAGAACTCTGTAGTCCTGGCTGGCCTCAAACTTAGAGATTCTCCTGTCTCTGCCTCCCAAGTGCTGCTGGGATTAAAGGCACACACCACCCCCAGCACTTTGTTTAATATTTAAAGGGATTTTCGTTTTAAAATAACGTTTTTACATTTATTTATCATGTGCTTGTGTGTGTGTGTGTGTGTGTGTGTGTGTGCACAAGCGCACGTGTGCGTGAGCACGCGTGAATAATTGTCAGGAGTCCATTCTCTCTTCTCACCACGTAGGCCCTCAGGATTGAACCCTGGTCAGCAGGCTTGGTACCAAACACCTTTACCCACTGAACTATCTTGCTGGCCCTAAAGTGACTTTCACATAACACTTGAATAGCTTTTTAAGTGGGAAGTTTTCCTCACAAAGGAAAGGCTCTAGGTCACCTCCCCTTCCTGCACAGCTGTCTTGTGGAGACCATTGTTGGTTTGGTGGTGGTTTTGCTGCCTCATACACCTATGCTGAGGTCAGTCTGCCAGGACCCCGGCAGTCATTGGTGACCGGGCCAGAGGTGCACTGCTTTGCTATACTTGAGGGCAGCATGCAGGCCACTTATAACAGATCTATTGACTAAAATAGCTGTGGCATCTATCTAGAAGAACACTCCTAGTCGCACCTACATCCTGCACCAGACTCTTGGACCTTATGAAATGAAATGTAGTGTGTATTATTGATCACAATTAACCCATATTTCACTCCCTTAGCATCTTCTGGATCTTCGCCCCTTCAGGTAGAGAGAGAGTTTAACTCTCAGATTAAAGGGCAACCTGGGAGTAGAGAGATGGCTCAGCAGTTAAGGGCACCTGGGGCCAGTTCCCAGCACCCACAGCCGGTGGTTGCCTGTAACTCTACTTCCATCAGTAGAACTGACGTTTTATTTTGGCCTCCACAGGCTCTGCACACACATGGTGCACATAAACCCACATACATACACATAAAAATAAGAATTTGTAAGGGGGCAGTGACCTAATGCCGATACTGGAGATGTCTACATCTTCAGCTACTTTGCCACGAATGCTACGGCGAGTGAGTCACAGCAGTAACAATTATTACCCCACCGGAGCAAGCAGCTTTGTCCTTAAAAGGCCCTCGAGTTGGAACTGCCGCAATATGTGGTACAAGATGAAAAGATATCACTGCCTGACAACAAATCGAACAAGAACCAGAACATAGCTGATGATCTCAGACATCTTTCTGACTCTACTCTTGGGTCCTTTCCAGAAACAAGCCATTAGCTGTTATGATAAATGCCAGAATCCTTCATCCAGGCACGAGAGACAACGTCTACCTGGAAGCTGTGACGTGGCTTCGTGCTGTGGATCTTCGCTGCAGGGGAGTCTGGTACCTGTTAAAGTGTTCTGAAGAAGGAGTTGAGCAGCATGACTCAGCTTTTGGAGGGGAGGGTTGTGGGGGGGGGGCATGGCTCAAGAAGAATAGGTCTACATGTCCCCCAGAGAGCTGCCAGCAGAACCATCATGCTCATGGGCTTCAATGACTATATGTGGTAATTGTGGACATCTACACTCCAGGAAACAGAGACTAGAAAAGAGTTGGGCAAAAGAGAAGGACAATGTCTTCCCAGAGAGTAATTAGTGGATCTATTCTGGCGAGTCCAAAAACAGAGTCCCAGGCTACCTAGAAGGATGATTAACTTTGCCAAATATTTGCCAAGGTCCTGCTTCTGCCAAATGATAAGGATGGTTGTAGGAGACAGAGGAAGAGTAGGAAAGCCATGGCAATGCATCTTAGTTTATGCAATGCAAGCCTGTGGTAGACGTAAAGACAGATGTGAGATGGTGGTTAGCACCTTCCAAGCCCGGCCTCTGGTGACCTTCCACCAGCTAGGTCCCGACTCCTAAAGCCTGACCGTCTGGTGACCAAGCTTTCAAAACATGAGCCTGTGGGGGAACATTTCAGAGTCAAACCATAACTCATAAGGACTCAACTAAGATATGAACAATTAATTCTATCATTCTGAAACAATCACAGAGCTTTTCCTATGCACCAAAATGGAGGCACTATCAGGATTACCAATGCCCACTTGCCCTCAACAAAGGCAGATGATGGAAACCCCTGGCTTTCCTCTTCCCATAGGTCTCAGCCTCCCTTTCCATCATCAAGAGGGGCAATATTCTGACTTATGATGGGTCACACAGTGAGTCATAGACCAGCACAAATTACCTCTTTTTTCGGTGATCAAGTGTGTGGAGACTGAACATGGTTGAATTTGCAGCAAAGCCAAGCCTCACGTGTAGGGAGTGAGGGATGCAGCACCCACCACCACTTGAGATGTCTGTCCTGTCTTTAGGTGTTTAGAGAAATCCAGAAAAGATCCTTGTAAGGAAGGAGAGTGGGTGGGAGGGAACAGGGGGTAAATTTTGAGAAGTGTGTCTGTGAGTTACAGCCCTTAAGCCATTTAAAACCACATCTCTGGACCGTGTTCATCAGATGTATCTTCTCTGAGAATACACTCCATGAATCACAGTTGCAACAGGATTACAGAAATGACTAACATAATTCTGCTTCCTTTGCATGAGTGTTTGCCTGACTTGAGCAGGTTATATTGTGCCTCAAGAGAAACCGGAAAATTACCCGCAGGATCCTAAGGAACCCGGAATCCAACAGACAGAATTCCAAACACGTGTCAACACGCTGCTATCGTTGCCCTTCTTACCCATGTTACCGTATCAAGTTCTTCCAGAACCATCTTCACTGCTCAAAACAAAACAAAAAATCGATGGAAACGTTTCCTCTCTCTCTTTCTGGGAACAGTTCTAAGCACCAGCCTTGGCTTTTAACCTCATTACAGGCTGTAGGCTGTTCCCTAAGAGGGCTGGCTCACTGTGGCTTGTACTGACTTGGCTTCTGTTGATGTCTCCCCTATGTGACAGCCTGGGTTTCTACTTCAATTCATTGTTCTCTAAGAGACCCTTTTAAGTCCCCAGATTGAAAGTATTTAAAGAACACATATTTTAGTGTTTTCACACTAAGCCACAAAAACCAAGAAATACTTAATAAGTAGTATGTGGATTTGGGTTTACAGCAAAAGTAGGAGTCCAGGGATTTCTCTCATATAAAAAGGACAGGAAGCAGCTGGTCAAAGTCTGGTACCGCAGAAAGGAGAATCATGATGTATGACCTGCTAATCTCTGTCTCTGTCTGTCTCTGTCTCTCCCCATTTGTTGACTGATTGATGGATGGATGGATGGATAAATGGATGTTAAAGGCCTAGAACAAAGATAACTGAGCTGGAATTCACTGGGGAAATCACTTCAGAAGCTATGGAATGGGGCAGCACAGAAACTGGTCCCCACCGTAACCATAGTGACAGAGCAGCAGGAAGGTGGGAGGTGTGGAGAGGAGCAGGCAAAGAGCATCCCAGGCTGAGGACAAAAGAGAAAGAGAGAAAGGGGGTGATCGGGTCGTGGGTTAAGGGGCAGGGACTGTGAATAGCAGGAGCTAAATTCAGGTTTTTAAAGAAAGAATTAGTAACTGCAGTTACCTTGAAGGCAGACTGCTCAGACAGCTGTGGGGTTCCTTTACGTTAGAAAGGAGGATTATATACTCGTTTTGAGTGTGGAAGAAGCAGCATCAGGGGGCTGCTGTAGAAGCTGCAGTTAGAGAGGGGGACCAGGAAGCATCCTTGGAGTTGCAGGATGGTGGCCAGAGTGCCCTAGAATTGCTTATCCTGGGAACCATAGCACAGGGCTGCCCCCTGGTGGTGGGTGTCTCCAAATACCAGGAGGCAATTTCTTTTTTTAGCTGAAGTGGCCAAACCAAACTCTAAATAACGAGTTGGACAGATTAAAAACACCAGGTTGATCTGTTACATGTAAATAGTAAGTACATGATGAGTAATGAATTAGTCTGTGCTTCTCCCACGACCTAATAGAGTAGCATACGCTAGCAAGATTCCTTCTTGCTGTCTCACTCTCTGTGTGGTGGAGAAGAAGAAGAAGAAGAAGAAGAAGAAGAAGAAGAAGAAGAAGAAGAAGAAGAAGAAGAAGAAGAAGAAGAAGAAGAAGAAGAAGAAGAAGAAGAAGAAGAAGAAGAAGAAGAAGAAGAAGAAGAAGAAGAGAAAAGAAGAAAGGAGGTGAGGAAGATCAGACTAGAAGTCCAAAAAGTGTCTGTCCATTTCCCTTACCTTCTCCCTCTCCCTCGCTCTCTCCCTCCTTTCCTCCCCTTATGTGGTAGTTTGAATAGGAATGGCCCCCATAGACTCATGTATTTGAACGTTTGGCCATAGAGTGGCACTATTGGGAGGTGTGGCCATGTTGGAGGATGTGAGTCACTGTGGAGGCGGCCCTGAGGTCTTACATGCTCAAGCTACTCCCAGTAGCTTCTGCTGCCTAAGGATCACGATGCAGAACCCTCAGCTCCTTCTCCAGCACCGTGTCTGCCTGCATGCTGCCATGCTTCTCGCCATGATGATCATGGACTAAACCTCTGAAATTATGAGCCAGCCCCAAATAAATGTTTTCCTTTATAAGAGCTGTAGTAGTCATGGTGTCTCTTCACATGACACTAATAGAAACCCTAACTAAAACATCTCCTTTCCTCTCACCCTCCTCCCCCACTGTTGTGATTATAAAAAGATAAAGAGCTATTAAGATATGTTCTATGGGGATGTGGAAGAAAAGGGTGCCTCATTGGGCCAATGCCAAGGCATCCCTTCCCCCTAAGGGACCAGCCACATGGAGGTATAGTATAAAATAGAGTTTATTTAGGGCACGGGGAGGGGAGTTAAGACAGTAGAAGAGGCAGAGAAAGGCAGAGAGAAGGGGAGAGTAGAGAAGTAGAGGCTGGCCGTGACCACATGGAGAGTGGGGAGAGGGAATAGGGAAGGGAGAGAGGGGGAGCAAAAGGGCAAGAGAGAGAGAGGAGTGGGGCAAGCAGCCCCTCTTACAGTGGGCCAGGCCTACCTGGCTGTTCCTTCCTCCTTCCCTTCCTCCCTCCCTTCCTTCCTCCTTCCCTCCCTTCCTTCCTTCCTTCCACCCCATAGTTTCCACCCCAGGTAACTATGGGGTGGAGCTTAGACAGAATCCTAACACCCACCTTCTTGCTTTTTTTTTTTCTAATTTTAGTTATTACCTACAACAATATGCCTTTAACATGAAATAAAATCAGAACAAATCCCTTAAAAGATAAAATAAAGAGGAGGTTGAACTCTGCCCTAGACAGAGTTTTATGAAGGCAAGACCTGTGCTGATCTTTCCTATCTGTATTTCAGGATTCCCAAAAGTGTCTGGCACAGCTCAGCAGACTGATAAAACCTGCTAGTTCCTGTCCGTTCCCTGTCAATTGACCCCCATTGTGGTCCTTCCTTCCTTCCTCCCTCCCTCCCTCCCTTCCTCCCTCCCTCCCTCCCTCCCTTCCTCCCTCCCTCCCTTCCTTCCTCCCTCCCTCCCTCCCTTCCTCCCTCCCTCCCTCCCTCCCTTCCTCCCTCCCTCCCTTCCTCCCTCCCTCCCTTCCTCCCTTCCTCCCTCCCTCCCTCCCTCCCTTCCTCCCTCCCTCCCTTCCTTCCTTCCTCCCTCCCTCCCTCCCTTCCTCCCTCCCTCCCTTCCTTCCTCCTTCCCTCCCTTCCTTCCTTCCTTCCTTCCTCCCTCCCTCCCTTCCTCCCCTCCTTCCTTCCTCCCTTCCTCCCTCCCTCCCTCCCCCCTCCCTTCCTTCCTTCCTTCCTTCCTCCCTTCTTCCCTTCCTCCCTTACTTCCTCCCTCTCTCTCTCTCCCTCCCTTCCTTCTTTCCTTCCTCCCTCCCCCCTCCCTCCCTCCTTCCCTCCCTTCCTCCTTCCCTCCCTCCCTTCCTTCCTGGGCTCATCCTGGCTCCCGGACACCAGTCCACAGGGTCCTGCCATCTGCCATTTCTCTCTGGCTCTGCTCTCTACTCTCCAAACTACACCGTAGAAGTAAGCTCTGGTGCTGAAAATCTGTTCAATCGCAAGACATGAGTGCTGTCTTTGTCACCTTGTGCCATCACAGTTATGACTTAGAATCGGTCACTCTGAGGCACGCCTGCATTTTCTCTAATCTCTAAGAGATGCCCATCTTAAAACTTCATTCTCTATCACTCTATCACTCTGCTTTTTGTCAACACATTCATATTTCTTCATGTTATAAAAACGAGTTCTAGAAAGGCTGAAGAGATGACCCCAGTGCTCTTACAGAGGACCAGGGTTTGATTCCCAGTACCCACATGGCAGTGAACAGCTTAATAGTGACACAGAGTAAGTCCATGGCCATCATGGGGATGGTGGCAGGCAGACAGGCATGGTGCTGGAGCAGGAGCAGGAGCAGAGAACTCACATCTGATCGACAAGGACAAGGCAGAGAGAGCACACTGGGAATGGTATGAGCTTTTGAAACCTAAAGGCGCACTCCTAATGACACACTTTCCCAACAAAGGCACACCTCCTTATCCTTCCAGAGCAGTTCCACCTTGTGCCCTTCCCCCAGCCTTGAGCAGGCTAAAGAGACCTTAACTGTTTGCCACAGTTGGACCTTAACGACTCAGGTGGGGTCTTCTGCCTTGCTGCACCTGCAGTTTCCTACAGTAGAGTGCCCATTGAGCTTGCTTCGAACATAATCCAGCTGAAACAAAGGATGGGGCTGCAGGCTCTCTCTGTATAAATACAGTGCTGAGTATTAAACTTCGAGCCTTGATCAGAAACATTTGTCTTGGCTTCATCCTTCTCTCCCACCCCGTTCCTTTTTCATTTCCAGCCTCACTTTCAGGTAGACCCGGTTCTCCAAAGCTGCTGGACAGCTACACCCATGACCTGTGGACTAAGCCTGCAAATATATGAGCGGATGGGAGCCATTTTCATCCAAACAACCACACCTAGCATGTATAATGTCCTGGTTTAATTTCCCAGAATTAAAAAACAAACAAACAAACAAAACCAAAGTAGTTAATAGTTTTCTTTCTTTCATTATGCTCTCTTTGGAAATCATTGTTTACAGTTGTTAATTATTTCTTGGCTGTTAGAAAATGTATTCTATCCAGATAGATCTTTATAACAAAATTTGAAAACTCCCATAAACACCTTTGTAGTGAACCTTCTATTTCCAATACTTGGTTTCCTCAAGTGAGACTTCTGGAAACAGTGTATGGCCCCAGGGCATGTCTTCCACTTCAGATAAATGTTGTCATCCTTATATTTTTGAAAGCCTGCAGCACTGAGAGCATGACCCTCAGAGCACATGAATCCACACTCCTCTGTCCTCTTAAGTTTGTTAGGATGAGAAACAGGATGTTTATATATTTACACGCTTCTCACAAAGCATACAAGGAACGTTTCAGTGGCTCAAGACAATAAAACGTAACATTCAAAATGTAAAGCCACAGGGACGAATGGTGGGGTTAGAGTCCAGCGAGGACCCTGGAGGAAGATTGGCCACGCCTCCCGGCAATATGAACCCGCCTCCCCAACCAGGGGATGGACCAAAAAGCTCCACGGTGCAGGGCACAGCCTCTCCTCAGCCCCATTTTCCAGCCCTCAGTCTGCTGGGAGAAAAACTTGTTTCAGAGATTAGGGGGAGCTGAATCAGACAAAGGATGGATTATCAGGAGGAGGTTTTCTTTGACAATGCTCGGAGGCGCTTGCTTGAAGGGATTAGAAGGGAGGGTGGAATTATTCATTCAGTGTGGATAGGAAAGAAGAGGAGGAAAGACCATTTTAAGCAACAAGTAGTTTGAGAACCCATCGGATACACGGAAGTAGGTGATAGAGCCTGAATACACACAGGTGTCGGGGTCTTTCTCCTTTCCCAAGACCATGGCTCTTCCAAGGCAGAGGGGATTAATGGCCACGCTGTTCTTCAAACGTTGCTTTTACTCCGGGGTGTGGGGGAAGAAGTTCCGAGAGGCTATCATTGACTCTTGGATGTCCTATACCAACTCTGGGATCCCAAGTGAGTCCCCACACGGTCTATACCAAGTGAGTTTTGGAAAACTGTCCCTCTGGAAGCGAGGACCTCAGAGATGAGATGAGAATTTAGGCAAAGGTGGAGCCTAGTGACCTCATGAGACTGAGCCAGGGTGAGACAGGGGCCAACGCAGCCCCAGCCTGAAAGGACTTTACATTCTCGGGATAAGTGGGGGCGGGGAGGTGTTAAGGCCACTGGGAGAGAATAAGAACATTACCACAAAATTTGAGTTCCATATCTGGGATTCCCAGAGCATGGTTCCAAATTAGTCAGAGGCTTGTAAAGGCAAACCCCACAAGGCTGTGTGTGTCCCACCTTCATCCAATCAGGGTCAAGCACAGATAGGGAGGCTCCTTTCACCTACATGCGATCAAGCACGTCCTGCGCAGCTGGGGCAACCAAGCTTGTTTACGGAAGCTATGCCTGGTTTGTTATCTTACAGAAACGACAGCCCCCAACCTTCCAGGGAGTTATCTGTCCTTGAGCAAGTGAGGCTTACTAGTTAAAAGCATTTTTTAATATTATTTATTTAATATTTATTTATTTATTTTATGTATACAAGTACACTATAGCTGTCTTCAGACACCAAACAGAAGGTATCAGATTCCATTGCGGATGGTTGTGAGCCACCATGTGGTTGCTGGGAATTGAATTCAGGACCTCTGGAAGAGCAGTCGATGCTCTTAACCACTGAGCCATCTCTGCAGCCCCGCATTTTTGTTTTATAGATTCCTTAAGCACAGCAATTTAAACTTAAAATGTAACTTTAGCCATCACAGAAGTCTCCTATGAAGGTTAAAAAACACAAGCAGGTATGGTGGTCTGTAATCCTAGCTCTTGAGAGGCCAGTCTGTTCTACAAGAGAGTTCAAGGTCACGCAGAGTTACATAACAAAGGCCCAGTTTTGAAAACCAAAATTTAATTGTAATTAATAAGCAGTACATCGCAATACATCTACTTGTGTGGGGGAGGTTGTTCCTCATCCCTCTCATACATACAAAAGCTGTTCATCTGGAAGAACCTAGAATGGTCTCTGAGATTAATCTGTTTAAAATCTTCAAGAAAAAAAAAAGGGGGAAAAAAACCCTATAAGGTATCATCTGTAAAAACATGGGTAGGAGAATTTGAGGCTGGGATAGGTAAAATAAAACAAAAACACACAGAAGGGCCAGCAAGATGGCTCAGAGTGAGGCCAAGCCTGACCAACCTGAGTTCTACCCAGGACCCCACATGGTGGAAAGAGAGAATCCACTCCAAACGGCTGTCTTCTGCCCTGCCAACAAGTGTCATGGCGCGAGTTAGTCATGGCAAGTGTGCAGCCTGCACACAACATTAAGGCGATCTCCCCTTAAATATAAATGAAAGGGGGAAAGCCATTTCCTGGGAACTGTACTTCACTACACTGACAGAAGAGGGCGGTCTCGAGCTGGGAATGGTAAGCTATCCTCCATCCGTGAAGGTGGTTCAGAGAAATCAAACAGTCTGAATCTATGCAAAGCTTTGTCAAGGGAAACCATGAGAGTGAAGGAGACTCAGCAGTTGAAACGCTTCCCAGCTATGAGCAGTTAAACCTGTCGTCTAAAGCAGAAAGGCACCGCCTTCATGCACTGAGGGACTCAGTACTGTTGAGATAGCAATTCTCCCCAAATTAAACGATCGAGACTCAATTCATTTCCTTTCAAAAATCAGTAAGGCTTACTACAGTAGTTGGTGATCTACTGCCAAAATGTTCATAGAAATACAAGGAACTGGAGCAGTGGTTCTCAGCCTTCCTAATACTGTGACCCCTTAATATAATTCCTTCCCAGGCGGTGGTGGCGCACGCCTTTAATCCCAGCACTTGGGAGGCAGAGACATTCAGATTTCTGAGTTCAAGGTCAGCCTGGTCTACAGAGTGAGTTCCAGGACAGCCAGGACTACACAGAGACACCCTGTCTGGAAAAAAAAAACAAAACTTTTTTCAAACAATTCCTCATGTTACAGTGACACCCCCCCCCACACGCACCGTAAGAGTATTTCTTTTTTTTTCTTTAAAAGATTTACTTATTTATTTATTATATGTAGGTACACTGTAGCTGCCTTCAGACACCCATCAGAAGAGGGCGCCAGATCTTGTCATGGATGGTTGTGAGCCACCATGTGGTTGCTGGGATTTGAACTCAGGACCTTCAGAAGAGCAGTTGGTGCTCTTAGCTGCTGAGCCATCTCTCCAGCCCCCCCCCCAAAGAATATTTCATCACTACTTCATAACTGTAATTTTGTTACTGTTATGAATTGCAATGTAAATATCTGCTATGGAAAATATCTGATAAGAGACCCTGGCTGAGAACTAGAGGAACTGAAAGCATTTTGAAGAACAATGGAGGATTTTCATCACTTGATTTCAAGAGTCCCTGTCAGATGAACAGCAACCATGATGGAATGACACTGAATAAGGAATGATGGTTGGACTGGGGACAGTTGACCCACATACATATAAGTCTACTTTTGTGGAGCTGGATAGTCTTTTTAGCAAAAGGTGACATTCAACCAAACTGTCAACTGGCAAAGACATTTGTTTAGGACCAGAACACTCATTTAAAACAAACAAACAAACAAACAAACAAATAAATAAATAATAATAGTAAGCCGGGTGTGGTGGCCTATGTCTCTAGTCTCAGCACTCAGTAAGCAGAGGAAAGTGGATCTCTGTGGTTTCAAGGCCCAGTCAGGTCTACCGAAGGAATTCCAGGACATTCGGGGCTATGTAGAGAGACCCTGTCTCAAAAAAGAAAGAAAGGGAGAAAGAAAGAAAGAAAGAAAGAAAGAAAGAAAGAAAGAAAGAAAGAAAGAAAGAAAGAAAGAAAGAAAGAAAGAAAGAGGAGGAGGGAGGGAGGGAGGAAGGAAGGAAGGAAGAAAGGAAGGAAGGAAGGAAGAGGGGCAAGAAGAGTTGGAAATTACATAAATACAGTACTCATGAAATGTTAAAATACAAATAGCAAGGTATAGTCATTACAAATAGCAAGGTATATTCTTAAGCCTAATACTTGAGAGTCAGAGACAGGAAAGCTGGTGCAAGTTTGAGGCCAGCATACTCTGAATAGTGAGATCTTCTCTCAAAACAAACAAACAAACAAAAAACTGATAAATTAGATTTCAAAATTATAAACTGCTCTTGCAAACATTCCATTTGCAAAGGATTAGGCCACATGATGTAAAAATATTCACAACATGTACATAATCTGAAAGATTCCAGCATACAACAATAACTCTTGACCTCAATAGATAAGAAGACAGGCTACTTAATATTAGAAATCGGTGATATATCCCAACACTATGCAAAAGATGACAAATGCCCCGATAGGCACATGAAAAGTGCTTAGTATTGTTAGACATTAATTAGATGTAAAATACAATCACGATGAAATTTCATTATGTAGTTGAATGATAAAATTTGTAAAAACAGGATCTGAAGCTGCCAGGCGCCTCATGCAGAGCAGTTGAAAATTTAAAGGATGTAGACACCTGGGCAATCAGGCCATTTCTCAAAATGTTGAACAGTCACCTATGATACAGCAACCTCACCCCAACTTGATAGTCAAGAAGAGTATCCTTACCTTAATATTTATTCATAATGGTAAAAACAAACAAATAGAAACAAAAAACAGGGGCTGGTGAGATGGCTCAGTGGGTAAGAGCACTGGCTGCTCTTCTGAAGGTCCTGAGTTCAATTCCCAGCAACTACATGGTGGCTCACAACCATCTGTAATGAGATCTAACACCCTCTTCTGGTGTGTCTGAAGACAGCTACCGTGTACTTACATAAAATAAAAAATCTTAAAATAAAAAAAGATGACAAAAAAAAAAGAAACAAAAAACAATGAGAAACCACCCAATGTCTCTCAAAGTGAATAGATCAACTCATTGGGATAAACACCTGTCAGGTCAATAAAGCAGAATGGAAAACTTCACAAACATTTCTCTGCAGCAGAGATGTCCAATACAGTCTAGTACACACGCGTGATCTCCCGGTATGACGTCCTACAAAGGGCAAATCTCGTCTGTGTCAACCAGAAATTTGATCCCTTGGGGATGATGATGACAAAAGTGGCACAAATGTACTAGATGAAGAAATGTATATCTTTGTTATGGTCATGTTAACATCATGACATTCATCTGTTAAAACTTATTTGTAATATTAATCCTTTTGAATGTTACTAATATTTACACCCACAAAGACACAAGAGGCAAGAACTGAGGTAAAAGACCTGCTAACTCAGCCAGGTAACTTTTTCTTTCTTAACTACATATAAAATATTGGTATATAAGCTGATTCTACAACTAAACTGCTAGCTCTTTAGGAATCTGTGTCATTCCACAGAGCTAGTCTCCCTTCCTCTTGAGCTCCTCCAAACCCAAGAGGGCTTCTTGGCTCTCTTTCCTAGAATAATGTTTCATCCGCGTCCTGTCAGCTACTGAGAGACCCCAACTCAATGTTTTTAGACCCCTAAACAACTAGCCCAGCACAGAGTAACTTGTTTTTCTGCTTTCAGCTTGAGAGAAAGATGGCCCACCTGGTTCTAGTTCCAATGTTTAACTATACAATGCCCCAAGGACGTTTGCTCCATATAATCTCTAACCTTCCTTACTTCCTCATTCTGTGCTTCCCCATTCCATGCATGTTTTGTCCTCCATCTCTTGCCTTGTGATTTTTGTCCTCCACCCCTCGCTTTGTGACTTTTCCCCTTTAAATACCCCAGACTTCAGTTGCACAGGGTCCACAGTCCTCTACCCCTGCATGGTGTATGACTGTGGAACCCGGAGTTCTGGAATAAAAATCCTCTTACTTATTGCATTGAGACCATTTCTCACCAGTGATTTGGGTGTCACCTTCCGAGGCATGGGGCGCTGGGGTGCCCACTTTTATCGGGTCTTATACTACTTTTCTATGGTTCCTGCAAGACCAGAGAGGACAATCCCTCTCCCTTATCCAGAGCTTCTTCCATGAAGCTCTTCTAGACAAACAAACAAACAAACAAACAAACAAACAAACAAACCCAAAAAGCCAAAAGAGTAAGCCCTCAAACGTTCAATTGCTATAAAAGAAGTCTCTAGCTCCTCCCCTACACCCCTGGCAGACAGAGTCTTGTCACTGTCATGGGGTGGGAGGTAGGGAGTGAGGACTCCAAGTCAAGTCAGTAGGGGCCAACCATTTCATCTTTAGGGTGGAGTAGCTTAAGGCCAGCCAGCTGACTTTGTCTCAGGTCACAGAGCAAAGACCACCTCTCCAAAGCAATTTGTTTTAAAACAGGCAGAAACTTTCCATTCTTTAGCAATTGTTTTATATTAGATATTTTCTTTATTTACATTTCAAATGTTATCCCCTTTCCTGGTTTCCCCTCCGAAAACCCTCTATCCCATCCTCCTTACCCCTGCTGACCAGCCCACCCACTCCAGATTCCTTGTCTTGGCATTCACTTACACTGGGGCATCGAGCCTTCTCAGGACCAAGGGCCTCTCCTCCCTTTGATGTCCAACAAGACCATCCTTTGCTACGTATGCAGCTGGAGCCATGGGTCCCTCCATGTGTCCTCTTTGGTTGGTGGTTTAGTCCCTAGGAGCTCTGGTGGTCTGGTTGGTTGATAAATTGCTTCTATGGGGCTGCAAACCCCTTCAGCTCCTTGGGTCCTTTCTCTAGCTCCTCCATTGGGGATCCTGTGCTCAGTCCAATGGTTGGTTGAGAGTGACCCCCTCTGTATTTGTCAGGCACTGGCAGAGCCTCTCAGGAGACAGCTGTACCAGGCTCCTTCTAGCATTCTTATCTGTCAAGACTTTTAGAGGCATCTCTACCAGACACACCTAACTACATCTGACATCTATTGAAACTTTGTATATGTTGCCAACCATTAGGTTTTCCTGTTCTGTAACACTAACCCAGGATTCAGAGCCTTGTTTTCTTCCCAGCTCTCCTTTTCTTCTTCACTGTGTGAGTGGGCTCCCCGCTTGCAGAGCTAGACCACCATTCCTTCAGAGTCCTGAGATCACAGGTGTGAGCTGCTCAAAGCTGCAGAGGCTTGAGAGATGCAGTTTTGTCTTGCAGGCCTCACTTAGAGAGTTTCTGGCCAAAAGAACATTTTTAACAGATCCATACAGATAAGGTTCAAAATAAAGTTCACACTTAGATCTGTAAAAGATAATAAGGCTATGTAGAAATTATAAAGGCATTAAAATTTGGACTGTCTACTCCATACAAAATTATTATAGGTATAGAGGGTAGTTTTTTGCTTTGCATTCTGATAATTATAAAAACATTCACTTCTAACTTTAAAGGAGCATAAGCTAATTTAAAAAAAAAAAAGCAATAAAATAATCTCATTAGAAAGTTATTCCTCAAGAAATGACTTGCTCTTAACATGGGCTTTTAAAGTTTTTAAGAAAATGATTTTCAAAAGGTGTTAAGATAAATATTTTGCCTAAGACACTGCTTTAAGTTTGTCATTTAAGTCTCTGATGTTCTCAAGATAGATGCAAAACAAATACTGAGAGACATAACTTGGAGAAAGCTACCATAAGTATTTGTCAACAGTTTATGATATATGCTCACTTCCATTCCTTAACAAAGAGAACATTAATGTAAAATCTCTCCAAATACGATTTTGACATCCTCCAATAAAGATTTGATATAATAATAAAATGTTACAAAATAAAATAAAAAAAATATTTTAAAAAGAATGTTTTAAGAGCATGATAAAATGTTTGTTCCTTATTTTAAACAACAATCAAATTGATTATTATTAATTGTTAATCTATTACATGACAAGCCTTTTTGACAAAATTAATAATTGTTATCTAAAAGATACAATTTTGTTTTAAAATGTTAAAAATCAAACTTGATTTTTATATTAATAATATACATATATAGCTCATGGCTTGCAATTGCTTAAAGTTGTTTCCTTTTAATGATACTAATTCTTAACTTTTACAATTGTTTGTACAAATACAATTCAAAAAATTAATCAAAAATATACATACGACTATTGACAGCTTTTCAGGCTTTCTAGTTATAACTGTTTTAACATAAGAAACAAAAATAAAATTAGTCATTACATATGTTATTTTTTATACTAAATGTTCCAAATCAGATTAAGACAAATATTATAACTGATTATTATAACCAGTCATTTAAGATGTCTTATTAACAATTTGATATTAGTCATATTACTGAGATTCCTCATAATTCGCAAAGACAAGATATTATAGAACAAGCCCATAGAACTTTGCAATATTTTTATAATAAAAATAACTTTGCAATATTTTTATAATAAAAGAGGGGAGAATAACATCTCTATATACCATAAAAAATTTTAAATTTTAATGCCAGGGAACTCTAAGTGTAGAGAAGAGGTATGTTTGTGTTTTTTCTACAGGATGCTGAAGGAACATGCTAGCTGCCAGAATATGCTGATGCTGAGATTTCACCCTGACTTTCCACCTTGCTCTCCAGCCTTTTGGGGCCCCTCCTGGGTCTTTTGTTTCTTTTGTCATTTGGCCCCTGGGCCTTTAACAGATTAACCAGTTTTGTTAAATCACAGATTGATTCTGCCTTGACAGACATGGAGGTAGCAACCATCTCGGCCTTCAGTTCTCTACCCTTGCTGCAGGCACAGAGCTTTCTTGGTTCCTAAGCAGTAGAAACGTCAATGCCAGAGAGGGTGACCTCCAGCTCCTAATAGTGGCTGAGGGCCATAAGCTGTGGAGTAGCCAATGACGGGAAATATTGTGGTGCCACAAGCCAGATGCACACCGCCTCTTGGCTGCAGGGTGACTCCATGACGGGATTATTGTGAGTCCACTACCTGGATGCCCGTCACACCCACCAAGGGCCTGATTAAGCCATTGGAGTGGGATGTGATGCCAGGAGTGGATGCAACTTACATAGCCTAAGACAGAGGCCCTGCCCTACTAGGATCTAAAAAGGCCTAGTTACTGCGGTGCTGGACGTGGGGGCAAAACCACATAGCCTAAAACAGGCTCTCCACCGACCCTCTTTCCATAGCCACCCCTCAACTTAAGAAAGGAAAAAGGAGGAGATGTGGGAAGCCATCCTGAGCTATTCGGACTATTGCTTACTCATGGCCCTAAGGTGGTAGCTGCTAAAATATAAGAACAATTAACTAGAGCCTCTTCCGCGGACTTTGGTTTAGCCATTGTCTCGAGATAACTGCAGAATGGTCCTGCCTGCTTCATCTCCCGCTGACTCCGGTAATTGCGGTGGAAGGAAGTTCCGAGATAACTGCGGCAGGCTCCGGCCTGTGCAAACACCTGTTGTCTCCACCGGAGGACCCCTATCTCCTCCTGCTGAACCTGCTAATTGCCTTTCCTTCCTTTGTCCCTACCTTGGGGTACGCCCCTCCTGAAAGTCTTATAACTTGGGTACCCCAGAACAATAAACGAGGCTTTGACACAACTCAGAGTGGCTTTTCATTCTTGGTGCTTGGCCTCCGTCTCTCTCCCCCCCCTTTTGACCCGCAGGTAGCACCCCTTCGGAACCCTGGAATAACTGACCCGCGGGACGGGTTACACTGTACCCAGCTGCAACACCTTGAAACGTTACTGCAAACAAACCATGTCTGTATGAGGAGGGCTGTCTCTCCTCTAACCGCATCACGCAGTGTATTGCTGTGCCCACAACTTTCAATGGATTCTACCCCTCTACCTGCACTGTAATAAGGTTCCAGTATTCAGTAAGCCCAGCAGTGGGCCAGCAAAGGTGAGCATCTATGTGCTCGGTGTTTATTCCCTCAATGTGTTTCAGCTTTTAAATGTTTTAAGCAGATTTTTTTCCCCTTAGAAACACTAGAGATTCTATGATAAACGGTTTCTGAAAATCTTGCTGGCCTAGCTGAGCTGTTAACCTTTGAAGTTGCTATGGGAACCAGTAATTCTTTTTTTTTTTAAATAAATTATTGATGTAGAGGAAAGAGAAACGGGAATGCCTATCTCAAATAAAAGCATGGATTGAAAAGTTTAAGAGACTATTAACAGCTTCTTCATCTTCACTCAAATTATACAACAGGTTTATCAGAAATCCTCTTGTGTAGGAAATAAGAGTACTTATCCTTGTGTTTGTGAACGAATGAACGAACAAATAAATGAATGAATAGGAAATAGGAGACAAGGTAATTCTGAGACAGTTTTAGGTAAACTGCCCTGCACATCTTAGGTAAAATTGAATCTGTCACCCCCATGATTAGCTAGAGATGTTTGTTTCTCTTCAACCTTTTCTTTTTCCAGCTCTGGAGGCTTCCCTGTGAGGCACTCATTCACTCTCAGAATGCTTTTTTCTGGGCTGCACTGTGGGGGTGAGAATGTCGGTATCTATAAAAAGATCCATTGTGAACTAGCTCAGAAGAGCCCTGTGGCGATACATCTTTGTAGGCCAGAGGCTTCCTGCCAAACCATTGTAACCACCACGTCCAGGTATTTATTGTTTCCTCTCAAACAGCAAATAAGATGGCATGCATTTTTAATGTCTAGAACCCACACTGTCTCCATTTCTATAGCTCAGAGTTAGAGTGCACACCGAGATCCACTGCCTTCAAGGAAAATGGATCCCTTTCCAGGAAGGACAAGCCTGGCTGCTGGGAATCTTATCAGCAGAGTCCCTTCAGCTGGGGCCACAGTGGTCTCAAACACAGGGGGCTGCATCTCCAGTGGCAGTTTACACACAGTGGCAGACTGGAGCTGAATACAAAGTCCAGGTTGGATCGGCCCATTTCAGAGCAACTTTGAGTTTTCTGGCAGGCACCTATGATTGGCTGGGGCTCCCGGGGCCAGAAATAAACTTCTTTCTCCAGTTTTTGACATGTGTACATCTCAAGAATGCCTCCCACGAAACCTTCAGCTCCATCTCAAGCTTGGCTTGCCGGAAGCCTTGCATACAGTGTCTCCTGTTTGGTGCCAGTTGTCCTTGCCAGGAAAACTAGAGAACGCCCAGCTAAATGTGAATTTCAGATAACAGTACATAATTTTAGTGTAATCATGGCCAGTACTTCTTATGGCTCTGAGGTGTTTGGCTTAAGCAAATGTTTGTTAGATGAACAAAGATTTTAGGTTCTCAAAATAAAGCTTGTTACAAGAAGGAAAAGGTGCTTCTCCCACCCCCACACCCCATCCCAATCATGTAAGCATCTCTTAAAATGCCCACTGATCAGTAGTGCATCAGCACCCCAATTGACCTAAGGGTGCTTGTTGCAGATGTAGATTTCTGGTAGTTGTTAGATTTGCGAACAAGAGTCTCTGGGGCTGATCCCTGAGATCTGCACTGAGGTAGGACCCCTCGGTACATCTGCCACATAAAGTCTGAGAACCTTTCTCACAGAACTGCAGCTTGAACTAAAAGCCAATTTCATCTGAAGTCCCCAAAGGAGGCTGGAGGTACGAGATCAGGACTATCATCCGGCCTCTTTCCTCCAAGTCTCCCTCAAATGGAAGTACCTGGACCAGGCTGGTCCTCCTCATCATCTCTGGGAGTTTTTTGAGGATACGAATCTATGAAGTCAGAGGCTGAAGGAAGCACGCTAAGCTCTGCAGGGGCAGTGAGAAGCCTCCAGAGGAAATGGATCTGCAGCAGCAGAAGCAGCCCCGCAGCTTGGTTCTGTGGGCTGAGCATTCTACAGCAATGGAGTCTGCAGTGCACACAAGCATGAATCCTCCGAGAAAAAGGATGGGTGTCCGCTCCTCTCTGCAGAATACACACAGACCACTGTGGGTCATGAAATACATTTGAAAAGCCCCCTGAGTATACAAGGTGATGAAGCTGTGGCACAGAACCTTCTGATTTGACACAGGCAGAAGAACGAAGCAGTTTCTATCCAACATAAATCAAGTAGCAAGAAATGTTTCTAACTCTTGATTTTTAAAACCCTTTAATATGAAGAACCTTAAGACAAACGAATGAATTTTGCTATTTTATTTTATTTTTATTCTGTTTTATGTCAGAAAAAGTTTATTTGGGTGAGCCCTTCTAATAAATAAAAATCAACTTTAAAACATGTAATTCCAGTGCCTAGAAAACAGAGGCAAGTGGATTCCTGTGAGTTTGAGGGCAGCCTTGTTAACACAGGGAGTTTGAAAACCAGCCAGAGCTACACCGTAAGACCTTCTCTCAAAACAAGACTATAACAAAAGTGTAAGTAAAACATCCCATGCTCTCTGGTTGATGGAGAATTTTAAGTTAAGTGGGAAGAAACAAAATTGTATTAACTACTAGAAACTCAGATTCAGTTAACAGTAAAGAGAATTAGGGAAATAAAATTAAAATTAAAAACTTTACATACATCAAAAAGTGAAGCCTGCCCACCAGTTTCCAATATAAAGATAATAGTGTTGGAAATTTTACTTATCTCTTGCAAAGGGTTGTATCTCCACATCAGCAAAGTGTAGAGCTTTTCAAAAACAAGAAAGAAGAATTTGTGAATTCTTTATCCTTCTTGAAGTCTATGTGTGTATAGGTACAACCTGGTGTGAAAAAGGAGGCAGGTCAGTTATCTGTGTCATGTAAAGAAATGTCCAAGAGTATGAAAGAAGGGCCGGGAAAGGCAGCTCAGTGACTAGAACTGCTGCTCTTCCAGAGGACCCAAGTATGAGGCCCAGCCCCAGGTCAGGCCAATCACAGTTATTTGTAACTCAAGGAGATTTGACTCCCTCTTCTGGCTTCTACCGGTACCTGCACACATATAACACACACACACACACACACACACTAATAAAATATTTTTAAAAATAAGAGTATGCCGGGTGGTGGTGGCTCACGCCTGTAATCCCAGCACTTGGGAGGCAGAGGCAGGCAGATTTCTGAGTTCGAGGCCAGCCTGGTCTACAGAGTGAGTTCCAGGACAGCCAGGGCTACACAGAGAAACCCTGTCTCGAAAAAAAACCAAATCCAAAAAAAAAAAAAAAGAGTATGACTAAGATATCAAATTTGTAAGGTAGTTAATTAGCTTGACACAGGCTACTGGGTTCCTGTTTTTTGTTTGTTTAGTCTTTCATTCATCTCTCTTGTTATTTGAGTTGTGGGCGGTTTGTTTATAACCAGATAATGTAATATCTAGTTAAAGATAAATTTCACAGCCTCTGAATCCCTAGCAAAACTCATACTCTTTAATAAAGATAAATTTCAGGAATAGTGTATTACTCTAATCTACATACTCCGGTAGACAAAGAACTTTAAGGAACTTGTATGTTGGGGAATAAGCAGACAATAAATTATATAAATTAGTAAAATATACATTCTGTAACTTGGTCAGTTTTCTGTTATTATTAAAAACAAATATCTAAGGCTGGTAATTTCTAAGAAAAGAAGTGCTGAGCATGATGATACACATCTTTAGCCCCAGCACGCAGGAGTCAGAGGCAAGCAGATCTCTGTGACTTAGAGGCCAGCCTGGTCTAGATAGTAAGTTCTAGGACAGCCAGTGCAGTACACAATAAAACCTTGTCTCAAAACAAACAAAACAAAACAAAACTGCACAGGCAGTTTCTCATCTCAGAGTTTTGAAGGCTGGGCCATTACAAGAGTGTGGTCCAGGCTTTTTCTCTACTTGATGAGGATATTCTTGCCTCGTAACCTCGTGGAGGGCATCACTTAGGAAGCCAAAGTAGATTTGCTAGCTTAGGTCACCTTTCCTCGCTTTATAAAGCTGCAGACAGCATTCTCCCCCCCTCCCACCCCATCCTGTCCCTCCTTTCCTCCCACCACATACTCCCACCCTCCTGACTTCTTGAAAAACTTCTGCCTCTCTAAATACCTCTGTTTGAGGATTAGATTTCCTACACAGAGACCTCTGGACATATTCAAACAATAGCTAGGCTGGGGCTCATAGAAAACCTTTATGTGGATGGAGGGGGCAATTTTAGGTAGCATAGCCAAATAGGGGCTGTGGGGAAACAAGGGCTTTGAGTGAGGCTGGGCAAGTAGAAAGATTTAAACCCAGGAGCCATGTGTGAGAATCACTGAAGGCGGCAACGGGTTCTTGGCTCTTCACTGCTGGGCTGATGAGCTTACTTGTAGACATCAATTGTAAAGAGAATATCTTATGTGTTGTATGGATGCATCGCCTGTCAATTAAAAAAACCTATGGCCTATGACTTAGGCAGGAAATAGAAGGTGGGACATCCAGAAGGCAGAAAGAATTCTGGGATAGAGCCAGATATAGAAAGATCTATCTGGGAAGATGGTTGCCCAAGCACAGATAAACAGCCACATGGCAGAATGCTGATTAAAATAAATGGGTTATCTTAAGTTATGATTCTAGTCAGAGAAGAGCCTAGCTGTATGGTCAAAGTATTTGCAAATAAATTTTGAGTCTGAGTCTTATTTGTGGGAGCATGGGACTGAGGGAAAGAACTGGACCATAACTTCTACAGCCGAGCCTTCCCAGTGCTTTCGGATGCTGTCCTTATTCACAGCCTATGTGTCGCACACCATGATCCTGGAGACAGGAGATGTTCACATCCCGGTCCTCAACAATGAATGAGTCCGCACTGTCAGAACTCAGATAAACACGCTGGCCTTCATGCAGCAGCTCAGACTCAGGAAACAGAAGGGACACCACCTGCAGCTGCTGGGAAGGTAACAGTGACTAGAAAGAAAATGGAAGGATGCGGTGACTTCCAAAGACACAGCAACAGACACGCAAAGTCTTGCCACTGGGAGTTGTGGGGGGAGGCATTGTTCTGTAGTGTCTTGAGATACAGTGCTACTATGTAGCCAAGCCAGCGGCACTCGCAGACCTCTTGCCTCAGCCTCCCAAATGCTGGTCACAGCATGAGCCACCACGCATGGCCTGGGTTTACAAAGCTCATTGCATGTTGCTGACAGCTTCTTGCTGGAGACTCTTCTGCAGCCTGGTCTAACAGGCTGTCCGTGTAACACTGCTGCACATGCCTTTGCGTGTGCTGTACACACCTGACCTTTTACCTCCTGCTCATTCTCCCAAGACACACCTCGGAATTTAACCTGTTGTCTTAAAACGGTTCCGATACAGGCCACCTATACTTCAAAATGCAAATGTTATAAAACAAAATTTATTTCTCTCCATACTCCTGCCTGGCACCGCCTCCCGCCCTCACCCGCACCTCAGCAAGGCTGGCCATTACGCTTGGCAGTTCCGGGATCTGGGGGTGACCTTCCCAGTGAGTCAAGACGGCGGGAAAGAAGTGTAAGCCCTCTCTATGTCCTGCACACTCTTTCCAACCACAGACTCTCCTGGCAGGGCTTTTGTCCGCCAATGCTATCAAATTACTAAAAACTAAGCATAAAAGTTTTCTTTATCCTTGATCCCTTCTGGGAATACTAATTCAAACGTTGAAAAACAGCTCTGACAGGCCTCTCCGTTTCTTGGTATTGTTGTAAGTGTTGTTTTTGTTGGATACAGGGCCTTGCGATGCATTCCAGGCTAGCCTGAAACCTATGTATCCTAGGCTAGCCTCATACTAGTGATCCTCCTGCCTCAGTCTTCAGTTACAAGTACAGCCATCACGCCTGGACCTGTTCTCTTATTTATCCGCCCAGTTAATTATACAGCCTCTGAATCCAATGCCCTAAGGTAAAACTGTGACATCCTAATATACCAGGCGACCTTGGGCCAGCTCATAACAGCTCCAAACCCAACTTACTCATCATGGGGCAGTGATGATCTATATTTTATAGAGTTTCTCAGAGAAGGAAACGAGTTCATCCTTTTAAAAAGAAGTAAATACTGCCCAGTATATTATGAGTATTCATTAAGTGTAAAGTGTTACTGATTGTTCATTAATCTTTCAGGGCACTGAGTTTGACACCATGGAAATGTGAATAAGATGAAAGACCCTAACTTTAAGGAGCTGAGCTTCTGAGAGAAGGCAGACAGACAGACAGACAGACAGACAGACAGACAGACAGGCCAGGCTGGTCTCTGATGAGGCAATCTAAGGGCCTGTGAAGCCACAGAGTATGAAGGCCTCTGGGAGAGCCTTCAGTGAGCCTGCGCCACCCTCCCACTCCCCACCCCCGTACAAGGCAGAGACTGTCAAGCCATGTCCTTACCATTATGTGGCCCTTTCTGCTTGTTCTCCATTTCACCATCATGCTCACATTTTGGGGTGTGGCCTAGCTTTTCTGACTGTGTCCTGAAATGGCAGCTGGACCCTGCCATTTGTATTCCTACTTCCTGTCTTGGGTCCCCTGTGACTCCAAAGCATATGTTGACAAACACTATCGTCCTTGTTCTATTCAAAGCGAAGTTCTTACAACAGCCTTCCCCACATTACCATCATCTTGTCTCCAATCTCTTCTAGCATGTTCTCTCATCCTAACCTGTTCCAGACCTTTCTGAGGTTCTTGAACACACCAGGCACATTCAAGCCCCAGGGCCTTTGCACATGTCCCCAACTAATGTCCCCGACTATCCGCCACACTTTGCCTTAGATATCTTCAAGGCTTGCTCGCTCCCATCCAAACTTTTACTCATAGCCACACCTCTATCGACCTCTATCTATTTTACTATTGATAAAATGATCCTCTATAAATACTGGCCAATGATTACAAAGTTAAGAGTTAGGAGTAGGAGGTCCTGGTGAGCTATTGCGCAGTAGTGTGTCTATGGCCAATAATGTACTAAACAGGGGGAAAGATTTTGAGTGTTTTCACCATAAATAACTGATGAATTCTTGAGGACCTAGATATGCTTAATCTGATTTAATATCATGTAATGTATCCACATATGGAAATAGTTCATGGTACCCCATCACACTCACAATTTGTATGCTTTTACATATCAATTAAAATAATTTAAAATGTCTTGGGCATGGTAGTCCATACCTATTAGCTCAGGAACTCATGAGGCTGAGCCAGGAGATAATAAATTCTAAGCTAGCCTAGGCTATATACAGCATGGGTCTATCTCACAAAACAATTTAAATAAATAGCTTAATTTAATTTAAATAAATAAGTGTATTTAATGTAAACAATTTTAATTTAAACGAATTGAAATAAAATAAATAAATTGAATTAAAAAAATTTAAGTAAAAGGTATCACCTAGTCTATAGTCCTGCTATACTTTAGACCATAAGTGTCCTCCAAAGTCTGCCTATTAAAGATGTGCTCACCAGCCCGAGGTGCTGTTTGGAGATGGTGAAATCTTCAGGAGCCGAAGAAAGTTTACTTACTGAGGACATGCCTGGAAAGAGACATATTAAAAACCTAGTCCTTGGGCTGGAGAGATGGCTCAGCACTTAAGAGCACTGATTGCTCTTCCAGAGGTCCTGAGTTCAAATCCTAGCAACCATACGGTGGCTCACAGCCATCTGTAATGGAATCCAATGCCCTCCTCTGGAGTGTCTGAAGACAGCTACAGTGTACACACATAAACAAACAAACAAACAAATAAACAAATAAGCAAACACATAAAGATTAAAAGAAGAATCTAGCCCTTCCTCTTTCTCTTTGTTTCTCATCCCCCCCACACCCCCATCCCCACCCACCACCCACCCCCTGATACACTGTGCCACCGCAGCCCAAAGGAACGGAGCTAAGTGACCACGGACTGAGGAGCACGAAGCCGTCAACCAGAGCAACTTACTCCTTATAAGTGGCCTTATCACGGGCAGCGTCTCAGAAATGGGAAGCTGGCTAACATCCCTCCCAAGCGCTCTTTTGCTTTATACTTCCCTAATGTACAGACTATGTTCTATCAGTCTACATAATTTACTTTTGTGTTGCTTCTTCCCTCACACCTCCACTAGGCTGTAAGCTTCAGAAGAGGAGGGGATGCGTGTCTGCTTGGGCCACCAACCAGTCCACGTCAGGGCTAGCACGATGTCGGTACTCAATTATTTATTAAATAAGAAACTGTCCATCCAGGTATGGAGGCACACACTTTTCAACCCCAGCATTCAAAAGCCTAAGATGCGAGGCCAGGCTGGGGTACAGAAGGAGGGAACCCTACCACTCCACCCCTAACCACCACCACCAAAAACAAGCTTGGTATTAGAAACCCTAAGGCGAGTTTAGCTGAGGCCTCTGACAGAGGAAACACAGAGCTACCTCTTTGCCTTTTAATTATTAAGCTGCTCAAGTGTAGAAACTCATTTTCATTTTACCCTTCAGTCAACAAAGCAGTGAAGGTCCTTGAACTTGCTTAATGAGTCCAGGAGAATGATAGCTAATTAACACGAAGTAGTCTAGCCACTAAGTGGCTCAGATCTCCTGGAGGCCCCGGCAGGGAGCAGACCTTTCTCAGGGTCTCTGCATATTTGCCTGCTTGTCTAAGCCCCTAGAGGCATTTGGGGTCTTCCAAGAAAAGCACAGGCAGATTCTCCAGCTCCCAGCTGTTCCCTTTGGCTATAAGTGGAAACTACTCTCTCAGCCTTGAACAAGGGTCCTGGTTTGCTAGATTCTCCAAATACTGGTCTTGGAGCCATTTAATTGGAGTAAGTCCTGTGATTGTATCAGAGGTCACAGGATCATTTGGGTTGGACCTTGGTCTCTGCTTCTTTCTCTGCTGGTTTGTCTGGCTAAGGAATATCTCTGACTGTTCAGATTACAAGGCCAGAATGGATTACACCCAGCAGTATGGATGTGAATCCAGCTAGGCCACTATCTGGCTGGTTGACCTTGGACAGGTTACTCAACCTGTGACAACACTGAATTTTACTTGAGCTCTGAAATTCTACCACCCACTATATTCTTGAAAACAGTAAAGGGCTACTCTGTCCTCCCATATTTCTTCTTTGACCTGTCTCTGTCCTTCCTCAGAGCTCCTGTAGGACTCACCCCCTTCTTACTCTGATTCTAGAAAAGCCTGAGCCTCCTTCCCTTCCTTTGAAATGAACATTTTTGAAAATTCAAAATGAACATTCTCCCTGTTTACTCCCTGAGTAAAGTTTATAAGGGGCATTCATTTTATGTTTCAGGCTTGTAAGCCTTAATTTTCTCATCTATTAAGAGCAATCATAGCTACTTTTTTGATTAGTTGGTTGGTTTTTGTTTGTTTTTTGGGTTGAGACAGCATCTCACTGTGTAGTCCTGGCTGTCTTGGAACTTGTTCTGTAGACCAGGCTGGTTTTGTACTGACAGAGATCCTGCTGCCACTGCCTCCCAAGTGCTGGGATTAAACTCGAATGCCCCCACCACACAGCTTTGGGTTTTGTTTTGTTTTGTTTTTCGGAGATAGGGTTTCTCTGTATAGCCCTGGCTGTCCTGGAACTCACTCTGTAGATCAAGCTGGCCTTGAACTCAGAGATCGTTTTGCCTCTGCCTCCCGAGTGCTGCTTCTTAAAGCAATTGTGGAAAGTAAGCAGTGAGGATAAAACATAATAAATGCTGAGTATTTTCATGGAATTATTATTCTTACTGTCAATCGTACCCACCAGCCCTGTTCATTTTCCTTTATGGAAAGAATTGTTCTAGATGTGTTTGTGGGAGTTCTGTCACGTGGAGCTGACTTACCCACTATGAACACCACACACATCCTAATAACACTTTTTTAATGCAGGCCAAGACCAGTGCTTCCTAGGTTGTGGAGATCTTTGGGGGCTGCTTCTAGGAATTTGGCAGGAATTTGATATCTGGCTGGGACAATGAAGGCAAATACAGCGGAGGAGGAATGTATTGTTCTGGGTCACCCTGATAAACCCCTAAATGTTGGGCATCGGTGAACTTAGCTCAACGCCCCCAGCTGAACTGTTTGCACAGGTTTCCCGAGGGCAGAACATCCTGTGGCTTAGTTTGATTCCTGTTTTCCTGCCCGGTGTGGTAGGGACTTTGCAGGTGCCTGACCTATGGCTATAATTGTTTTTCCTGTTGCTTTTCACCGGGACTCTAGTATATATTGCTGGTCCCTCAGTCAGGCTTTGGCATTCTCCTAACTGAATGGCCCATGTCTGTGTTTTCTGTCAATCCCCCAGGCCTACACCCAGTACTTGGTACAGAGGCAGCACAGGCTCTGTCACCTAAACATAGTGACCACCACGAGACTTTGTTTATTGCCTGTTTGATTACTTTGATTTTTCCCTGCTTGTTCCTTGACTACTTTGTTTATGCCTCAAGGACTGACCTGTGTGTGTCCTTAAGTCTTTGTATGTGCCCAGAGTGATATAAAGGCAGACTGGGAAAAAAAAATTAAACTCCCCTTAGCCTCACAACTGGCTGGAGTCATGCTACAGTGTTGCCCAATTGTCTTTTTCTTTTTAATCCTCGATCCTGCCCTGTAGTACCTGTTGACTGAGCTGGCTTGGTCACTAGGTTCCTGTCCATCTTAAAATAAAGAGACTGGAATTACTTCTTTGCTCTGCCCACTCTGTTTTCTTTAAATGAAAGACCTGCCCCTGCTTCTCCTTCTATTTGACCCCGGATGGTTTCTGTAGCTCTGGTTGCTGCTTGCCTGTTTGCAGTATAGGGTGGGGCCACTTTGCTTTGAGGGAGACTTAGAGCTAAGTGTGTCCTTGATGGGTTTTTGCAGAGTCCTCAGGACTGGGATCTCCTGGGAAGCTTTTAAATGACACTCCTCTGACTGTACACCCAGCTCCCCAGAACCCCTGCTGTCGATGTTTCCATTCTTTGGAGCAAATGCCCTCTGGCATAACTTGTTTGTCTTCCTTTCCCATTAGACCAAGAGTCTTAATCTGCAATCTATAGACTACCCACAGGGATAATAAATTAATGTGCAACCAGAAAATACCACGAGTCATTCTTCCCAAGCCCAGGAATCTCTTGAGAACCAACCCCGTGGCTTATCCACTGAAGTGAGCTCTGCGCTAACCACACACATGGCCATTCAACAAGGCAGCATCCTTCAACAGAAAGCCAAGGGCTGGAGGGCAGCTGCTCAGCTGGCATTGCTGAGACACTGGGGAAAACGTAAGACCAAGCTGGGCAAAGAGGCTCATGTGGGTTATCCTGGCACTTGGGAGGCTAAGGTAAAAGTTAAAAGGAGTAGCTTAAGTTTAAGCCCAAGTTGGTACACAGAGTGAGTGAGACTTTGTTTCAAAAACAAAAACAACAACAACAACAAAAAAAACCAAGAAATAAAACAAAACCCAACCGTATAAAGTAGGCAAGAAGAATAGAGAGATAGGGAGAAATACTAGATATTTAAAATCCCCCCCAGTATTGGCTCAGACATGTCTATTGGGATATTTAGCTGCCAAAACCAACCAACCAACCAAACAAACAAACAAACCCCCCCAAAAAAAAACAAAAAACAAAAACAAAAAACAAAACAAACAAAAAAACCCTGTAATTCTCAGAAAGTGTTCAGTCTCTGGAAAATTATTCCAATTTTCTTGTACCAATATCTTGTTCCAGGGTCGTGTATTTTAAGTTTATTTAAATAATCATCGATTTTCCTTTTTTGCTTTAATTTTGCTAGGATAATGAGAGTTCCATAGAATTCCTGAAACAGAAATAGTTTTAGAATTCTTTCTGTACATTTGCACTAATGAGCTGAGGTCTCATAGTTGTCCCTGGCAGGGACTATCACACAGACATCAAAGACTTGGTCGCATCACCAGCAAATATTTGTTCCTGGACCCCTTCCGTCTTGAGAGGTGGAAACATTGTAACAAGTTCCTTGAATTTTCAGGATCCCAGAGAGATGGGGAAAAGGGTGGGGGTAAAGCAGACAGACAGTCTGGAATCCAGCAAGCTAACTGCAACCGGCTGTCTTGCAGAGAAGACATTCAAGAGGAATAGGAACAAAAAACAACAAAACAAACAAAGAAACAACAACAACAGAAACAAAGTTAGCAAGTTCACTGACAGACACAGCTGAAGAGTCGAGTACAAGCATTGGATGGACTGAGCCTCAACCGTTCTGTGTGTTGGGGCTTTAAGACTATTCAACAGCTGAGTTTAAATATCAGGGGAAATATGCGCTGGGAGACTTACTTTTCTTATCTAAAGAATTCTGCTCTTGCAGAGGAGATGCATTAGGAACATTGACATCAGGCAAAGAAGGGAATGCTAAAAGACATAAAAATATCCTTCAAAGGAACGCTTTCGTATGCCAGGAGGTTAGATTTAAGATATACATGTAGTTCCTTAGCCATTTTGACAATCTTGTTTGTGAGATGTTTCTCACTTCTTCTGCAGGTGATCTGATCAGTAATACCTAAATTCCAGGATGTCATCCAGTGAGACAAATTCACGATAGCCAGAGCAAACAATCCAGCCTCCATACTTTCTGCTGCCCCTGTATGGAATTTTATTTTTGGAATTCTGATACTTAGATAGTCTGACCCACTGACCCTAGAATGGGTGCCCATCTGGTGCTAACCAGTCCCAAAGACAGAACAACTCTCAGGTATTGTGCCTGTCTTATGCAGAATAATCAATCCAGAGGCTTCCTGTGCCACTCTGAGGTCTTCACACTCAGGATTACTATTCTGAAACCCTAAGCATTCTTAGTTACAAATAATCAGAGATAGCTCCCCCACATCCTATGCCAGCTAAAGTTACTTAAGCAAGCCAAGGTTAAGTCATTCTGCCTACAATAAAAAATACCCTAGCATACATACTGCAGCTCTAGGCACCATTCACATATCCATAGACCCCAATGCTTGTCAATAAAATGGCACACCTTCTGTGGTGGTTTGAATCAAATGGATCCCATAGGCCCATAGGTAGTAGCACTATTAGAAGGTATGGCTTTGTTGGAGTAGGTGTGGCCTTATTGGAGTGGGTGTGACCTTGCTAGAGAAGGTGTGTCATTAGGAAGTGAGCTTTGAGTTCTCAGAAGCTCAAGGCTGGCCAGTGTGTCACAGATCACAACAATCTCGTGCGGCCAGCAGATGTAGATGTTGAACTCTCACCTACCTCGCCAGCATCACGGTCTCCCTGCATGCTAAGCTGTGTGTCACCATGCTTTCTGCCATGATGATAATGAACTAACTCTCAATTGTAAGCTAGCTTCAACTTAAAGATTTTCCTCTGTAAGAGTTGCACTGGTTACCAGGCAGGGGTGGCACACGCCTGTTATCCCAGCACTTGAGAGGCAGGTGGATTTCTGAGTTTGAGGCCAGCCTGGTCTACAGAGTGAGTTCCAGGACAGCCAGGGCTACACAGAGAAACCCTGTCTCAACACCCTCCCCCCCTCCAAAAAAGAGAGTTACACTGGTCATGGTGTTTCTAATCAACAATAAAACCTAAACTAAGACACTATAGTGTACCATCTTGCGGGAAGCTAAGAGCACAGACTAGACTATCTTGCAGCCCCAACAGTGGCTTATGTATAGATTGATGACATGCCACTCTGAAGTATGGTTAAGGAGAAGGTTTTATTGTAGATATGAGGAAGAGAATAGGCAGAGGCATCCGGAAGATTCCAGAGCAGGGAGGCAAAGCAGTGGACTGACCGTGACCAGCAGACCTGAGCTGGTCATGAGACACACACACACACACACACACACACACACACACCACACAGAGAGAGAGAGACAGAGACAGAGAGACAGAGACAGAGACAAAGAGAGACAGAGAGAGACAGAGACGGAGGGAGAAGAACATGAGGGCAAAAGAGACCAAGAGAGAGAGAGCATAGCCGAATATAACAGGGTTGTGAGAGGAATTAGAAGCTGGGGGGGGCGGGGACAGAGGAGGAGTACTGAGAAGAACAAGGAGGCCAGCGTGGACTGTTAGGGAGACAGGTACTTCTGATGCTGATGGATGGAGAACAACATGCCCCTTGGTATGCTAATAGGCACAACAGATAGCCATTGGTCCCTTCTGCCAGAGATAGGAAGATGGTTTCTTTGATAAGTTCCTAAGGAATGCTGGGTTTTGTCTAACAGCCAGAATTTGGGGAAATGGAGTTTCCTTTGGACTGGACAGCATATAATTAGAGCAGATCTTCAAGAGGTCTGCTCCAGCTGTGAAGAATGCCTGCTTTGAAAGATTTATGAGGAGCTTTGGGTTGACTCTGACTGAAAGGATCTTTCTTCCAAGGAGAAAGTAGGGGTGAGGTGAAAAAGGGTAGGAGGTGAGGCAGAATAAGGAGTTTGGATGAATCTGATAGAGTGGTGTCTGGGCCCAAGAAACCAAGGCTCACAAAGGGACTCTAGGGTGACCCTTAGTTCGTAAATAGCTTAAGACCAATTGATTTCTTTTTCTGAGATCAAGAGTCCTAATGCATCTCAACATCCTCCCCCCCAACCCCGCAGCCAACTACCATTATTTCAAAGAGCAGCCATTTACCCCCTGCAGGTTTGTATTAACATAAACTATGCAGATAGCTTTTTTGTTGCACCTCTCCCCCATTCTTTGTAGCTGGAGGCAATCAGATGTTCTCTTTAAGAAAGGCAGAATTAATTGGCTGTGGAAGATAAACCTATAATCTGCTGCAACAGTGCCCTTGCAGAGAAGTGATCTTCAATGGGTCTGTAACAGGCTCACTTACACTATTTTAATTGTTTTTAAAAGATTCCATTGGCTTTTGGAGGTCAGGGGCTGCTAAGTAATGACGTCTGCCCCAGGGAAGAGGCTAGCCATCCACACAAACACACTTCACATCATCTTTGCTCCGTGTTTCTCACTCCCACTGGCTGTCGATGGTTCCTTACGGGGCACTAAACTATTACACCTCAAATTGTATTTTTACATCTCTAGCTCGTTTCACTAATTGCCTCTTAACAGAAGATTTCTGCAATTGACCTTCATCAGTTCGTTGTTAATGGGAAGACTGCAAAGATAACTTTTGTTTCAATACACCCTAGGATTCTAGTCTGCGGTAGACGAAGCCTGAAGACAGTGAAAGGGAGCCTGGGATGAACGGAAATGAGGTGAGCAGTGGGTGGTCTTAGAACTGAGGGGCTATGAGTTCCAGTCCGTCTCTGCATAAGATAGGGTGATCAATTAATGTCTCTTTCAAACAAGGGGACTTCTGAAAGCTCCTCTCTGACTATCAATGGAAACTCCTGAAAAGAAGTTATGTCTGTAGAGACTGATTGACTGATGCGAATTTCAGTATAGTAGAGAGACTGGAAAGTTTCAGGGCCAGAGACTAATTGCCTTCTGCTGGGCTAGTTCTAGCCCTCCGGAACAGCCATTTCTTCCCCGTCTCTGCAAGGCCTTTAACATAATAGAAACCTTTGCAGGATCACTGACTTCCATCAATCCCACCGCTAAGAATGCCATCAGACAGCATCTTGGGCCCATAGAAAAGCCTCCCCCATCTTCCTGTAACCAACTCTCTGATGTTCCCACCAATCTATTTTAAACTTGCCTTGACTTATGGCTTTCTTTGTTCTGTAAAACTATGAAGACTTCATGAAACTGCTTCTGGAACATGGGATTTGGGGGTAACCTAAATCTCTTTCTGGCCCATGATCATTCCAAATGGCTCTAAAATAAATTGTCTCGTATTCCCTTTAAGATGACAGCTGTAGATTTTGCGTTGCCAGGCAGTACTAACTGAACAGGATGTCAGTTGTGGTTCAAGACTTAGCAGCATTGTGACTTTAGGAGGTCACGGTGTCAGCAATTGGGGGTACAGGTAAAAGAGGCACAGCTCCCTACTGATGCCCTTGTCAGATTCCCAATACTCTAAGGGAGTTCTCTTAGAGTATTGGGAATATCAACTCAAGTCAGACCAACACTGAAAAGAATTCAGAATTAGCCAGTATGGTAAAGTAGAGTTGGGCATTTTATGAGAGTTTTTTTATTGCTATTATTTTATTTATTAATTATTATTATTGACTTTTTGAGACAGGTTCATTGTGTAGCCCTGGCCACTCTGGAACTCCATCTGTCCTTGAACTCAGAGCTCTGCTTGCTTCGGCCTCCTGAGTGCTAGGATTAAAGGCATGCGTGCACCATCACTGACCATCAAAAGAGATTTTAATACAGACTTAAGCATGACGGTGAGGAGATACATGTTTAAGATTTTGGTAGAATTAGTAGTTATTGCCTTATCAGTGAGTGTTTCCACAGCAACACCTGACAGGATTAGAATAGATTAACCAAAAGTTGACCCACTGGGTTACAGGAAGGTAGAGTCCCTTTAATATGGGCAAAGTTGTCTCTGTTGTAAACCAAGTGGACTCGCTCCCCCTTTCAAAGGATTTCTTCTCTCTGTCTTCCAGTATCTCTGCCTCATGTTCCCACATCTGGACAGCTTTTCGATGTCCCCCTCCCCCAGTAAACCCCTTGCATTAGGTCTGTTGCCTAACGTGATCTCTTAGTGGCACATCTTGGCCCCCAACTGCTTTATCCTAACAGGTTAAGATTCTCTGGCAATGGCGGACAGAAAGGAATGAAGCCCTGCTGCCCTCGTGATCATGCACATTCAAGACCTGAGCCTAAGCTGGTGCTATTTTTGCATAATATTATATATACATATACATATATGCACAAGGGATGTGACTACAGCCTTTACAATGACTGATATTTTGTGTTGGGATTCTTGCTTCTCAGCTAGCTCCAATCCTTCTTGTGTCCCTCAAATCTCCCAGTCTTTCTGTCCTGCCTCAAAATGACGTCCGTGAAAAGAAGAAAGCTGTGCTGAGAGAGCTTTCCAGAGTCAGGATGCCATTAAGACAACAGGTCTGAATCAGGTCTCAAGCTGCTCTCTGGCAATGGACGTTCTTGGTTATCGTTGCCTTTGGCTATAGGCATCTCGCATGACCAGCATTATGTTGCATCAGAGACGACAAATGGATGTCATGATGTCTATGGAGGCTGGGGAGATAGCTCGATGGGTAAAGTACAAACACAAAGGCCTGAGTTTAGACACTCAGTGCCCAGTTAAAGCCAGTGTGGCAGTGCATGGCTCCAACTCCTGTACCGGATCAGAGACAGGAGGGGCCCTGCCTACCGGTCAGTCTAGCTAAAAGAGCAACCAGGTTCACTGAGATCCAGTCACAAAAACTAAGATAAATACATATCTAACCTTCCTTGGTGTAAGCACATGTGTACACACAGGCATCCACCTACATACATATATAATTTAAAAAGTTATTGGATTCTAGTATGGCATTTTTTTGTTTTTTTGTTTTTTTTTTTTTACTATGTGTTTGAATTATTTTATTGGTTTATTGATAATTGGTCTGTTGGTTGAGTGAGTGAGTCAAAGCCTTACTATCATCCCAGGCTAGTCTAGAACTCAGAACTCAGTATGTAGCCCAGATTGACCTTGAACTTGTGACCCCCTTGTGATTCAGCATTCTAAGCACCAGAATTTCAGGACTGTGCCATCATGCCTGGATTCTCTTCTTTTTGTTGCTGTTTTTATTTGAGATGGGATCTTGTCACTGGCCTGGAGTTAACTATATAGTTCAGACTGGCCTGAACAGTGTAACAGTGTAGCTGTCCTCTGGTATCAATCTGTTCAGTGCTGGAAGTGGACCCATGAGTCCCATACTGTTCTCTCTCTCTCTCTCTCTCTCTCTCTCTCTCTCTCTCTCTCTCTCTCTCCCCTCATCTTTCTTTCTCTCTCTCTTTTTCTCTTCCCATCTTTCTCTTTCTGCTCATCTTTCTTTCTCTCTTCTCTTTGTCTCTGTCCCTGTTTGTCTCTCTCGCTCTCTCTCTCTCTCTCTCTCTCTCTGTTTTGGTTTTTCAGAACAGGGTTTCTCTGTGTAGCCCCGGCCATCCTGGAACTCACTCTGTAGAGCAGGCTGGTTTCAGATTCAGAGATCCACCTGCTTCTATCTCCTGAGTGCTGGGATTAAAGAGTTATACCAGCCAGGCAGTGGTGGCACACACCTGTAATCCCAGCACTTGGGAGGCAGAGGCAGGTGGATTTCTGAGTTCGAGGCCATCCTGGTCTACAGAGTGAGTTCCAGGACTACACAGAGAAACCTTGTCTTGAAAAACCAAAAAAAAAAAAAAAAAAAAAAAAGATTTACACCGCCACTCCCTGCTTGGCTTCCTGTCCTTCCCCTCCCCCATCACGGAGCCCCACCCTCTCTCTGGTATTCAATAGGCTTTTACTAGAAAAGTAAATTAGCAATTAGTTCTGCTTATCTATATCAGCTCCCACACCTTCTACTTCCTTCTGTAAAGCTGTTTAGTGCTTTCTGAACCTGAGCCTCTGAATTTGCAATCCTAATGATAGACACACACACACACACACACACACACCTAAAGTTCTTTCATAGTCACAGTGCTTGAATTAATGTATATTTCTGAGCCTACTCCTTAGCTTTACAATAAAAACACGATGTCGCTCATATTACTAATCATGAGATAAACACAAATGCACTTTATACATTGTAAAGGTGATAAAAATGTAAAGCTGAGATTACTGCTTACCGCAGGGCGATGGAAACATACAACAAAGCATATATCAAAATAGAACTTTAACCCAACCCCGGCTCAGGGAACAGACCCTGTCTACAGCAAATAGCTTTCAAAGTCAGCCTGTCCTACAACCCCTGGTGGATTACTGTTACTAATCCCAGAAGAGCGAGAGCTTCTGTCAGCTGCCCAGGATGTTCAGCACTTGAGAGTGACCGACACTTCCCAATCCTCTCAGCTACCTGCTTTCAGTTCAGCACTGATAGAGGAAATCAAATGTGTGCCCCAGCCAGTCACATAGGATGCCTTATTTCCAGGTAGCCAATTGAATCCATGAGGGACAAACCCTTTCTCACTATTTAAAGTTTTCACAACTCCTCGGAGTCCCCCGCCAGAGCACAGTAACGGCAACTCACTCTCTTGGGTTAGCAGTTCAAAAGAAATAGCTTTTGCTTTCCTCTTCTGTCTGCTGCCTGGAAGCAACAAGAAAACAACAAAAAGAATTAGCTTCCTTAGACCAGAAAACAGATTCGCTTTATGTAACTGCAATCTTGAGATTAAACTTGAAGGCTGGTGTGAGCAATGGCTCATTTTGTGATATATGCTGCCATCTACTGGCCAAAATTGGTAGTTAAACGTATAATACGTTTTAGCCCAGAATTAAAAAAAAACAAAAAACAAAAAACAAAAAACAAAACAGATGTGATGCCGATGGTGGACTAGAGTCAGGAGGGCTGGGAATGGGCGTGGATCACGGCTGCGGGAGAGTAAGAATATGGTCGTCAGGGAATGGAGACCTACGGGTGGGGACAGAGCTACAGAAAAGGATTGTGGAGCGAGTTCTGGGTGCCATTGGAGTTGACCCCAAACTCTGCCTTGTTAGTTTTAAGACTCCTGCCCTAGGATTTCTTTATCTTGTTCTCCAAGTTTTCCTTCAGGTACACAGTACATTTTCTTTCTTTCTTTCTTTTTTCTTTTTTCTTTTTTCTTTTTTCTTTTCTTTTCTTTTCTTTTCTTTTTTTTTTTTTTTTTTGTTTTTTCGAGACAGGGTTTCTCTGTGTAGTCTTGGCTGTCCTGGAACTCACTCTGTAGACCAGGCTGGCCTCGAACTCAGAAATCCGCCTGCTTCTGCCTCCCAAGTGCTGGGATTACAGGCGTGCGCCACCACCACCCGGCCACAGTACATTTTCAAACAACGGGTGCTGTGGTTTCGAGCCACCCCAGAGGGAAATGTTCCTTGACCACCATTGTCACCTTCGGGGTGCCAGCTCTGTACTTCTGGGCTAAGTGCTTTGTGAGAAGACAGGCTGGAGTCAGGCTGTCGGGGCACAAACACTGACTCTATCATTCATAAGTTGTTAACTCCGAGTAAGTGGCCTCATTTCTTCCCTTGTCTTTAAGATGGAGAGGGCCATCATGTTTTTCACATTCATTCTTGAGAGAGTTTAAAGAATCCACGTATGTAAAGTGCTCAAAACAGTAGCTAGGGCACCCTAAATGCTAAACAAATATTAAGGTCATTACTCACACTTATCTTTACAACACTTTGAAATAAATATTGTATGTCTTATATTAGAAAAGAATAAGAAAATGTCTGAGTAACAAATGTTCTCAGCTTCAGGCAACAGAAAAACATGGCTAATGGTGACCTATGTTTCTGCTTCCTCTCTGAGGTAATGAGCACAGCAAGGGGTAGAGAGGTACTTGGTGGCTGCTGGCACTGCCTCCTGGCTTGGAGATGGCAGAGCCAGCATCTCAGAACTTTCTAGGGCTTTCTTTCAAGGTGGCTAGGTATTGTTCCAGTTCCAAACATCATGTTCAGCAAAAACAAGAGCAAGGGAAGAAACAAGGGCTGTGTATGTCCATTTGCCCTTTTGTTTTCTTTAATCAGAAAAACTAAAACATTTCCCACTAAAGTCTGCTTCTGTTCTGTTGGCCGAAACTGTCACTTGGCTACTCCTAGCTGAAAAGGCTCATGGGAAGTGAGTCTTTAACTTTCCCAGTTTATATAATAGAAGGCAGCGGGGAGAAGGGAGCTGGAGATGGCTATTGTCAGCTATCTGGCTGCGTGCCACACCTTAGAAAAGAGTGCAGCACTTGATAAGATGATACACCTACTGGTCAGTGGTGCGGACAGTCAAACCAGGCAGTCTGGCTTCTGGTGGTGTTGTACTTTCTATACCATGCTAACGCTGTGCTGGGTAAGCTACGGGACCGTGGAACCCCACTCTGCTAAAGCTCCGGTGCCTAAGCCTGCAGCCGCAGGCTTCTCGGTGGCTCAACCATGGCGCTGGAGGTTGGGTGAGAGTACTCGCTCTCCCTGCTCTGAGGTGTGGGCTAGCAGAGGGTGGACTCCCCCGATGAAGGCCTGACCTTATCTAAAGGCAAAGCAGGTCCATAGAGGTGACGTGTTGATAAAGGGTGATATATGCGAGGAAAGAAAACGGGAAGAGAAGGAAGGCTACAAGGTGTGGAGGCTAGGGAGCCAGTGGGCCAGGGACCGAAGTGGAATACACTGTCAAGAGAAACCAGATAGATAAAAATGTGGGCCACGTGAGAGGTATGCCGGGACAAATAACAGCAGATAAAGGGAGAAGACAGAGACTGGGCATCTGGTTAGAAAACTCAGACTTCACAAACGAAACTGTGTTGGGCCTGACTGTCAACAGAAAGCCTTGCGATTCAAAATCCATACGTCTCGTGGATCCGAACATTTCTAATTCTAAAGCGACGTGGCTATGCCTGCTGCGTCAGGAGCATGCCGTCGTGAAAACCTGCGGAGACAGAATAGAAGCAAGGCTGTATGCTGAGATTTCCATAGATGGAGAACCCTTTGTATACCCAACCCATAAAGTATAGCGTAGGACGCCGTGTATCAGTAAGGGGTTAACCTTGGTCGGGAGCCTGGTGGGAAACAGATGGCTTTTGAGTGTTTTAGAGAATGAGCACGGTGTGATGACTGAAGGAGCCTAAAGGTGGCGCTCGTGGGTACCAGTAAGAGAGGGGCGGGGCTGGGGAAAGGGTGTAGCTCGGTTGGTAGAGCTTTTGCCCAGCAGGCATAAAGTCCCGGGATACAGTCCCAGAAAGACATAAACCATGTTGGATGATTCATAACTGTAATCCAACTCTTGGGAGAGAGATCAAAAGTTCAAGGCCAGCTTCTTCTGCTACAATACTAGTTCTAGTTTGAGACCAGCCCGGGTTACATGAGATACACACGCATTTCATTTGTAAGTGTTGACATTTTAACAAAACAAGTCTTCAGAAAGTAGATGTCATCAAATTCTGAAATAGCAACCACAGGGACAGAAGACAATTCTTATTTATAAATCCATTTGTTTTTATTGTGATGAAATGCACATGACATAAAATTCAACATTTTAGCCTTGTAAATCGAATAGTTCTTCACCATTAAGTACTTTCACCATCCAGTTCTAGAACTTTTCCATCTTCCTTAACTGGACTTCTGACCCATTACACACTAAGCCCTCATTCTAGCCTCTTACCAGGCTTGGCCTGGTAAAATAAATAAGGCTACTCCTTATTTTCCTGCATCCTGGCCCGCAGGGACCTGGGTTTACAACCCTTGTCCTTTGGGGTTTTAGAGCCATCTCCTAGGCTATAATTTTTTCTGTGTAATTTTCGGGCGTTCTCACCTCTTCTCCCCCGAGCTCTCTCCTGACTGGTGATTCTTTGATCCGTGAAAGGAAACTTGGACCAAGGAATACAAACTGTTTTCATTGAAAACATGTTGGTTAAGCTGTTTAGCCAGTCTGCCCAGACATGAGTCACCGGCAGTTAGAGCCAGGTTAAAGGTAATAATATTGCTGAAATACAGCCTTTTAGGGCAAGCGTTCAACAAAAGCTAATTAGCATAGGGTGGCAGTGATGGTGGGTGGTGGGCCCTAAAGCAAGAATTACAAATGGGAAGCCTGAAGGCCAGACTCAGCCCAGGCCGAGCTTATTGGACCCTTGTGCAGTATTGTTAAATAGAATTAGCTGGTGAATTTTAAAATCAAATTTCTGGTTTGGGTTGTAAAATTTGGCAACCCGCCTAGAATCCTGCCTGGTAAAAAGAAATAAGGCTTCTTACTCCTTATTTCCCTACAGCCTGGCCCACAGGACCCAGGGTTTGCACCTCTTGTACCTTGGGGTTTTAGAGCCATCTTCTAGGCTATATTTAATAAGATATCAAGGAAACAATTAATTATAGCTTCAAGATAATTATGGCAAAAATAAGGAAGCCCTTGAAAATGAACAGAGTCTGTGGGTGTTATTAAAAGATAGGTTAAGCTTCAAATAAATTTGAAAAGTTGATAAAGTAATATAAAACAATATCTAAGAGAAAGGGTCAGTCAATATGCATTTGGGGGTTGTTGTAGCACCCTAACATTCTCTAATTGCACTCTGAATTTTCCCCCACACACTGATTACCATTCAGTCTACCTCTTTATGCTCTACTTATGGGCTAGACTTATACCTTTGTATGTGGTTATCATTATTATGAAATATTATGTTGTTAGATATAGCTATTTGTGATAACTTATTTTCTGTTTTGGTTTCATTAGAGTATAAGTTTACAAAGAGTAGATGCCTTCATTTCATTTCCAGAGCTAAGGATGATTCCAGACACAAGAGTAGAAACCCAGTGGCTGCGGACAGAAAGGATGAACTCCTGAGTGTGTGCATGTGTATGTAGTCTAGTATAGAACCAGTGATCTGAAGTTCGTTAATTATGTAAGCCACCCTCTTCATATTCAGAGAGCTCATTAGAATTATAAAAAGAAGCCAGGACGTGGTAGATCACATCTTTTATAAGCACTCAACACTCGGGAGGCAGAGGTGAGTGGATCTCTGTGAGTTCAAGGCCAGCCTGGTTTACAAAGTGAGTTCCATGACAGCCAGGGCTACACAGAGAAAGCCTGTCTAGAAAGAGCAAAACAAAACAAAATTATAGAAACAAGACATAAACTGGGCATGGTGGCGCGTGTGTTTAATCCCAATACTCAGAAGGCAGAGGCAGGTGGAACTCTGTGAGTTTGAGACCAGCCTGGTCTAGACAGTGAATTCTAGAACAGTCATGGTTACATAACAAGGCTCTTGTCTCAAGAACAAGCAAACAATTAAAAACAAGATATAAAAGAGGAGACAATAAGGTCAGAAGTGTGTGTGTGTGTGTGTGTGTGTGTGTGTGTGTGTCTTATTAGAGCTCCCTGAGCAAGTGACTTGTTTTTATTTGGAAGTTCAGCATCATACCTATGTGAAAGACAATACCCCAGGATGAAGTTGTTGGGGATCCAGAGAGAAGATGTCTGGAAGGTTCTATGGAAAATAGTTGGGAGTATCACCTATAGGAATGGAGAAGTCAGAACTGGTTTGACTGCAAGTAACAGAAAGTCAGCTTGAATTCCTGTGAGCAAAAGAGCTTTATAGGCTCATAAAACCAAACTGCAGAGAAAGTGGATGACAGGGACACTTGGCAGCAGACGCCCGGAACCCACCCCCCCACTCCGTCTGTAGCTGCTTCTCTGCATCCACTTCCTTTATGGGGCTACAGCCACATCTGCCACCTCTCCCAGACCCTCATCCTCCTATCTGAGCCCAGCCATGATGAAACAGGCTTGCTTAGTGCCAAACACCTTCACACTTTGTTTTGATGCATTAAAACTGAGAAAATAGCACCTGTCAAAAGTCACAGAATCACCTCGTCTCGGAGCTCCACAAAAGCCGTCTGATCTTACAACCTCGTCCAATGCATTAGTCATTTCTGGCAATGTTCCCAAGAAATGATCTTTCAACAGGCACTAAACCACTTATGCCCCATTCAGGCACACCATGACACTGTAAAAATGTTCCATGCTGTTACAGAGTTGTTCTTTACAGTCAGATAAGATCTACCACCAGTTGACAATGACCTTCCCTTTGTACATCTCAGTACATCAGATGCTTGAAGACGTTGTTGGCCCGTGAGTCTTCTCAGGCTAAGCTTCAATTTACTGTCATTATTTCTTATGTGCAGAGTTGACTTTATCAATGGGCTCCTTCAACCTCCAAGAGGTATCTATTGTTTTTTTCTGAGCAGTTAACTGGGCGTTAGGAAGGATGTGCTTGGGAAGGAAAGCAGGTTCTTGGCCTAATGGATAGCAGACTCCTGAAGAACAGAGAGATATTATATGGGCAATCCCACTAAAGGAAACCTTACATGTTTCTCTTAGAGTTCAGTGTCACAATTAAATGTAATAGGATTCATGTGTGGTCCCATTGCTATGGTTTGGATCTGAACGTCTTCCTAAGGCTTGGTCGAAGGTGATGGCGCTGTGGGAAAGAGGTGGAAATTCTCTGAGGTCGGGTCTAGATGGGAAAGTAGGTCACCGGAGCACGGCCTGAATAGAATCTGGCCCTGCACTTTCAAGCCCCCAGTCTTCCTCCCCTTCTCTCTCCTCCTCTCCCCTCTCCTCTTTTCCCTCCCTTGTCCTTCTCAGGTTTAGGAGATGAAAGTCCTGACTCACCACAATCCCCCAAACAAGGGTACTAACCAAAGACAAACATCTCGGAAGCCAGGAGCTAAAATAAAGCTTTCCTCTTCTAAGCTGATTTGGGGGTGGGGGGTTATTTTCTCACAGAAATGGAAAGCTGACCCACTTCCATGCAAACAGTAGATGGTTAAACAGACCCAAAGATTGGTTTTCCAAAAGGCACAGTCCTTTGAAAGAAGTCCTTGTTTTGAAAGGAAGTCCTTCTGATTATGAACTAAACTTGTGACTTGCTTTTAACCAATAGGGAAAAAGGAAACCTCATAAGTGACAGAATGCAGGTTCATGGACACGGTACGGCCTCTCTTTTGGTTTAGTTGCATTTGCTGCTTATATCACTCTGTCTCTCTTTTCTCCAGGTTCTGTAGGAAAAGACTTCTTCATCCTTTTCAGGGGAAGGTGTTTTTTAATTAGCATATATTATCTAGACATAATAAAGGCTACATTATGACATTTTCATTCACGATGTTTTTTTGATCGCACCACCCCCTTATTCCCAACTCTCCCTCTTCTCAAGTAGCTCCCCATCATCGCCTGCTTGTGTGGCCTGTGAGTTGAGCAGAGTTGCTTCCAGATGCATGGATGAGAGTCTGCTTACAGGAGCGTGGCCGCCTAATCCTTGCTACCCCACTAAAGTGACCACTGAAGAAACTGTCTCTCCCTCATCCAAACCCTAACTGGTAGGATCTTAAACGCATTCCCTGTGTTTTCATCTAAAAGCTTCAGCCTTTCATGTTTTAAATTGAGGTCTTTGACTCATTTCAAATTGATTTTGTAAATTATTTATCTGATTCCATTTTTTTTTTCTCTCCAAATAGCTATCCAGTTTTTCTAGCACCTTCTGTCTAATAGAGTCTTAGGGTTTTATTGTTGTGAAGACATCATGACCAAGGCAACTCTTATAAAGGACATTTAATTGGGGCTGGCTGTCAGGTTCAGAGGTTTAGTCCATTATCATCATGGCGGGAAGTATGGCAGCACCCAGGCAGATATGCTGGATAAAGGAGCTGACAGTTCTACATCTTGATCCCAAGGTAACCAGAAGGAGACAGAGGTTGAACATAGGACCTCAAAGCCCACACCCACAGTAACACACTTCCTTCGACAAGGCTACACCTACTTCAACAAGGCCACACCTCCTACTAGTGCGTCTTCCCATGGGCCAAACATTCAAACCACCACAAATAGGTTGTTCCCCCACCCCCAGACCCCTCTTTTTTGTCTCCTTTATCAAAAATTAGATGGACTTGATGTCAGAGCAGTGGCTTAGTTAGTAAGTGTGCTTGCTATTGCAGAGGACCTCAGCACCACATAGTGCCTCACAATCTGCCATTACTCCAATTCTGGAGGACCCAATGTCCTCTTCTGACCTCTGAAGGCACCAAGTGCAACATGGTGCACATACATACATACATACATACATGCAGGCAAAACACTCATACACATAAAATAAATGAATCTTGGAAAACAAACCTCTGCTGTCAGATAACCTCTTAGTCCTCTAGATGGCCTCCCCTGGTCTACCAGTCTGTTTTTTATGCCAGTACCAAAGCTGTCTCTATCCCTATAGCTCTGTTGTATAGTTTGAGCTTGGGTATTTAAGTACTTCCTGCTGTATATTGTTTGACTGTTTCTGACCTTGTGATTCCATATGAATTCTTGGATTGCTTTTTTCTTAAATCTTTAAAATATAACACCAGTGTTTTGATAAGTATCACATTAAATCTGTAGATTAATTCTGGTATCAGGATAATAGTGACTTCCGTAAGATGAATATGGTAGTGTTCATTCATTTTCTATTTTGTGGAAACATTTAAGAAGAATTGGTGTGAGGTCTTCCTTGAAAGTTTGCTAAAACTCAGCAGTGAACCTGCCGGGCACCAGGCTTCTCCTCTCTCTTAGGGGAGGGTTTTAACTACAGCTCCTAGTTCATTGCTTATAACGGCGCATTTAAATTATTTCTATCTTCTGCCTTTAATTTTGCAGATGATATGCATTTAGAAATCTTCTATTTTTCTTTATTTTTTTAAGAGCATATGTTTCAAAGTAATCTCTGTAAGAGTCTCTGCAAAATAAAGGGAACTATCAGGGTAACACGCAGACGGTCCACAGAGTGGGAGAAAACTCTTTATCAGCTATATTTCAAACAAGGGGCCAAAAATTTAGAATTTACAAAGAATTGCAGAAATTAAATAAGGAAGTAAAACTATCAACCAACAAAGAAGCAAAGGAATGGATTAAACATTTTTCTAAAAAGACAAAAGAAACATGCATGGCTGATAACTACCCTTAAAACGTGCTTCTAGTCATCAGGAGAATGCTAATCAAAATCACTTTGAGATACAGCCTCACCCCTAGTGAGGACGGCTGTCATCAAGAAATCTAACAACAAATATTGGAGTGGATGTGGAGAAAGAGGAAGGAACCCTTATTCCCAGCTGGCTGGGATGCAAATTAAAACAGGCATTACGGAAATCAATTTGGAGGTTTCTCAAAAAATTAAAAATAGAAATGCCACACGACTCAGATATTCCACTCTTGTGATATATCCAGAGAACTCTGTACCCTACCACTGAAATAACTACACATTCATGTTTGCTACTCTGTTCACTATAGAGGAACATGGCAACAACTTAGATATCCACCAACATCTATGTTAAATGGATAATGAAAACCTGGCACACACATAAAGTGGAATACTATTCAGCTCTAAAGACAAAATGAGATTACAAAACTTTTAGAAAAATTAGTATCTCCATTCCTGATCCCCGCCTGAATGCTAGACACCCAAACTTCTGTGCAACCCTGAGAAATCAGGAAATCATGATTGACCAAGATTCAGTGGCTCCCACCCAAACCAGAAAGAAGCATGCTCACGACAGAAATTCAGTTTACAGAAAACTGTTTTTATGGTCTTTCTACGTGAGTTTGTGTGTCAAGCTAGGATCTGAAAAAGTAATATCGTCTTATGCAGTTCATTTAAAATAAAATTCTACCAAAAGACTTCTAATTTATATGGTTTTTTTTATGTCCTTAAGAGAACAGCTCTCAAAATCTACTGAAGCCAGTGGTTAGTATATGAACTTTATACTCCGTTAACACAAAAATAACCAAAGGTATGGTCTCCAAAGAATAATGATATTTACAGCACTTGGGAATAGATTCCGTGAGCAGCCACGCTCATGGGACAGGAAGTGAAATGTGCATTCCAAAAAGGAGAGGAAGGAAGGGCTTCAAAGGGGGTAAATTCTTAAGATTTTGAAAACCGGGTTCATTTATTTTGGAGAACTCAAGCAGAAGTTGGTATCAGTTCATGCATGGAAGTGCCACTGCTGGGCACGGCACTTTGTCCAGAGCATCTTGTATGAGTGGTTACAATGTTACAATCTTAGAACATGCTGAAGATAACCTTGGTTACAAAAAAAAAAAAAAAACAAAAAAAAAAAACAAAATCTAAAAAACAAAAACAAAAAACAAACAAACAACTAAAATAAAATAAAATAAAAATAAAAACCAGTCCATAGATTCCAGGGGAGCAAAGCAAGGAGCACCTGAGAATTTGAAAGAGTTCTTTTGTGGTGCCTGTAGAAAGCTCTTGAAATAGTACTTCCTTTAGACATCTCTTCCCACTGATGGTTGTATCTAGTTCTGACAAGAAGGACTTCATGTTACAGTCATCAACTGAGCTTCTAGAGCCTTAGGGAGGTCATGAGCTCTGCTGTTTATATGCCCATGTTAGTGCCTCATTGCTGTGGTCAACGCCTGAGAGAAACCATTTCAAAGGAGCAAAGATTTCTTTTGGCTTATGGTCAGGTAGCTTCACTGGCAGGCTGGGGGCTGCCAACGAGGCAGAATACCATGGTAGATCAGAATACCATGGTAGATGGACTTGGTAGACAGCACTGTCATCTCATGGCAGTGGGGGGGGGGGGGAGGGAGCCAGGACCCAGAGACAAGAAGGAACAAGAGGTAAGAGACTTTCTCAAAGGCATATCTCTAATGATGCATTTCCTTCTTATGAGGTCATAGAATTATGAAGCTGCGGATTAATTAGTGGTTGTTCCAGAGCCCTCAGGATATAATTAGCTTCCGGTGACTGGAACCACCAGCTGCGGACCATATCTGCACCGCATGAGCCTTTTCTTTTCAGGACCCTTCACGTTCAAATCATAACATAGAGTGGCTGCCCTAGTCTACAGTGGCCCTATTCAGAGTGAATTGATAACTCAACAACCATGCTTGTAACAAACAATTAGAGATTATAAATTAGATCAATAGAGACATCTGGCCCTGTTTGGAACAATCAGATTCACTCCTGGAAGTTAGGTTTGATGGCTACCAAATTAGTAATTCTCAGGGTGCGGATGGAACTGAGAACACTGTCTCTCTCTGTTTCTGTCTCTGTCTATGTCTCTGTCTCTGTCTCTGTCTCTCTCTCTCTCTCTCTGTGTGTGTGTGTGTGTGTGTGTGTGTGTAGAGACAGAGACCAAGAGAGAGACAGACAGACACACACTCACACACAGAGACAGAGACAGAGAGATGGGGGCTGGGGGTAAGAGACTTTTCCCAACTGAATAGAGCAGTAAAGAGAGCCCGCCTGAAGAGTCAGGGAGAGCTAGTGTCCAGGGACCATATGGGCCTGAGAGGAGCCCAAGGTCACCACACTCATGACATTTCCTCAGACACCCAGGTGTGTTCCTGCCCTAGGACTGTAAAGTGCATCCTGCATTTTCCTAAACCCACCATGACCTCTTTTGTTTTTGACACAAGTTCAAGTGAACCTCTGCTCGACAGAGTTGAAAGATCCTACAATGAATAGTTGTGTTTGTTTGCTTCTTAGTGGGACAGCCCTTAGCGGCTACATGCCGAAGCAGTGAGATTACAAGTCTCCAGGCCAGTTAAGACAATCTGATCTTTAACAGGCATGCTATGACTCAGCAGTTTTCTCCCTGCCCCAAAACCTCTGCAAAGTCCTGGGAGATCTCAGAAAATTACTTCCCTCTCCACATTCACTTGTACATTCCCAGGGCACACGCAAGCAAGTCACCTAACACCAACATTTGCTGAAAGACCAACCAAGCCTCTACCTGCCCCAGAAGGCTAGCTGGCGAGGACACAGGCCATTAAGCACAAAGTTATAATTCCCTTTCTAAGCTGTCTAGCCCTGGGGAGGACATTGCAGAGGCACAGGGCACGGTACTTCGAAGTGGAAAAGAAAGTTATCTCTCCATAGAAAGAGAGCTAAACTCCATCAAAGTCACATGTGAGGTTCATTGGGTGCCACGTGTTATTTTAAGCTATATACGGGTATATCATATATGTGTGCACACATGCTAATTTAACCCGTGTAAGTCTAAATGCCTCTTTGTTCTAAATTAACAAGTGTCTACAATATGTAACTAGAATTGGAGCCGAGCTTCAAACTCATATTAATAGTGAATGTTTGTTTATTGATTATTAGCTACACAGTGGGTAAAGTACACAATGCTTATCAGCCCTCAGAGACTCGTTCATGTAGGTAACTTTTATCTCCAAACTGTAAATATCTTTAGGCTTTGAAATGTGCATTTAGTATGACACAACTTTGTTCACAGGGTCAATGTCAAGAGAACTAAAAAGAGCATTTCCAGGCTGTTGGACCATGTTATCATACTCTAGAAAATAATGAGCAGTCTCCGGATTATTTATTATCTGCAATGACCTCTACACATCGGGGAGCAAGGAAAACAAACGGATCATTTCAAGGTTGTACCAGCTGCCAACTGCAATTACTCCATTAGGGGGAAATCCAAAGGAGGGTTGCTGGGTAACAGGAAGCTTGTTTACGTGAAATGTTCCCTTTTGATAAAAAGTCTCTCCAGTGAAGATTTTTATTCCCACATTTTAAAAGTTGATTTTGTAATTTCATCAGAAAACATTTATTTAGTCAATCTATCTAACAAAACGTATCGGGACAGCTACTTATAAAGATATTGTCATTGGCTGCTCTGTGTTTGCTTTTAATCAGAAAAAAATTGTGTGTGTGTGTGTGTGTGTGTGTGTGTGTGTGTGTACGCCACAATGTGCTGTGTGAAGGTCAGAAGACAACTTTCAGACTTGGTTTTATTCTACTCTGCTTGAGGTCTCTCTTGTTTCTCCTCTCTATTGTAGGCCAGCTGCCTCTGAGCTTTTGGGCAAGTCTCCTGTCTCTGCCTTTCCATAGCGCAGAGTCTCAGGATTACATTTGTGTGTTAACACACCCAGCTTTTTCATGTGGACTCTGGGAACCAAAACTAGGTCATTAGGCTTTCCTGGCAAATATTTATACTCACCCAACCATCTCTCTGGTAATATTTTTTATTTTTGAGACAGGGTCTTGATACGCAGCCTAGGTTAGCACGGAACTCTTGATCCCCCTGCTTCAGATTTCTGAGTGCCAAGGATAGAAAGGAATACTCCCACATCTAGCTGACAGTTTGAGTTTGTTACTGCTTTTTTTTCCTTCCCTTCCTGTGTCCTTCCATTCACGTCTGCAGCCCTCTCACTGATTTTCTGCTCCTTTGCTTCTGGGAACTCTGTAGTATTTAAGTAAGAGCCAGTTCACTGGTTGTGCTCATGGACTTGCAGAGAAGCAATGAACCATACTGATGCCACCCTGTCCCTGGGCAGCAGTTATGCGGTTGGCATTGGGACTCCTCTCACATATCTCTACCCTTCCTCCCCTCCTCACATGTGGCAGGACTGTATCTCCCACCTGTCTCAGCGATTCCTGTAATCACATGACTTGCTTTAGCTACTAAAACATGAGCAGTATGAATGTATTAAGAAGAGTACACATAATTCTAATAATAGTGATGCTAATTTCTTTCTTTCTTCTTTCTTTTCTTCCTTTTTTCTTTCTTTCTTTCTTTCTTTCTTTCATTCTTTCTTTCTTCCTTTATTTCTTCCTCTTGTATGTATGTGAGTGTTCTATCTGCGTATACACTCGCATGCCAGAATGATAGCTGCTTGGGAGCCACCATGTGGTTGCTGGGAATTGAATTCAGGACCTTTGGAAGAGCAGCCATCTCCTAACCACTGAGCCATCTCTCCAGCCTGATGCTAATTTCTTAGTGGAAAATAAGTGGTGATGAAGGTGTAAGACACTCATATACTGCTGGAGGGAATCTAAGGTGGCATAGATACTTTGGGAAACATTTGATCATTCCTCAATAAATTCAATGTGAAGCTGGGTGTGGTGGTGCAGCCTTTGATCCCAGCACTTGGGAGGCAGAGGCAGGCGGATCACTGAGTGCCCAGCCAGGCTGGGTAGACTGAGACTATGTCTCCAAAAAGGAATTGTTATGGAAGTCAGCAACTCTGCTCCAGGGTGTACGCCTGAAAGGGAGAATGAACATTCACTACAACACAAGTATTCATAGCAGCTCACCTGCAATAACCAAGTACAGAGTATAAGCCAATTAATGGATAAATAAAATAATGTATATAAAATGAGATACTGGGCTGGAGAGGTGGCTCAGTGGTTAAGAGCACTGAATGCTCTTCCAAAGGTTCTAAGTTCGAATCCCAGCCACCACATGGTGACTCACAACCATCTGTAAAGAGATCTGATGCCCTTTTCTGGTGAATCTGAAGACAGCTAAAGTGTACTTAGATGTAATAATAAATAAATCTTTAGGCCGAAGTGAGGTCCTGAATTCAAATTCCCAGCAACCACATGATGGTTCACAACCATCAGTACAGTTACAGTGTACTCATATACATTAAATAAATAAATAAATTTTAAAAATGAAACAATTTATTTTAAATAAAATAAAATAAAATGCAATACTATTTAGCCATAAATAAGAATGATGTACAGATATATGGCACAACATTAAATGAAAGTCAACAACCTTACACAAGTAAAGAAGTTAGACACAGAAGGACATCAATATGTAGGTTCATTCATATCAAATACTTGGAAGAAGAGGGGCTGGAGAGGTGGCTCAGCGATTAATGGCACTGACTACTCTTCCGAAGGTCCTGAGTTCAAATCCCAGCCACCATATGGTGGCTCACAACCATCCATAATGAGATCTGATGCTCTCTTTTGAAGTGTCTGAAGATGGCTACAGTGTACTTAATATAATAAACAAATAAATCTTTAAAAAAATACCTGGGAGAGGAAATGCAGATTGCTCGCTGTCGGGTGCTAGGGGAAGTGGGAGTGGACCTTGACTGCACAGTAAGGAGGGTATTTCCATCCAGGGTTATAAAGGTTTTTTGGCTCTACATAATGGTGATGGTATTCTATAACTGTGAACACAACTCATTCCACCAAATCATAGTTGCACTCTGTTAAGAACAATTTAGTGTATGCTATAATGTATTAGATCATACTTTTTTTAAAAAAAAAGTATGTGTACATGAGCACACAGTTCTTCAGAGTAATCACAGACATATGTTGATCAGTAACATTCATCAGCCAGACTTATGCCAGTCTAAACAAAACAAACCTTTCTGCTAAGTCCTTTGTCACAGCAGCATGGCGTAGCCCAATCCCCCCGTTCACTGAGCCTTTCCTTATGCACCCTTCATGCCAGATAGTGGGAAAACAGAGACTAAGCCTCAAGCTACTTATAAACTAGCAAAGGAAGTAAGTAAACATATAAATCAAAAGATGTTCTCCAGTGTGATGGCAACATAATAGAAGTAGATTATAAGTTAGAGTAAAATCACATAATAGAGGAGATTATGAGTTACACAGGGAACACATAATAGAACAGATTATGTGTTCATTACAGACAAGACTCATAATAGAGGGAAAGTCTATAATAGAGTCAAATTATGAGTCACACTGGCTTGACCAGCCAAGTCCACGCTAAAAACCTAGAGAACCTACCCAAGAAGGTTAAACTTGAGTTTAAAAAAAAAATCAAAAGAAGTATAAAAATTTCCAGGTAGGAAAAAGGAATTCACTTCAGGTTGGTGGGAGAGCTTGGCCCCTGTGCAATGAGAAAGGCTTGCACCAGCTTGGGGTGCAGGGAAAATGGCGGTCAGCCCATAGTGGGATCCTGGAGATGATGAGAGCAGAGAGCTTGAAAAGGACCTGGATTGTGGACAAAACTTTGTTACCAGTTCTTTCTAAGTTTCTGTTCACTCCATCCATGGGAAGTGAATGCTAGCCTACAGCACACTGCGAAACTGGGCACACGGCAGTTCCTGACTACAGCCAGAGGATACCTTTGGGAAAGACTACTATGGGTAATGGCGAGCATGGACTGTACTTGTCAGGGTTATTATTGCTGTGATTCAAAGAACCTTGGAAAAAACTGGTTTAGCCTGATTATCCTTCCTCCTCACTTCATCACTGAAGGAAGTCAAGACAAGACTTCAAGCAGGGCAGGAATCTGGAGGCAGGAGCTGATTCAGAGGCCACAGAGGGGTGCTGTTTGCTGGCTTGCTCTTCATAGCTTGCTCAGCCTGCTTTCTTCTAGAACCCAGAACCACCAGCCCAGAGATGGCACCACTCACGATGGGCTGGGCCTTTCCTCATCACTGATTAAAAAAATGTGCAGGACTTTCTACAGCCTAATCTTATGGAGACATTTTCTCAACTGAGGTTCCTCTCAGATGGCTATAGCTTGTGCCAGGTTGACAGAACACTAACCACCATTGTACTTAAGCTAAGAATCAGGATGCTCAGAACCATATTCTAAGGCATGCTTTACAAGACAAAGCAGTATGAAAAGTAAATTTCAAATCAGAAAGAGCTGGACATGTAGGAGGAAGAAGGGTTTAAAATGGCTCCCAGCCTGAGTGATTGATGGGGCTAGGGACAGCCTGGCTTCTCACTATTATAAGCCTGTTGATTAGCTCTGCTAGTGTATTTGATAGATCCTTAAAATCGAGGTGCTCACATATGATTCTAGGAGAGAACTGCATAGAATTAATGATGTAGGGGTCATGGGCTCATAGATGGGATAATTAAAGCCTAGAGGGTGGAGAGCTGAGAGACAATAAGTCAGAAATTAAAAGTGCTGAGGGCATTTAAGGGGAACGCACAGGAAGGGAAGCCCCTGGGGAATAGTATTGACATTTCTTTGATGCCTAAAGGGATCTTGTCAACTGACTGAACACTGAGAGTCTTTGAAAGAGTGACTCTTTAATCTGTCTAAAGGCTCCATGAGGGCACCTCTGAGAATTCCAGAAGAGTGGTCCCTGATACAGGCTCACACATTTTGTTAAAACTGAATGTTTAAATGATTATACCATTTATGTAATTTTAACAAACCTCTAGTTACCTCAAACATTAAAGTATATTGTCATTATTTATTTATCTTCCTTCCCTTCTAACTGAGCTGTGAAATCCTTAAATGTTGATTTAGAAACAAACAATCCCAAGCCATTCAGTTTTACCAAAAAAAGACTCAGGAGACCGATTCTGGGGTGAAAACCTGTTAGCTCAGAGAGGCAGAGAAAGCTCCCAGCTGACCTTCCTACTTCATTAACATCCCAGAAGGGCTTGCTTGCTTGCTTTCTTTCTTTCTTTCTTTCTTTCTTTCTTTCTTTCTTTCTTTCTTTCTTTCTTTCTTTCTTTCTTCCTTCCTTCCTTCCTTCCTTCCTTTCTTTCCTTCTTTCTTTCTTTCTTCCTTTCTCTTTCTTTTTCTTTTTTTTTCTTTTTTTTTTGTTGGTTTTTCAAGACAGGGCTTCTCTGTATAGCCCTGGCTGTCCTGGAACTCACTCTGTAGACCAGGCTGGCCTCAAACTCAGAAATCCGCCTGATTCTGCCTCCCAAGGATTACAGGCTTGCGCCACAACTGCCCAGCTTCTTTCTCTTTCTTTCTTTCTTTTTTAAGATTTACTTATTTATTTATTATATGTAAGTACACTGTAGCTGTCTTTAGATACCCCAAAAGAGGGCATCAGATCTCATTAAGGATGGTTGTGAGGCACCATGTGGTTGCTGGGATTTGAACCTTTGAGATTCAAATTTGAACATTTGAGGACCTTTGGAAGAGCAGTCAGTGCTCTTAACCATTGAGCCATCTCTCCAGCCCCCAGAAGGGTTTTCTTATATTTACTCCCTGTTGGCTGGTTACTTGTTCCACCTCTTGACCTAGGGTTGACTTTATTTAGCTCTTGGGTTAAGGATGTATGCTAGGGCTGAGCCACACCACAACAAGATTTTTTTCAGTTTACAATCTTAGGGTTCACAATGTGATCAATTTTTCCAATATCCTGCAGCACTTGAAAGCTTGTAGTGTTCATATCTGACTTGGTTTTGACACAGAGTAAACTCACAGGTAACATGTTTGTGGATCAGTATGTGAGTTTTAGAGTTTAGTCTCAATAGAGACTGTGATAACCGTTTTGGGAACTCAGGCCCAGTTTTTGTTTTTTTTTTTTTAAAGATTTATTTGTTTTATATATGTGAGTACACTGTCTTCAGACACACCAGAAGATGGCATTGGGTGCCATTACAGATGGTTGTGAGACACCATGTGGTTTCTGGGAATTGAACTCAAGATCTCTGGAAGAACAGTTAGTGCTCTTAACTACTGATCTATCTCTCCAACCCAGGCCCAGTCTTTCCAAAGTTTGTTTATATATATATATATATATATATATATATATATATATATATATATATATATATATATATATATATAATCAAATATATATATGTATGTATGTATGTATATATGCACACACACACACATCGCACTGACTGATTTTGAGTGTCAACTTAATACAAACTGGAGTTATCACAGAGAAAGGAGCCTCCCTTGAGAAAATGCGTCCATGAGATCCAGCTGTAAGGCATTTTCTCAATTAGTGATCAAGGGGTGGGGGAGGGCCCATTGTGGGTGATGCTATCTCTGGGTTGGTAGTCCTAGGTTCTATAAGAAAGCAAGCTGAGCAAGCCAGGGGAAGCAAGCCAGGAAGTAACATCCCTCCATGACCTCTGCATCAGCTCCTGCTTCTTGACCTTTTGCATTCCAGTCCTGAATTCCTTTGGTGATGAACAGCAATGTGGAAGTGTAAGCTGAATAAACCCTTTCCTCCCCAACTTGCCTCTTGGTCATGATGTTTGTGCAGGAATGGAACCCTGACAAAGACATATGTAATTCTAACTATGGCAGTGTCCTTCATGCTAGTCATCATTAATGATGATGTATGAACCGTGCTAGAATGTTACATAGACAAATTCCACAAATATTGGTGGAAGACATCACATAAAAGCTCTTCTAATCCATTTTGTACTGCCATAACAGAAGACTCATGACTAGATACCTTTTTGAAGAATTGAATTTGTTTTACAGTTCCTAAGGTCCCTAAGGTCCAAGGTCAAAGGGAGGGATTTCTTGCTGCCTCACCCCATGACAGAAGGCAGAAGGGCAAGAGGACACATGCATTGGAGGCACCGGGGATAGCCACTAACTCATCTTTCTTAGGAACCAATTCCTGTAGTGACGCACTCCAGGATAATGGCTTTAACCTACTCAGATCTGTCAGCTGCAGACCATTTCTTAAAGGTCCCATCTCTCAACACTGCAACATTGAGGATTACATTTCCAATTGTTGGGGTTCAGGAAACTGCCACACCAACCACATGTATTGATCTCACTTAAGTGAGAAAAGTTTATTGAATGCACACCATAACACTGGACATCTAGAGCCACAAGAAGGAAAGGCCTAACTGAGGTACTAGTCTGCTCTCAGGGTAGGCTTCTTATGGGGAAACCAGGTTCAAAAGTTTAAAGGGCAAGGAGAGGAGCAGGTGGCTTACTAGGCAAAGTATTATCAGCTAACCTTTAAGCTGATTGGTCCTGAGTAAGGTAAGGGTGGGTCGTGGATGGATGGCGAACTGGGGAATTTCAGAATATTCAGATAACAGAGCATGAGTGTTATAATCATAACGTTTTGGCTTAGTAGTAGCATTCTTCAGTGTCAGCCACAAAAACCACAGAGCGCTCATATATAGATGCAGGAAGGGCTGCCCTGTGGTTAGCTCTGACTGAAGATATTTTAGACATAACAGTTCATATTGACCTTAGATTTGATGGGTTCTACATAAAGCTTTGTGGAATGTCTTAAGATCAGCAAACCTCATACTGCACATTCAGAGCATAGAGAACAAAGCAGGGCGTGTGGTCAGCATGTCCTTGAGCCAAGGCACTTCTCTGTGTCAGTGACTGGCGGGCATGTTAACAGCAACAGTATGAAGTAGCTGGCAGACGCGGGACACAATGGCTACAGCTATGGGGTTGGGGGTCAGGCCAATACACAATATGAACTTCTGAGGGCACACTCAAAGCATAGCAAATGAAAACTACATAAAACGCTTTAAGTTTAGATAAGCAGATAAGTGTAGTTTAGAAGTCTGGAGCTTATCTTCAGAAGGTATAGTGGAGAGAGATGCACAGGGTGGACATTTTGAGAACCTCTCTCATGTCCTGTTGACATGAGCATGCTCAGTGTGTGAGTTTTCTGTGAGCTGTACATTTCCATGGTTTTGTTTGTTTTTAACTAAACTATTTATATCCTGTAATGCTATGAGCTATGTAGAAATACAAAGGAAAATTTTTGAGATGAGGGTAGCATTGTGGCAGTAGTTGAAACTACACTATCAAATAGTGGATTTCAGAAGGCATCAGAGACTGGGTTGATTTATAGGTTGAAGGCCCAATATTTCCTGGGTGGATGGTGTATCTTGGTGGTCCATACTTGGCTGACAATATAGATTAATAAATAGAATCAAGAAACCATTGGTAAATGACATATATAATTGTGGATTTTTTTTAATATTGTTATAATATTGTTTTTCTTTATTTCATAGCATTCTACCCCAAGAAGAGTGGGGTTTCTCAGAGATCCCACAACCCTAATGCAAACCAGAGTATCACTATTGTAGCAATAGCTGGCAAAGGGCTGCCAACTCAGTGGTCTCAGAGTTAGAGCCAAACGATCAGGTGAAAGAAATTGCTCTAATGAGGTGCTCTCAGAAGCCTGAAATCCTGTTAATTAAAGGCTCTGCCTGAGAAGCAGGGTGAAATTGTTCAGACCACCCACCGAGGTAGCTAAAGTCTTGAATTCTAAACCTATCTCTGCTCCTCCCTTTTAGTGTGACTGTAAGCAACTCAGTTGATACCTCTACGCTTCGGTTTTCCAATCTGTAAGTTGAAGATAAAACACACACTTTAAAGAAAGAGAGTGCTTGCATCTGGTGTTCATCACGAATCCTTCCATCTTCTTAGTAGCTAAATAGTTTTCCTCTTCTATTTCATAGAGGAGAAACAGGAGTGGGGGAGGGGAGGCTCAGGTGGGGGTCGTCACTCTTCTGTAGCCACAGGGCTCGTAAGTGGGTCGGGACAAACGGGACTCCAGAGCTTTGCTTTTTAACAGCTACTGAACTGCTGAACTGCCTGGTCAAGTTCCCCCCAGGGTCAGTGAACCGGTGCACTTAATTGTGCGTGGCATATTTGGAGCATTTCATAAACGTTAATAATTAAAAGGAGAACGAAGTGGAACCCAGATATCTTAACCATAACAAATCTGAGGCTGACACAGATCATCTCCGGGCATGCCCAGTCTCCAACCATCGATAAATTCACAGAGGAAGGTAAAGGTTCCTGGGATGTTAGGAATAATTTATTTACGTAGGAGCCACGTTTCTCATTTCTCACTGCTCTCAGGAACAGATTGGAGAGAGAGGACCTGCAAAGAAACGAGCAATAAGGTCGGCAGGACGCCCTCTGCCCAGGAGATGGCCAGGGGTGCAGCCCTCCCACTCATTGCTGAAGACATGGAGGCCAGAAGAGCTAGAAGAATCAGCTGGAGCTCTCCAGCCACAGAAACCCCGCTTCCTGTCTCCCGGGCCGGTTTCTCAAACTTGGATCCGAGAGCCTAGGTCTGGATCCCGTAGTCTGCATGAAGGCAATGCCAAGGCCAGTGTCTGCACACCTCCATTCTCTCTCTCCCAGCCTTGAGAGGTCCGGGGCCTGTCTCTTTCGTTTCCCACTTCGTCTCTGTTGTCCAGTGTAAACACTTAGATGTTAGTCGGATCTGCTCCATTTTTAAAAATGGGATGAAGATAAATACATCAGGGTCTAGAAAGGAAACCTGGCATAAATATTTCAGATAGAACACGGGACTTCAAAGAAACCTCTAACTAAGACTGTACACTCTGTCTCCAGAGAGTAAACTGTAGGACCCCTGGTTCACATTTTTTACTGCCTGTAATATTTAGCTACAGAACACTGAAAGGCTTGGAAGGCCCTAAACCAAGTTCTCTCTCCCCTCTCAGCGTTTCTATCTTTGGTGCTCATTGTTAGATCCCAAGCCAGCTCAGGCTGCGGCCCAGGCCATACTCAGCTGCAGTCTCTCCCCTCCCTCACAGCTGATTTTCACACAGGTCCCAGGTTAATATACAGAGACAGCCTGGCCACCAGCACTGTATGAAGGATCTGTCAACCACATGGCGTAGAACCCTCTCTCCTTCTTCTGAGAAGGGACATCACCACCCCACAATGCCACATGGGCCTGAACTCTCCTTAGAGTCCCCATCATGTCTGTCAGTCTATCTGTCTGTCTGCCTATAGTGTTAATTACCCACTGAATAAATCTTATCCGGAAGGACGGTCTGCCTCAGCATCTCCTAAACCCAGAATGTTTTTCTCTTCTCCTCTATTGTTAGGAGCCAGAACTCAAGGCCGGTGCTAAGGATCGCAGTTCATGTGCCTTGGCGGGAATGTAGACCCAAGTTAACTCCAACTATGGCTCCGGGTTCCTGTGGAACCTTTTGCTAACATTTGCTTTGTATTAGTTTGAGATAGAGTTTCCCAGTGTAGCCCGGGGTACTGTGTGATTCGCCATCCTCCTACCTCAGATTCTCTCCTATGGGAACTACAAGTGTGTGGCCCCGGCCTGGCTACACTGCTGGTTTATTAGCTGACTTCTATATACTCTCAGAAGGGTTTTCTCTAAGAATTTTTACCCTTTTAAGGATAGTTGGTGTGTGGGGTGGGGTGGAAATATAGCTTAGTTCTTGACGCTTGACTAATATGCAAAAAGCCCTGGGTTTGATTCCTAGCACTGCATAAACCAAGAGTAGATAGAGGGAAAAGGTCCAGAAGTCTTGGCCACACACAGACCTCAAGGGCAATCTGAGCATATGAGATCCTGTCTCAAAAATTACTCGTTAAGTAACAAATTAAAAAATAGACATTCCCATAATGACTACAATTTTCGTCATTTTGAATACAGAGCTCGGTGGTATTTATTTGCATGACCACTGCTGTCTATCCACAGAACTCTCATCTACCTAAACTGTAGCCATACCCACTAAACACTCTCCCCCATTCCTTCCCTACCCCACCCCACCCCACACCCTGGCAACCACGATTCTACTTCCCATCACTGAGAATCTGACTATGCTAGGCTTCGCTAGTAAGTGAAGTCATACAATTTTGTCCCTTGTGTTTGATCTATTTCATTTGAATAAAATTAAGATTTATCCGTGTTGTAACTTTGATCAACATTTTCCTTTTGAATGTTGAATGATATTCTATTATATGGGATATGTCATATTTGCTTTATCTATCGGTGGACATTTGAGCTATATTCACCTTTTGTCTTTGTTAATGATGCTTCTGTGAACCAGGTGAACCAGGGTACAAACAACATACAAACAGGTATGTCCAGGTCCCTGCTCAGTGGAATTTCTGAAGCATGTGGTGATTTTCAGTGTAATTTTTTGGTAAGCTATACTTAGAGTCTTCCTTGCTTCTTATATTTCCAGAGCTAGTTACCTATTTGAGCGATATAATTTTGTCTTTCAGGTGTATTAGTATACATTCATCCTAAGTGCCCTCTCTTTTGCCTGCTCCTTCTTTAATAACAAGGTTATTTCAAAACATGATCTTTATGTTCCGCTCCACTAATTTTTTTCAAAACAGAATCATTAGGCTTCACTCTTTGGAACAAATTGCTGTTCCCCTAGATGTGGTGTATATTTATACTTAAATTGATAAGAATCTATACTTTCATGTTGAGTGTAGGGGAAACAATCTTTGAAATCAATATTAAGATGGTCTGGGGCATTAAGCTGTTTTGGGGCATGCCCATAGTCCCAGCTACTCGGGGTGACTGCCTGGGGTAGGTGAGTTTCAGACCAGTCTGGGCAACAGAGTGAGATTATTACCAGTCTCGGGGTCACAGCCTGGGTTGGCAACCAGGTTTATATACCTTTACTCAAGCCAGTTAAAAGAGCCAACTTAGAAAAGAAAAACGGGCTGGAGAGATGGCTTAGCAGTTAAGAGCACTGACTGCTCTTCTGAAGGTCCTGAGTTCAAATCCGAGCAACCACATGGTGGCTCACAACCATCCATAAGAGAGATCTGATGCCCTTTTCTGATACAGCAAGAGCAAGTACCCCAGTACAGCTACAGTGTACTCATATACATAAAATAAATAAATAACTGTAAATCTTTTTTAAAAAGGAAAGAAAAGAAAAACAGAAAAAGGATATTTATTCAATGTAGCCATTTAGGAAAGAGGGACAAAGAAACCCAGCCACTTCTAAGTCCATCATGAGTATACACTAAAAAAAGAAAAAACAAAAAAAAAGCAGTTTAGTCAAGGTGTGATTCCCCGCCCCACTACCTACAACTTCAAATCTCTCTTGTAAGGCTGACAATTTCTAAAAGTTTTTCCAAGAGAAAAGTTCCTCCTCCCCCCTACACCAGGGCATCAACCTTTTTTGCAAATCCTAATTTCTTCAGGTTCATTGTTTGAATGATGTGGTAGCCAAAGGGAGGAGCACAAACATTTCTTTAGATTGTGTTCACGCTTGCAAGACAGGCTGGTTGCAAGGCTCACTTGAATAAATGAGTTTAGTATCAGCCTGAGTGACAGAGTGAGGCCTTGTTCCCCCACAAACAGAAAGCAAACGAAGCTCTCAGTCTGGTGTGCAGTGGGTGACCCACTACGAACCACAAGGTTCTTCATGTGTACTCATCCCTGCTGGGAATAGGCTTGGGTACCAACAGTGATGGGAGACAGGAGTCTAACTCCTGCAGTCCTGAGTCTCCACCTGCTGCAACTGGACTGTGAGGAGCTTGGATTTCGGGTTGTTGATGAGGAGAGGCAGGATCTACCGTTCCTCCACTCTCCTCTTCCTCCTTTTTACTAAGGCTCTGGATGTTACCCTCTTTGCTTGCTGGCATCAAAGGGAGAGCACCTGTTTGCCCTGGAAGATGAAGTCCTTCCAGGCACAACAGTTTCCCAAGTAGTTAATGGACCCTGTCCATATCCAAGTGCACTCTTCCTTGCTACTTCTTTTACCTGGGATCAGAACAGCAACTGAATTATTGCAGCGGATCTGAGCTGGTCTCCACCGACCCTTCTTCAGACTTATAGGGAATGGGGATCCACTTCTTACCAGCTCAGTATCTTTGTCCCCAAAGCCCTGGAATGACAAAGCTCGATGGAAAATTTTAACCAGTCCATACCTCTCCTGGGTGCTTAGGCAGAGAGCTGGGCTCACGTGAATTGGTGCCTTTTATCTGTTCGGCTCTTGTTAGTTGAGCTAACACACGTGATTGAGTATGGTTGATACTATTCATCTAGCAAGGTCAACAGTAAAGAGGAAGACAGGTACAGAGAATAAACTAAACCTGAAATTGTCTCAGCACCCCTTAGTCACTCTAGTCAGTTCCAGTGTGGTACCCATTTTCTTCTCTTACAATTGTTTCTTTTCAGTGATGGTGCTATTGTAAGTAATCAGAGTCCTTTCCCAAAGCACCAAGCCTTTCTCTTACTCTTCTCACTTCCCAATCACCATCTCAACCTCTACACTGGAATATTCCTTTTAGCTTTGCTACATCAAGATCCCAGAATGCAACATGGACCTGCACTTGCCTTTCCAGATGCTCGGAGAAAGCTTCTTCGTTCTTACGTCATAATCATCTTTTCTGACTTTTAGGCGGCATTCACCTTTTAGCTCTGCGGAGGGCCTCTGTGAATACAAGCACCTGTTAAAGGTCTTGCTGAGCTGAATTGCTGGATCATACGATATCTGTAGACTAGATGTGAAAAACCTTGCTTCTCTGAGCTAAATCCTGCACCATCGCAACCAGAACCCCTCTGGAATGCAGGGATTCCATCTTCTTCCTGGAAGAAAAGGAGGCCTTGCTTTGATCAGCCTCTCTCAACATCCCTTCCTGCAGCTTTCCATGACGCCAAACACAAAAATGTTAACTCCATGTTTATTGTATAAAGATCTTTATCAATGTGAATATCTTATGAATATGAAAGGGATGAATTCAGCTGGGCGGTGGTGGCGCACGCCTGTAATCCCAGCACCCTGGGAGGCAGAGGCAGGCAGATTTCTGAGTTTGAAACCAGCCTGGTCCACCGAGTGAGCTCCAGGACAGCCAAGACTATACAGAGAAACCCTGTCTCGAAAAAAAAAAAAAAAAATCCAAAAAAAAAGATAAAGGGATGAATTCATAGTAGCCACTTAAAGACAGTATTGTTCCTCTCAGCTAGTGATTTCCATTCTGATACCCACAGTCCAGCCTGCCTTGTTTTACAGTAGCCACACCTCATTTCAGGGGATTTAAATAAACAATTGTGTGTGGATAGATAGATGACCATACTGCAACATGTAGCTTTTGTTTTTTTTCTTAATGAGCGCTAGCAAAGGTTTATTAAATGAAAACTTTCTTCTCCCCCACCAAGTCTATGTTCTGCCATGTTTCTAATAATATCAGAAATTATTAACACTGGTCAATGAGAGCCAGTGTGCATACTCTGTAGTATTTTCCTCATGCTGCGACCAACTCAATATTATTACCTCCAATAATGGAAACCAGTCGTAGCAATCATGGTATAGTATTTTACTTTGGATTTCCTCAAAGCTGGCAGCTGTTGGCAAGGATAACCAATTTCGCTCTGTCTTGTGTGATCACCTTCAGAAGCTGTTTGTATCCCAGTGCATACTTTGCACTTCCATACCAAGGTAGAGCCTGATTGACTCCAGAGACTTTCTGCATCTTCTTTGTGGCCACCATCTGCCTGGTTTAAGTGTAGGATGGCCTCCCCTCCCCCAACCAGGAGCAGCCACCAAGATACAAAGGGAGTAAGAAAGGCTGAGCAGCTCTTAATACCTGTTTATTCTGTTTTATTCAGATAATGAGATTACGATTCCTAACTTGTTTCCTCCCCTATCACCTATACTTTTCTTATCATTCTGATCCTTAAGTAAAAACATCTCAAACTCAACAGTCAGTTTATAGCTACTTTTCCAGTTAAATTGTGATCCACCCAAACCCTAACGCTCATGATTTTTAATATATTCTGTAGAGAGGCTTATTGGGGTGCCATGCCACCTGTCAGGAACTTTTCATCCATCAATGTGAAGTTCCTCTTCCAGCCTTTGAGCGGGAACTCCTGTGTCAGCCATAATCCTCTCCACCTAGGGTAGAGTGCTCAGACCAAGTGAAGCCTGTTGATCTTCAAGGACCTGCAGTTTCCTGAGAAACACTAACTACCTGTGGAGCAACTGAACCAGTTCTGCTGAGAAGCTTCCAGTCTTTGGGGGAAGGTGTTTCCCCTGCCTCTATATTTGGAGTCCTCCATTAAACTTTGAGACCTTGAACAGCTACAATATTCAACATTCTTTGTTTAATCTAAGACTGAGAAATAGTACTTCATTTAAAAGGATAAGCTATAGGCTGGCGAGATAGCTCTGCAGGTAAGAGCACTGACTGCTCTTCCGAAGGGTGTGAGTTCAATTCCCAGCAACCACATGGTGGCTCGCAAACACCCATAATGAGAGCTGATGCCCCCTTCTGGTGTCTGAAGACAGCTACGGTAAATCTTTGGGCCAGAGCGAGAGGGGCCGATTGGAGCTCCTAAATTCAATTCCCAACAACCACATGAAGGCTCACCACCATCTGTACAGCTACAGTGTACTCATATACATAAAATAAATCTTTTAAAAAAGGATAAGCTACATCAGTTTAATTATATATGACATTATCTATGCAATTTATTAAAAGTTACAATAAGTATAACAGTAAACTACTGCTCCAAACTTGGGCTGTGCCTGGGGAAGAAATGACAAGAAGACACAAGAGATTGCCTTGCAATAAGAAACCTTCTCCAGAGGCGGGGAGATAAGACAACGTACTGTCCATGTCTTATTTACAGTTTTGTACTCTGTCTTTAGTATGAGTGGGACCCATTTGTAGCCAATGCCAAGCAACCTTACCAATACAGAGTGTTAAAAGCACAGCACAAAGATACAAAAGCAAGACGGTTACAGTGCTACATTTTACTGCTCACAGACATGATTAGGGAGTCACACAGACAGATCATTGACTTCAGTGAAGTGGATACATTAGCTAGGTCCTTAAAAAAAATCACAGAGGCACACACCAGTTTAATGTTTATATACCTTTCTGTCATTCTCCTGGATCCTTCATTAATGTTACCTAAGGGGAAAAAAAAACAAAAGCAAAACAAAGGAAAAACTGAAATCAGAATCACTTAGGGTTATCAAGACGGGATGCAAACTCAAATCTAGCATCCACACGAGCATAGCAAGGGGATGTTGGGAAAGGAATTGAAGATTGCTAGAAAACCAAACTACCCTCCTCTCCCACCTGCAAAATCCACTCCAGCGTGGACCGGAGCTTCACGCTGCTAGCGGAATAGAAATATAGGTTGTTTTCGAATACCATGGAAAGACAAATGTGTGTGTCATGGTGATTCTAACCAGCTGTTACAGAGCAGGCCAGGAACACATCTACAGGTTCTAGGGATGAAGCGTGTTGGAATTCATTGATTGAAATAAGGGACTCTAGCAAATCAAATTAAAATATCAAAAAGGAGTGAACACAGAAGTACAAGACAAAGGAGAAAGAGACTTCTCTTACAGCAACATTTAGATGGAATCAACTTCAGTGCAGTCCACTCTACTTTGATGAGGCTTTGGTTTAGATCCTAATCTCTGATGAGGCTTTGGTTTAGATCCTAATCACGAGTGCTTGACAAATCTCCTACAAGAACACTCTAAAGACAGCTTCTTAAACAACAAACCTATTTTAGAGGTGTGTAGCAATCTCTTTGGAGAAAGTCCCAGCCTTTCCTGTACACCCTCCTATGTGCATGCATGACGGCTCGCCCATGTTAATGCTCAGGAGTCTTACCACATCGTTATCTTAACATCTTAGCTCTGACACTGGCCACAGCACCACATACATCATCACTGTTGCCATCAAAAGATTCCCCAATAAGGCACACAAATGTCCCTAGCCAGAAGTGACTGAGGTCATGCCGTCTCTGCTAATAAATGTAATTAGTCATTGTCTTCTCTGTTTTTCTCATCTTCCCACATAACTCAATTATCATCCTTAAACTAAGTTGAGTAGCAGTCACCGCCAGACATTACAGGACTAGGCATTTGAGCCCCAAAGTCTTCCACTGTATCAAAATTATAGATCAGTCAAAAGTTTGCTAAGTTTTACATTTATCATTTAGAAAAAGAACAGAACGCCCACCTGTGCTGCAGAGGATAGTTAATATAGTCCTCCGGGTTAGCAACCTCCTGATTAGATTCTGTTTCTTCCTCTTCCATAGGTGGTGGTTGGGAGATTTTGTGTGTGTGTTGTGTGTGTGGTGTGTGTGTGTGTGTGTGTTGTGTGTGTGTGTTTCCCACTTCAGTAGCCACCATCTTAGCTGTGAGTATTCTTGAAAGCAGCCTTGAGCTATTTTTCAGACAAAGCAAAGCTATACATTAATCAAGTGAGAACTGAGGCAGTCACTTGCTTTAGTTTGCTTAAGACAGTCCCAGCTAACCCCTCTTGCCCTAACATTTTTAAAAGAGTTCCTCGTTCTAGTATAATTTCAAAATATAAAGACAATTCCAGTTTGAAGGATGAGTTCAGGCAAAATACCTCTTGATCTTCCAAAGAAGTTTCCAAGTTCTCCCATGAATCAGCTATTCCATCTCATTACTAACAGCTCCGCAAAGTCGTCAGAGGTGGATACCATCTCCATTCAGTGAAGGAGGTAACTGAGTCTTCAAGGATGCAAAGATGGGCAAGGCGGCGCTGTGGGGCCAGAACTAGGATTCTCAATGTCAAGTCCAGTATTGTTTCTGCTACAACTGATAAGTGCCAACGTGTATAAAGTCTAACTTCACTCCCTCGTTTGGTAACTTGGTTGTCTCCTGGACCTAGAGCAGTTTAGGCATGTTCATCCTTGCCCAGAATCTAGGCAAGCATTTAAAACAAGCAAAGAGATGGGGAAAAGAAGATAAACGTAACAAGTGCTTTAGCAAATCCAGAAAGCAAATGATGTAAACCTTTGGCTTTACTGGGTTGTGTCAGGTTATTTGAATCTTCTGTCTGGCCAAATTAAGAATGGAATTGCAGGAGGCAGGGAGAGAAGAAAGGGGGTGGGGGGAGATACTGGATTTTAAGGAAGCTATTATTAAGTTCTACTCTGTTTTATAAATGTTTTTTCCCTTTGTCATATGGGTCAAAGGTATGAATTCATCAAGTTAGAATTAAGAAATATCAAATGCTATAAAACTTATATTTAGGATAAAGAATTCAATTTTTTATCACCCCACCTTGTAAGACCTTTATGCAAATGTTTTAATCCCCTAACCCAGTAAAATCTCTGTTTATACAAAGACCCATCGCTAAATTCCAGTGAGTGGAGATATGTAATAATGTTAACAGGTTATAGAGGAGAAGAAAGGGGAATGTTTAAAGGAAATATTAGAAGTTAAACCCACAAAGGAGCTAATCCATCCCTGACGTATATGGTCATGAAAAGTGACTGATTTGCTGGGCATTGTGGTTGATGCTTTTTTTTTAATGTTCCGGCAGAGCCTATTTGGAAACACTTTAAGATTTATTTATTATTATATGTGTGTGTAAGTAAGTACACTGTAGCTGTCTTCAGACACCAGAAGAGGGCGTCAGATCTTGTTACGGAAGGTTGTGAGCCATCATGTATGTAGTTGCTAGGATTTGAACTCAGGACCTCTGGAAGAGCAGTCAGTGCTCTTAACCACTGAGCCATCTCTCCAGCCCCCGTGGTTCATACTTTTAATCCCAGCATTTGTGAGGCAGAGGCAGGTGTATCTTTGACTTCAAAGCCAGCCTGGTCTACAAAGAGTTCCAGGACATCCAGGGCTACACAGAGAGATCTTGATTAGAAAAAAAACAAGTACATTTAAAACAAAAAGCAAGAAGAAAGAAACAAAAAAGTTGACTGATTTCTTTGACATGTGAACACTCACACACACACACACACACACACACATACACACACATACACACACACACATGCCAAAAGAAAAGGAATAAAGTTAAGAACTCTAGCAGGGGTGTGTGTGTGGGGGGGGGGAGGTTGGAGAGATGGCTCAGAGGTTAAGAGCACTGACTGTTCTTTCAGAGGTCCTGAGTTCAATTCCCAGCAACTACCTGGTAGCTCACAACCATCTGTAAAATGATTAGATGCCCTCTTCTGGTGTGTGTGTACTTATATACATAAAATAAATAATTCTTAAAAATCTATCAGGGAGGTGGGTGTGATTATGGGGAATGGGGGAGAAAGATGGGGAATAGAGGTTGGGGGGATGGGGAACTGGGAGGTGTGGCATACACCTTAAATCCCAGCAGTTGGGAGGCAGAAGTCAGCCTGGTCTACAGATCCAGAGCAGCCATGTCTAAACACACACACACACACACACACACACACACACACACACACCATCTCAAAAAAAAAAATAAAACAAAATAAAGTCAGGAACGCTCCACAGGATACTCTGGAGAGGGAGACAAAGAAGATCTGGAAGACATTTCAAAAATCTTTTGCCGCAAAGATGGGTACCTTGTCATTGAAGGTACCCTCTTCCTGCATTGTTACCCGGGGGTAAGGAAGGATCTTTCATCTATTAGCTTTAAGAAAGAAATGTTTGATATATTTCTATATGCCGATCAGAATATAAACTAGAGGATAAAATATGTCTTCAATAGTAAAATAACAGAGCATTCTATTTAAATGGCACTTACCATGATTTTTTGGCTCTCTGCCTTCATTTCCAGATGCAGCTGTACTGATTGTGGGTATCACTCCACAGTGCAGGCAGGGAGGGTCCTAGTTTGGACATTTGTAAAGGTAGATACTCTGCTGCCTTGATCCTTCTTGATCGTGGATTCTAATCGCCACTCACCCACAATAAAGATAACAGAGGTGTGCTGTCTGGTTTTGCGTGTCAACTTGACAGAAGCTGGAGTTATCACAGAGAGAGAAGCCTCCCTTGAGAACATACCTCCATAAGATCCAGCTGTAAGGCATTGTCTCAGGCTGGAGAGATGGCTCAACGGTTAAGAGCACTGACTGCTCTTCCAGAAGTCCTAAGTTCAATTCCCAGAAACCACATGGTGGCTCACAACCGTCTGTAATGGGATCTGATGCCCTCTTCTGGTGTGTCTGAAGACAGCTGCAGTGTAGTCACACACATTAAATAAGATAGTAAATTCATTTGTTAGTGTCATTATGTCTTGAGGTATTAAGAAAGATGTAGAGAAAGAGGAACACTCTTCCACTGCTGGTGGGATTGCAAGCTGGTACAACCACTCTGGAAATCAATCTGGCAGTTCCTCAGAAAACTGGGCATGATACTACTGGAGGACCCCACTATACCACTCCTGGGCATATACCCAGAGGATTCCCCAGCATGTAATAAGGACACATGCTTTACTATGTTCATAGTAGCCCTATTTATAATAGCCAGAAGCTGGAAAGAACCCAGATGTCCTCAACGGAGGAATGGATACAGAAAATGTGGTACATTTACACAATGGAGTACTATTCAGCTATTAAAAACAATGAATTCATGAAATTCTTAGGCAAATGGGTGGAACTGGAAAATATCATCCTAAGTGAGGTGACCCAATCACAAAAGAACACATATGGAATGCAGTCACTGATAAGTGGATATTAGCCCAGAAGCTCAGAATACCCAAGAGACAATTCACATATCAAATGACGACCAAGAAGCAGGAAGGAGAGGCCCCCCCTAGTCCTGGAAAGACTTGATGCAGCAGTGTAGGGCAATACCAGGACAGGGAAGCAGGAAGGGGTTGATTAGGGAACGAGGGAGTGAAGAGGGCTTATGGGATTTGGGGGGAGGGGGGAACCAGGAAAGGGGAATTCATTTGAAATGTAAATAAAGAATGTATCGAATAAAAAAAAAGAAATTAGAAAAAAAAGAAAATCAGTAAACAAATAACATGTTAGAAGCATATATACATGGAAATTGTTTTAGCAAAAAGGGATTTATTGCATATGTAGGATAGGATGGTTGAATGTTTCCATAAGTATGAAACTTAGAGATGATGTATATGGTATTAAAGTTTCTAATGCCAACCATCAACTATCTAATGCTGGCTAAAATGTATGTCTAATCAAAGTTTATTGTTTTTATTATTATTTTCATGCCTTGATACCAAAGTATCTAGACATTAAAATAGTATACAGTAGTATAAAGTATCAGACAGTTAGCCGGGCAGTGGTAGCTCACGCCTGTAATCCCAGCACTCTGGGAGGCAGAGGCAGGCAGATTTCTGAGTTCGAGGGCAGCCTAGTCTACAGAGTGAGTTCCAGGACAGTCAGAGCTACACAGAGAAACCCTGTCTCAAAAAAAAAAAAAAAAAAAGTATGAGACAGTTGTAACTGACCTTCTGGGTGTTTAGTAGCCATAGTTGGAGGCTATTGTAAGGTGATTTTTTTGATCTGGGTTACCTCTTTAGGGATGAGAACATAGCAATGAAGGCCTCTTAAGGGGAAACCCCTGGTCAAGAGAAGAGAATCTCTGGCTTGGACACAGACCTAACATTCCAATGGGGCCCTGCCAATCTCCTGGCCAAGGAGCCAGCCCTTGCAAGGTAAGCCCTTAAGCTCACCTTAAACCATGCTAATGAAATATATGCAATCATTAATGTTTGTGCTAGAGGACTAGTCTCACTCACTATTGTAATTTCTTACTCCAAGATAGGGCAGAAAAAGAGCCTTCATTTTTTTGTTTGCTTCAAGACAGGGTTTCTCTGTGTATCCCTGGTTGTTCTGTGTGCACCCCCACTGCTCTGCAAGAGCAAACAACACTTCAATGAGTGAAAAAGTGTATTTAGGAGAAGGATCAACGTCCTTTTATTTCACCCACTTTGTAGGATCTTTATGTAGGGCTGGAGTGATGGCCCAGCGGTTAATAGCACTGGCTATACTTCCAGAGATCCTAAGTTCAGTTCCCAGCAAACACATGGTAGCTCACAACCATCTGTGATAGGATCTGTTGCACTCTTCTTGGTGAGTCTGAAGGTAGCTACACTGTACTTGCATACCTAAAGTAAATAATTCTTTTTAAAAAAATTTTTTATGCAAATGTTTTCATCCTTCCCAGTACCCATGAAAATGTTTGTTTACACAAAGCCCAGCGCTGTATTCCAGGAATTGCATGACGAAAGATCGGTGTCCCGTTTCCCCTTCTTTCATTTCCTGAGGGCCAGTTCTTAAAAGACTGGCTATGGAATAAGACTGTGAAGTCTGACCCCAGCCAATGGGGAAAAAAGACACAGTCCCATCTGAGGCGGAATGAAAAATAAACGCATTTCCTGTCTACCTGTTCCATCTTCCAAGTACACCCTCTTAACCAAGAGTAAAATTTACCCCTTCTAGGCCCTTCAGCTGGAGTAGTGGCCTCTTTCTTTGCCATCTGGAACCTAATTATAAGAGAACTGGGACGGCTACTTCTCTCAGTTTGCTGGGACAACCCCCTTTGCCCTGCAATTTTTGGTTGGTTGGTTTTGGTTTTTTGGAGACAGGGTTTCTCTGTGCGGTCCTGGGTTTCTTGGAACTCACTCTGTAGACCAGGCTGGCCTTGAAGTCACAAGGATCCGCCTAACTCAAATCCGCCACCACACCCAGCTGCCCTGCATTTTAAAAGAGCCCTCCTTTTCAATCTTTCCATCTTGACACTTTAAATGCTTGGTCAGGTCGAAGTGTGTTTAAAAACTGACATAGTCCTTGGGGCATCACAGAGGTGTTCCACATCAATAAACAGACACCCAGTCACTTTTAATTTAATTTAATTCCCGTATTTATCTAGAGAGGGCTTCACACTATGCAGCCTTAGCTGGCTTTGAACTCACAGATCCACGTGCCTCTGTCTGAACGCCGGGAGTAAGGGCGTGGGCTACCACGCCCAGCTCAGACACCCAGTCTTTCTAAAGCAGCAGAAGGCCCCAAGACCCGAGGCGCCAGGGCTGAGAACCAAGCGTCCCTCCCTGTCTGTGCCAGGACAGAGGAGGACCAGTGTGCAGTCTAGTCCGACTGCATAGGGGTGGGAGAGCCGTCACTGCACTAGCTTTAGCCACCGCAGCCCGAGTGCACGAGCGCAGGCGGCGGGCTCCCCGGGGCGGGAGGGCAGCGGAGGACAAGCGCGCGGAGCCTGGAGCGGGCGCACGCGCACGCGCACACGCACCGGCTCGCCCGGGGGCCGGAAGAGCCGAGCGGCCGGGCGGCAGCTGCGGGCGCCAGAAGGCGCGCGGCTGCGGGGAGCGCGCGGGCTACGGGATGGGGCCCCCCGAGAGCGCGGCGGAGCTTTCAGCCGAGGCGGTGGAGCTGCGCGAGCCGGAGCTGCAGCTCGTGGACCCAGCTTCCCCCGGCGAGGAGCACGTGGACGTCGAGGCGGAGGGCGCCACTAGCCGCCGCAGGTGCTGGCCGTGCGGAGCCTGGCCGTGCGGCTCGCGTGGGGAGCCCGGTGAGTGCGGGCGGGCCGGGCTGGCCGGGCGGGGTCGGTCCCGTCACCTGCACCCCGGCCTGAGCTGAGACCCAGAAAGTTTCCGAGTGTTCGCAATCCCAGATCGGTGACGGGGGCGCAGGACCTCGCGGTCCAGTGGCAATCAGAGGTGAAAGGTCACCGAGAGGGGCCAGGCAGCGGGTGGCAGGAAGCCGACTTGGAACCCACATCGCGAGTGTAAACCGATCTTCCTGAACCAAGTTGGAAAGACTCGAGTTCTGAAAGTGTTTGTCACGGAATCTCAGCATCTCAGAGAGGAGAGTTAAGTAGACCGCTGGCCCTCAAGCTTTTGGGGATTAGGAGGACTTTTTAGCTACTGGCTTAAAACGAGGTATCCCATGTGAGAAGCCACGGTGAAGAACCCCTAACTTTCGTTCAAATTCCCCTAACAAAGAGGTAAAGAGAGGTAGTGGAAGATGAAGGTTCGGGGTTGGGTCTCAGCCCCACTTCCATCTGCCAAGGTCTGGGTAGGGCAGGTCCAGACAGTACTAGGTATGGCTCTCTGCTTTTGCCAGAGACTGCCTAGGGCCCTTTCCACTGGATAGCTTTCCAGTAGGAAGCCTATGCTGACATTTTAGAATTACCCTAAATATACCCTGAGACTTCAGTGCCTCTTGTCCCACCCAGGTTTCTAGCTTCTTAGTTGTGTTTTTCTGAGTTTTTAGAGAGAAAAGTTCTAGGGAGGCGAGTGTTGCTACATTTCTGTCCTGAAAGCAAAGAGAAAATATATCAGGTTTCTGATTTTGTTTGCATGGATTTGCTTCTAGAACAGGGTTACCCTCTGCTGGGCTGACTGACCCAGCAGCTCCTGAAGAGTTCAGTTTCTCTCTAATCACCCTACGGGCGAGTGTCATTTTGGCCCAATGTGGAACTGATCCTTACACACTCTTTAGTCTTCTGTTTGGGCATGAGTGAAGACGTCTGTATACTTTCTCAGGCAACACATGGCAAAATGTCAAAACATTGTGAGTGCCCAAGAATCTTGCCTTTCAATTTCAAGACAAGTTTCTAACAGCTATTTTGAAAACAAATCACAAACCTCCATAAGCCAAAAAGTTGGCACTGGACTCTGGACTGGCTCATTGTAGACTCTGTATGTAGTCTAGGCTGGCTTACACTCAGCCTTCCTCCCTAAGCCTCTTTGAGTGCTGGGATTAAGGGCATCCAACATCATCCCTGGCCTTGAGACTCTTCATCTGAGCGGTTTCTAAACAGAACTCACCTGATTCAAGTTTAGGTTGGAACTTAATAACCTTACCCAGTTTAGAGATGTGCTGATTCCTATTTGCCGTTTTCCAGGACAGTGTAAAGTTTGTACCAAAGGGAGAGAGTTGTCGTAGCCTGTGCACCCCATTTTCGTGTGGGAGTGAACACTCTAGTGCATTAGTGTACACTGGACCTCCAGTCAGCTTCCACAAAGTTCCAAACGTTTTGGATTGGGGCCTGGAAATGGAAGTTTAAAAAGCTACCCTGGTGATTCTAATTCCCAGCCAGGTCCAAGTTACTGGGGTCTGGAGAAGCCAAGTAAAAAGGGTTTTTACTCATTTTTGGAAGTTGTCAGGTGGCCACTTAATCTGAATCATTTAAACTCTCAACTTGTTTAGAGTGATTCGATGCACTTTCAGTGGATGCTAGCGTGGTATACGTGAGAAAAATGCCTCTTTAGACTGCTTTGCTGGTCTCCATTTTCAGAGGGAATTGAATTTATCACGTAAGAAGAAACTGAGGTTGCCAGAACAGAACAATCCAGTTCGGTTCAACCTTCTGTTATCTGCCCGTCCTTAATCAGAAAACAGGAACCTTAAATATTCGCAGGTTTTTGATTTGGGCATGGTGGCGCAAGTCTTTGGAGAGGGAAGGTGGAACTCTTGAGTTGGAGGCTAGTCTGATTAAGCAGGGCTACATAGGAAGATCCTGCCTCAAAATATGTAAATAAATAACTAAATAACTAAATAAATACATTTACATACATATATCATGCACACATAGAAAATATTTTAAAGCAAAAGACCCATTTTTTGAAGTTAAGTATAATATTGTTATAATTCTTAAAGAAAAGGCAATGGGTTTACATTGGAGGAGATCCTTGAATTAATAAACCAGGAAGATGTTTTCTGTCCTAGGACTGCTTATTCTGTTCTGTCTGAGGGTGGAGGTTTCTTTTGAGAAAACTTGTTTTATTTGGATCTAAATTTTGTAATTTCAGAAGCCCAGCTCTAAGGCTGACCACAGCCAAGGCTGTGTTTTGTGGTCCTTCACTCGCAATCTCTGGTCTCCTCCTGGTGCCCCAGTGGCTCTTTATAGTTCGTTCCCACGGTGTTGGAGCGCAGGGGTACAAGGTGGCATGGGGGAGGGGGCCCTGACACCTCTCATAGAATGACAGTCCCAGGGTGGTCTCTCCAGGTGTAGACCCAGGACGGGAAGGTGTCTAATTCAGGTAGAATGACTGATACAAAGGTCAGGCCCTTTGGTGTTGCTAGAAAGGCTGACATACTTTGGTCACGATTTGCAGTCACTCGTGGCCAAAGGTATCTGACACGAGGATGTTGAAATATATTACCCAGTGTATCATTTATCAGAGAAGGGCATTAAAAAAAAAAGAGAACATAATTATGCAATACTGTCCCGTAGCTGAGTAACACTTTGTACGTTCTGAGAGTGGAGAGGCTGTTCAAGTTGAGAGCAAATTGCAGCCTCCACAGGTTTGTGTCTCCGTGACGACAAGAGCCAGGTGGTTTCCTTTTTGGTATCTCTTCCCTTAGGTGTTCATGAGGAGGGAGGGGTGTGTGCATGTGAGTGAGTGTGTAGCTTATTCTTAAGCTGTCAGTAAGGGGTTAAATAGTTAAAGACCTGGAGAAAGCACACACTTCCTGGTTCAGATTAATGTGGGAAGTAAGAAGTTAAGACAGGGCAAAATTAGCAACGCAGCTCTGCCTTACACAACAGAGGGGCCTTTCGAGATTATGTTCTTGCCAGTAATGCTAGACCCCAGGCCTTCCTATGGAGTTCTCATATTCTCTCCCTCACTAGGTAGTTATTCAGGTTGTATATGTTTCAGGTATAAACAAGCTGAGGTCCCAGCCGTGGAAAAGCTTGTAGGCTTATAGGAGAAATCATATAATTAACAAATGACCAGATAACACAATTGCAATCGATTTCCAGCAAAGACACTTTCTCCCTGAAGCTCACCAGTGAGAGGCTGAAAGATTCTGTGGCTGAGATGTTAGATTTCTCTCACCATCTTAGCAAGATTTTTTTTTTTTTGACTTGTAAAGTGAGGGATGATTTTTAGAGAGCCAAAAGGAATCCATTTTTTTAATTGGGAGAAGCAACAGTTTTTAAATGCTGTTTTAAATCATTACCCACATCTATGGCTTCTTCATAATGGATAGGGAGAGTGATACAAGACCACAGGTGTGTTTTGAAGGTCTAACCTGTAGTCTTTGGTCTAGCCGTTGATACCGTGCCTCTTTCTTAATTTCTAAGTGAAAGTGGTGAAGTACATGCTTGGAACAAGGACTAACCAGAATTTAATCTTTTTCAGAAGCCAAGAAGAAAGCACCCTGCCCCGGACTTGGCTTGTTTTACACAGTGTTGTCTGCCTTCCTTTTCTCAGTGGCCTCTCTATTTGTTAAAAAAGTGCAAGGTGTCCACGCTGTAGAGATCAGCGCGTTCCGATGCGTGGTCCAAATGCTAGTTATTATTCCTTGCTTAATATACAGAAAGTAAGTACTTTACCGAGTGGGTAGAGGAGATTGACCCGTGTGTGTAAATCTCTTGAACTGTCTTCATATTTTTCCCGTAGTAACTGGTTTATCAGAGATTGACCAGTCTGTTCCCCTTCACCCCCATGAATGATGAGTCCTCAGGGTCTGCTCACAGAAGGGTCTACTGTAAGCACATACCACACTGTCCATCCAAGGAGGGAAGGGGAGATTCAGTTGTCCACCACCCTCCTTCCTTCACTCTGTCATACCTGCTATTTTGAAGATTAAAAAGTAACCAAAGCAAGTTAAGTAAAAACTACTGTCAGAGGTTTCTGTAAGTGGGATTGCCAGATCATACTAGTAAAACTGAAGTCTTCCACAGAGGGTGGCAGGTGGGGCCTTGAGCAAGGTCTTTGACTACCTTGGTATTCAGGTTCTTCCCCTGTAAAGAGAGGGAGTGGCACTTTCTGGACTGTGCCCCACAGCAGGGTGCCAGGGTCAGATAAGAGTTACTCTTGGTTAGAGTACTTCCTATAGACTTCACCATGTAGGTGCCATTTTTACTGTCCCCTCTCTACTCTCCCTCCGTACTTGATCCCCTTTCTGTGTGGACTCTATCATCTCTCAGTATGGCTGAAGTTAACTCTCCCATCCCCCCACCCTCCCACACCCTTGTAACTTACACATATTTTTATGTTCTTTGAACCCTGGGAGGAAACTAGTTGAACCCTGACTGGCTATCTGGCTCTTTGTGTGAGGTCGAAGATGCTTAAATCTCAAATCAGAAGTTGCTATTACCTGCCTCCAGAGCCTCCTTTAATCTCCTGCCATGAGACAGATTCATTTGGAACCCTGTCCTTCTGTACCCCGAAACATTGGTTAGAAAGTGACAATCTGCAAGGATTCATATTGTCAGAAATCCCCATGCAGATGTGATGTGCAAGCCAGAGTGCTTTGGGAGGTGGTGAGATAGCACCAGTTTCTAAAGGAGGTAACCACTCTGAGGTTAGCAGCCGCACCTCCCATTTTTCAGTAAGAATATTCAGAAAGCTAGAAAGTGTTCTGGAAGTCTTTGGCTCTAATCTGTCATGGGCAAGCTATAGTTTTTCACATACCTGTGGGCCACAGATTTAACTCCAGATGCCCAGTGTCCAGCTCTACCTGGATGAAGCGTGTCCCCTAGCATGAGGCAGTGAGCTATAGGTACCTAGAAGCTATCAAAGTAGGTTCTAAATAAATGATTGGAAAAAAGCACTGCCTTTTTTTGTTTGTTTGTTTGTTTTTCGTGTTTTGGCCCCATCTTCAGTGACTAAATTGTAGCACTGGTTCAGGTTTTATAGAACAATTAATGCAATTGAATGTACATTAGCCTGGATTAAGTTTCCTTGTGTAGAGACGTAAGTGAGATTATGTTTATTATAAAATGATGTGTTTTCATCATAGAAAATTTGAAGAAAATTATGTGATTCCACCTACTAGGATATCTCTTAAAATCTAGTTCTTTTTTCCCATTATTTTTTGCATATATAGAATAGACATAGAGAAAATACTTACCTGTATTTACTGACTTTTTATGAGATTGTTTATGTGATTCTGTGTTCTTTTTGCTCCTGCTATGAACACTTTGAAACATCAGTACCAATACCTAGAAGAAATATTTTTAAAGGCTTCATACTATTCAATACTAGAGAGTTCAGTATTCCCTTATTTTTAATATAATGTACTTTTGGAATAATGTCTGATTAAACATTTTGATTTAAAAGCAATGCCAAATTCATTTAAAATGCATTTTTTTTCATTTAAATTTGCAGAACGGGGTTCATAGGTCCCAAAGGTCAACGACTTTTCCTCTTCCTCAGAGGGGTCTTTGGTTCCAGTGCCATGATCCTTATGTACTATGCTTTCCAGACAACGTCCCTCGCAGACGCCACAGTTATTGCCTTTAGCTGTCCAGTGTTTACGTCCATATTTGCTTGGATATTTCTCAAGGAAAAGTATAGCCTTTGGGATGCTTTCTTCACCTTGTTCGCGATCGCTGGAGTGATACTTATCGTGAGACCGCCATTTTTATTTGGTTCCGACACTTCAGGGATGAGAGAAAGCTATTCAGAGCACATTAAGGGAACATTTGCCGCGATTGGACATGCTGTGCTAGCTGCGTTGACTCTGGTTATTCTGAGGAAAATGGGAAAATCTGTGGACTACTTTCTGAGCATTTGGTATTATGTCATACTTGGCCTTCCCGAAACCATCATCATCCTCTTTGTCATAGGAGAGTGGAGTCTGCCCTACTGTGGGCTGGACAGGCTGTTCCTCATTCTCATCGGACTCGTAGGTTTGGGGGGTCAGATATTTATCACTAAAGCAGTTCAAATAGAAAAAGCAGGGCTCGTAGCAATAATGAAGACGATGGACATAGTCTTTGCTTTCATCTTTCAGATTGCTTTCTTTGATAATGTACCAACCTGGTGGACAGTGGGCGGGGCTCTCTGTGTGGTAGTTAGCACCACTGGTGCAACCATTCGCAGATGGCTGCAGGGTTCCAAATGACATGTCACTGCTGAAATCAGTTTTTTATTTTTTCAAGTATGCCATCACCCAGCTCAGACATCTCACACACCTACACACATACCTGGGGAATCTGCATTATTCATTGGTTATGTTTAATAAACTTCATAAAGTACCATTTTTAAACATAGTATGTTTTTAATTAGGAGTAGCCAGCTAGGCTAGCCTAGCAGTTTCTGGGCAGCTTTTACTTTTGCTTTGGCTGGTTGGTTGGGTTGCCATTGAAGAGAAGGGAGCTCATTTGAGGAATTTCAGAACTTTTTATGAGCACAATTTTTAAAATTTATTTTTTGACACAGGATGTAGATGGGAGATACTCTATTTTAGCAGTGTAGAGAAGAAGCTTCATGTTGACAATGCTGCTATAATTAGTACTGTGCTAATCGGTCGATTGCAATATAATCCCACTTAGGACGCCAAAGCTGCCACTTGGTGCAGGTGCCTACGTACTGATAGGAGTCAAAGCGAACCAGCCTTATTTTCAAGGATCTTAGAGATGATTATTACACTTTTAACTCATGTGTGCCTTTTTGTTTCGATGCTGGAACTTTTTATATGTATTCTGAGGAGAGCCTTCAGCTTGCCACGCGTGGCTAGCAGCTCTCTTTCAGTATATTAGCAACTCTGCCTATCGTTTTGAATTTCAATTGTCTCCTCTTTTATGGAAATTGCACTATATATTTTTTTTAACATTCCAAGATTTCCAATCTTAAAATAATGAGAGCTTAAAATCTTGGCGTGACTAGTGTGTACATTCCCGTCCTGAGGTGATTTCACCTCAGATGGGGTGATTTTTCTACAAATAATCTTTGAATTCATAGTGTGATGCCAAATACAATTTTCTCAGGATTGAAGGAGGCTGGGCCATTATCAGATCGCCCAGATGCTATGTTTTCATTTACAAAACCCATAGTTCTAGAAGGTTCATCCTGCAAGCTCCCTTCACATTAAACCAAATATTTTTACCTTTACAGTACATGTCTGTTATTAAACTTAGTCTTTCTCCACTTTGGAACGGTATGTTATAATGCTTGTGGCATATGAAAAGTATAAAGACCTATTAATCCACAGTTGATTGGCTTTCACAGGTTTTTTTTTTTTTTTTTTTTTTTGCGTATACAAAAAGAACATAGGTGCATGCTAGTCTCTGACACACAATCCTAGTGTGAACTTAGACGGTTGTAACTGTGAGCACCAGCAGGCCAGTACTCCTCAGTGAAAGGCAAGCTTGGTAGATTGGAGTGTATGACCATAGTCTTTTGTCCTTTGGACACCCTTATGGTGAGGCTGTAGTGGCTGTCACCTCTTACCTTGTCAGACTGCAGAGTTGAGGAGCTGTTGCTCTCTCCCACACTCCTCACAGCTCCTCTGAAAGAAGGGACTGGTCTCCTGGGTCTTACGTTCAGCCACAAAAGGATCTTCTCCAGTAGCTCCTAAGAGGAACTTTTGAGTTTGGTGGTTTTAAATCGTATTTGCCCCCGACATCCTAAATATTTACTTAGCTGAGTCACCTCAGCTCTGATTGACCCCAAACAGATTTGTCAGCAGTGCCATTCTACCCGTGTCCTAGAAAATACAGAGTCAACAGACTCGGAGGGGTCTTGGAGATCATCCTGGGGGATGGCGGGAGGGAGGCCTGCAATAGCCGGTTTCCATAGCAGCCTCCTCTCATTCAGTTCTGCTCCTGGAGCTAGCTACCTCCAAACTTACACAATAGAAGAGTGTCTGGGATAGTGGAAGATCACCCCTTTGGAAACACATTATATTTCAACTGTGTCTTAAGTACTTGAATGTCAGAATATGTGGCTGACGTTGGAGACAATGTTTCTTATACCAACCTTTACAGGGTATGATTTTTAAACAATGTTCAAGTGGTATACAAGGCTATGTATTGTAACAATTATGGGGGGAGGTCATGTATTTTCCAGAGATTGTAGTTTCTATATCTTGAAAAGGGAAATATTTTTTTCCTAACGTGTTTTTATTTTGTAAGTAATAAAATCATAAAAGAAAGATGTTGGTTTTTATGACTATAGAAAGTGTCTCATGACTCATTTCTCTTCTCGACTGGGCGCTTCAGAACTCATCTTCTATAGGAGCCTGGCCTCTAGCCGTTTTGGTAGGCTGTGATCTTAAATTTTCAAACTTTATTCGTTCCTCATACACAGCAAAGGCAACACCTCCAAAATAAAGATAGTGATGTGTTAAGAGACCTTCTATTTTCTAGACCCCCGCAGCTTGGAGCTGTGGTGTCTTTAGTCTTACAGAGTCTATGGCTGAGTTCTCTAGTGTCCCGGGCACTCGGTCTACCCTCATGGTGTCCACTGCTACCCATGGAGTGATTACACCTGAGGTTTTTACAGCTGTATTCTAACTAAGCTACCTACTTAAGACTTTGACCTTGACCCTGCTGTCAAGGTCAGGAGTCTTCCTGAAGCCCTGCCACTGTCACTCCAGTTCTCAGGAAGCCACAGTGGTGGCTAGTGGTTCACACTGTCATGCCCATATAGCCCCTACTTCCTCTTGGCCGCGGTTTCACACATCCCAGCACAAATGTGGTCCTAGGGTCAGCCTTTCCATCAACTCATGGGCCAGAGAAGTCCTTCCTCTTCCTGCTTTCTTTGTGGTCTTCGATGTGTTCTCAGAGGCCTGGGCCCCTGGTGGCTGAACTGTGAGCTATGATTTCTGATTCTCCCACTTCCTCCAGCTTCTCACCCTCACTAATCCCTTTGGAGAAGGGGATTAGTACCAGGTTCATCAATTCCTCTGGAGAAGGGGATTAGTACCGGGTTATGCAGCAGAAGATAGGTGTAGCTTTTGCCACTTTGCATTGAGGCAAGTAATGTACCTAGGTCATTTTCATTTGTTAAATAGAATATTAATATTCTCACTAGCGAGTGGCATAGATTTTTACCCCCCCCCCCAAAAAAAAGCACAAAAGCTTAAGTGTTGGGCTATGGTTAAGACTATTATTCATTTGGGAGGCAGAGGCAGGTGGATTTCTGAGTTCGAGGCCAGCCTGGTCTACAGAGTGAGTTCCAGGAAAGCCAGGACTATACAGAGAAACCCTGTCTCGAAAATACCACACACACACACACACACACACACACACAAAATCAAATAAATGAAAAAAAAATAAATTGCCCCATTCTGGGCCCTTCCTCCTGAGAAGCCTTACCAAGAACTGCAGGTACAGTTGTCCCCAGATGCAAACCTCACTCAGCCCCTTTTAAAAGTGCAGACCAGAGTGGATGGGCACCTCTTCTGTTCAGGCTCAGCCGTCCACAGGGCTGCTGGGGGCCACCACCAGTGCACACATCTCAACACACAGGTGTGACTGGTTTTCCAGTTGGCTGTAGTGCTTTTCCCCTGTAAGATATTTGACTGATTTGAGGAATAACCCTCCATGTGCTTCCCTTGAATGAAACATGACTCTTCTAGATTCTTTGCTTATCCACTAAACACAACAACTCATATAAGTGGTAAGAGAGCTTATATTCCCCAATACCACCCTATCCTTTCCTCCAGGTATATGCAAGTGCTTGTGGTTGATGTGAAAATTTGTTTCTTATGGTACTAGTTGGACATATGATGCCCGGACACTATCCCCAAGCTTGACCTTTTTTGTTTGTTTGTTTGTTTGTTTGTTCATTTGATATTCTACTTCAAATCTAATATCCTCACCATACTCACCTAGAATTTTGTAGGGTGCCTTACTAATGACTCCCAAGGAAACACGCATCAAGGCTATAGCTTATTTGAAAACTAAATTTGAAACTGGCCTTGGAAAAGAGAGCTCATGATATGTGGTACTACCTTTTATCTAGAAAATGGGAGTAAGGTTCACATCAGGAAGGTAGAGGGCCGTCACGTGTGACGTCCAGGATGGACAGGTAACATGGCGGCCTGGACCACAAGAGCCGACACACTGAGTTCAGGAGATACCATCGCTGGAGAAAAGAGCCTGGCTCTTCTAACCTTTCATGACTCATAACTGTCCATAGCTCGAAGAAGTGTGGCCATAAAGCACAGGGACTAATCGATATTTGTGACGAGTTGCCCGGCTGAAGTCAAGAACATATAGCTCCACATTTGAGAGAAGGTAAACACGGGAGAAAATGTGTTGATGTGGTCAGGACAGAATCAAAGGGCTAAGCCAGGGTCGGCACAGGAAGTCAGGGCTAGAGACAATACGTGATTAGGGGTCGGGGCGGGACTGTTCCTGATGACGTAAGCACTCTGCCATTCTGAGCACGGCAGACCATGTTCAAAGCCCAAGCTGTATACGCCAAAACACACCAGAGAGATGGAAACTGAAGATCTAGTTACTTGGGGCTCTTTACGATCACACCAGGTGTTACCATGCTAATATCAAAGTCAAGTTCAAAGCATGAAGTCTAATTCAGAAAGCACTAACCATTTTTCTCATGTGACACTCCCCCTGGGCACCGAGTTGCACTGCTGAGAGGAAATTGGGGCCACATGAAGAGGATTCTCCTCCACCTCTCGGGCCCTTCCGCACTCCAGCTGACAGCTCACATTGGCTTGCCAGACCGTAGTGTGCACATTGGCCATGGACCTCAGCCCTCAGGTAGGTTACCCCGTCTAACGCTGTGTAGAGAAGACACAAACCTAACCCACTTCTGGGTTCTCAAATTGTAGATTTGTGAGAATAAAAAAATACTGTTTTAAATTACAGAAAAAGAAGGATATAGAAAAACGTGTTCGAATCTGTGTGTACCCAGTTAATTGATCACAATCACAAGAAAACACTTCGATGTAAAACACAAAAACATGATAAGGACAAGGAAACAGATATTAAAACGCTAAATCTAAAGGGATGAGAATAATAAAATTATATAAATCAAGTCTTCTCCAATGCTCAAACTGTGTTAATAATGACACAGAGTGTTGGTCTGTTTTTTATGCTTTCATGGGTATAACAGTAAAGTTTTTCTAGAGGTTACAAGATGCAGAAAAAGAAGATAGAAGAAACTAGCTTGTACCTGCAGGCTTTTCAACCTGTGCCCCTGTTCCCAAAATACCAACTCTGAGATTTAATTATTTATGAATAAATGCCTAGGCCATAAGCTTGGACTGGTTCCCAACTAGCTTGTAACTTAACCCATTTATTCTATTCTGAGTGCCATGCGGCTGGTTACCTTGTGTCTGTCTCCCCAGAGTTTGGGTGAATCTGTTCTGGCTCCTACCTCTATCGCAGAGTCCTCTCTTCCTACTGGAACTCCCACCTCCTATTTCCTGCCTTAGCGAATAGCCCACCAGCTTTTAATTGACAGGCGTTGTTTCCAAGAGATTCCCTCTTCACTAGCTCTCATCTGTGAAGCTAAATTTGTAGCATGTATATTTATGTATAACAGTGTCACTTTCATTTTTGGAGAAACGTTTGTATTTGGCAATTTCCTATTTGTAAATAGTGTATTTTGATCATGTTGACCCTCATTACCCTCTCGTCCCTTCCCTACTCCTGAATGGAAAATATTTTAATAAAATGTTGATATTGATAAGAAACAGTTTGTTTATTTGTTTACTGTCCTGGGGAACCATCCTAGCACCTTGTGCATGGTCTGCAGATACTTCTCACTGAGCCATATCCTCAGCCCTCCAGTTATTTTTTTTAATATCAATTTTGCTTTTAAATATGGTAACTATATATGAAACCTACACACACAGAAGCTTTAGGCATCTTTAATAGTTTTTCAAAAAGATTCCATTTTATTTATTGCTGTTATTCTTATATTTTACAAACAGACTTGCTGCAGCATGATTTGACTAATAATATTTGAGAGCGAAGGAGCCCAAGAACAAGAAGTATGCATTTAAGGACATACTAGGGGCGAGCGGGGGCTAGGGAGGGCGGAGGTGGTGGTGGTGGATGTAGCTCAGTGGTAGAGTGACTGTCTAGCAGTGTAGGCCTGCAGTCTAATCTTCAGTCATCAAAGCAGGATACCAAGTTTAAACTCTTGAGAAAAAGTATGGCACACAGAAAATGATAAAGCCTAAACTTGACACATCTTCACACATGTTCCATCTTAGAACAATGAATTTAAACAAGTCTAACGTCTATCAAAGTATTCCAAGTTATCCAACTAAAGAAAGGGTGTGGGGCAACAAAAGTCCAGCTGACAGTGACCACTGGGTCACATAGCAGCATTTTTCAGAGGCTCCATATTTTGTGCCTTGTTGTGTGTGAATGGGCTTGGTGCTGTTCTTGTGAACCAATCCCCTAATGAATAAAGGAGCCAATCCCTGGGTGAGTAGGTGGGACTTCCGGGTTGGATGGAGGAAGAGAGGAAGCAGGATAGAGTTCGTTCCTTTTGGAGCTGGGACAGCAGAGGGGTAAGATGTAGGTGCTAGAGTTCCCCCATATCATGATGGATCCACAGGTATTGGCCACCAGAGGAATCAGATTTTAATAAGGCTTACAAGATTAGGTTTTAGTCATTGCGCCCAGAGATTGAGTTACCATTGTTTCTGAACTAAGTTTGTATTGTATCTTCCTTCACAAGGCTCATCTGGGTTCAAGAGAGAAAGATATGTCAACAAAGTGGTTTGTCAGATGTGCAGAACAAAGGCCAAGGGGGATTTGAAGCACAGGGATGGTGTGGTAGTGATTCACCAGTGGGAACCTAGCAAGCTGGGTGGAGAGATGTGGAGTTCAGAGTCAGAATCTCCATAAGGTCAGCCATTGTACCCCAGGGCGTGGCCCGCAAGGCTACTGGGGGTGGGGGTGAGGCAGAGGCATGAGCATGGGAATGTGCCTGTTCTATTTTCTTTCTTTTTTGTTTTTGTTTTTCTTTTCTTTCTTTTTTTTCTTTTCTTCCCCCCCTCCGCCCCCCTCCCCTGAGACAGGGTTTCTCTGTATAGCCCTGGCTTTCCTGGACTCACTCTGTAGACCAGGGTGGCCTCAAACTCAGAAATCCGCCTGCCTCTGCCTCCCAAGTGCTGGGATTAAAGGTGTGCGCCACCATTGCCCCCAAAAGTGCCTTGTTTATTTCAGATGTGTAGTTTAGAAACTAAGGACATTTGCAGCCTGTATGCCTAAGTGCAACTGTAAAGCAATCTGATAGCATCGATCCAATTTGCAAATGTGCATGCTGCACCCTAACCCCAGAAATTCCATTTAGGGAGTTTATCTACAGTGTACAATTTATCTGCTTATGTGCAAAACAGCCTAACAACACTATTCACTGTGGCCTTATCTGTAATAGCAAAACACTGAACAAGCCTGATCTTCAGCGGGGGTACCGGTTAGATAAGGCATGGTGCATATGAAAAATAAGCTAGCTCACCGTTAAACACAAATCAAGACCAAGGAAGCAGCTTTTCATCTGTGGTTATCGGAGCCTCTGACTGACTAAGTGACAAAAGGAAATGAGGTTCGGATCAGAGTGTGTGATCATTTACGCACACAAAGGGGCCGTTTCAGAGGGGCACTCAGAAGCTGAAACCATCAGCTGTCACTGGGACAGGAACCTGGTGACAGAAGGAAAGGTGGCAGAAGGAGGCTTCGCTGAATCCCCCTGAATGCTTTACATTTTGAACTATGTCAAAATTGGTGCAATAAAAACTAAAAGATGTTTTTAAAAAAAAAAAAAATGGAAAAGAGCCAGACACACTTTTGGGGTGTGTGTGGTCACTCACTACTTTAATTTGGGAGCATTGCTCTGCTCACTGCCTTGACTTCTTCTTCTTGCAGTTTCCTTCCTCTGCCTCCCACAGGCTACAGACCAGACTTCATCCCATTGGCTCCAGGACTGAAGAAAATACAAAAGATTAAAACAGAATCTCAGATTGTTCTTGGGAACAGCTCCTCCAGCAACGCACAAGAAGCATGGCCTGGCCCTCACACAGATGTTTGGTTTCCTAGAGAAAACATTTCTCTCCTGGAGAAAGAGACACATCTTTTGAATAAGTCCCACCCAGACCAGGAGCTCCGTGACATTTAATCCTTGCCAATTCTAGAAAGGCCTATTGGGAGGCTGAAGCTCAAAACATTGGAAGGTGTTACCTACCTAGTTCTGGTTCCTTTGCTTAGATGGTAAGCCTGGGTCACTAGGTCTGCCTGACTTGGAAATCTCACATGCCCCAGTAGTCTAGACACCTAGAGTAACATTAACTCTAGGGAGTCACCATGATATAAGGACTATTTCTTTGAGACTGAGAGTCTGTCTTAGTTAGTTGTTAGGGTTTCCAAGATCATGGCCAAGGCAACCCTTATAAAGGAAAACATTTATTGGGCTGACTTACAGTTTCAGAGGCTCAGTCCATTATCATCATGGCAGGAAGCATGGCAGCCTGCAGGCTGGCGCGGCATTGGAGGAGCCAAGAGTTCTACATCTTGATCCCAGGGCAGCTAGGAAGAGACTCTCTTCTGCAGGCAGCCAATAGGAGGCTCTCATTCCACACTGGGCAGAGCCTGAGCACAGGAGTCCTCAAAGCCCACCTACACAGTGACATACTTCCTCCAACAAGGCCACACACACATCCTAATAGTGCCACTTCCTGTGGGCCAGACATATTTAAACCATCACAGACTGCCTCCACGTCCATCCTTAACAGAGGAAGAGCTAGATGTGAGACCGTAGAACGGGATAACCACCAGCATGTATGTGTTAATTTTATTTCCTCGATATTTGTTCCTTAAAGGCGGCCAATGTAAAGAAGCCCCATTACAGCCAAGCCTTCGAGTCAGGCATGCCTGTAAGGGGACATGATGTATACACACTATATACTTGGCACGCACGGATGATAGCAGGATTCTTCTGGAGAACCTATAGGCAGATTGGCTTCCTTCTGCCTTTTAAGCAAGAAAGGATGGAGTTTTTGTGTAAACTCTGGGGCAGCTGCATCTAGCCACTAAGATAGATGCTAAGGATGCAGGGTGATAGTGAGAAGCAGAGAACAGTCAGCCTAGGAAGCAGGAGTGTAGAGTGGGGATGGCAGGCTCCTCTCTGTCATCAACACGAGATGCACATGCCTGGCTATTCCCACCAGGGGTGTGGCCCTGATAGACTTGTACTTCCTGGATCCTTGGTTCCTAATAAGCTTCTCTGTTTGCTTGTTGTTTGGAGGTGTTGTTTGTTTCTTTGTTTTTTTTTTTTTTAATTTTGTTATTGAGGAACTAGAAACTTGGAGACATCATCTATTTGGCCAAGGACACCTAGTTAACATAAGCAAGAGCCTGGGTCTTATTAGCCCTTGCCTCTCAAACTTCAAGTCTGTGTTCTCTTTTATATTTTATTTTTGTGTATTCTTCTCTCATACAACACATCCTGACTGCAGCTTTTCCTCACAGTCCTTCCACCCCTTTCCCCAGATGCACCGTTTCTTCATTTCCCTTTAGAAAAGAGTAGGTCTCCCAGTAATAAGAACACACAGTGAACCTAAGGCTGGATGAGGCAACCCTGTAGGAAGAAAAAGGGCCCATGAGCAGGCAGAAGAGTCTGAGACACCCCTACTCCCATTGTTAAGAGTTCAACAATAACCGAAGCTAAAGAGACACAGAGCCTAGTGCAGAACACGCAGGCTCCGTGGTGGTTGCTTCAGTCTCGGCGAGCCCCTATGAACCCTGCTTAGTTGGTTTTGTGGGTTATGTTTATGGTATCCTCAACCTCATTGCCTCCTATAATCCTCCCCCTCCCATTCTTCTTCAGGATTTGCCAAGATTCTCCTAATGTTTGGTTGTGGGTTTCTGCATCTGCTCCCATTGGTTGCTGGAGGAAGCCTCCCTAATGACAATTGGGCTAGACACTGATCCTATGAATATAGAGAATACCATTAGGAATCATTTTATTGACTTTTTTTCCTGTCAGTCATGTTTGGTTCTACCCTAGATCTCTGAGCTAGTTTTCCAGCTTCTAGAACTTGGCCATCAACGCAATGTCAGGCATGGGCTCTGTCTCGTGTTATGGACCTTGGGTTTGCCAATTCCATTTTCCAAAGAGGGCTAATATCCAAAAATATATAAAGAAGTCAAGAAATTAGACATCAACAAACTAAACAATCCAATTTAAAAATGGGGGTACAGACCTAAACAGAATTCTCAACAGAGGAATCTCAAATGAGGTAGAAACACTTAAAGAAATGTTCAACATCCTTAGCCACAAGGGAAATGCAAATCAAAACTACTTTCATATTCTATCCTACACCTGACAGAATGGCTAAGATCAAAAACACAAGTAACAGATCATGCTGATGAGGATGTAGAACAGTGGAACACTCCTCCATTGCTGGTGGGAGTGCAAACTTGTACAGCAACTATGGAAATCAATATGGCAGTACCTCAGAAAATTGGGAATCAATCTACCTCATGATCCAGCTATACCACTCTTGGGCATAAACCTAAAAGACATTCCTTCTTATCACAAGGACACTTGCTCAACTATGTTCTTATTAGTAACATCTTTATTAGTAACAGCTGGAAATTGAAAACCACCTAAATGTCTCCAAACCAAAGAATGGATAAAGAAAATGTGGTATATTTACACAAAAGAATACAGTTACTCAGCTCTTGGGGGAAAATGATATCATGGGATTTGCAGGCAAATGGTTAGAACTAGAAAAAAAAAAAACATTCTTAGTGAAGCAACCCAAACCTAGACCCAGAAAGACAAACATGACATGTGCTCATAAGTTGACACTATCTGTTGAGTGAGGATAATCACACTACAGCCCACAGACTCATAGAAGTTAGATGAAGAGGAGAGGTCTGGGGGAACAAGTGACTCTCCATGGGAATGGGAAATAAAATAGATTTTGTGGGTGGACTTGGGGCTGGTGGGGATGAAACCAGAAGGGATCAGATTGGGATTGGAGGGATAGAGGGAGAGACAACTGAAATAGGTAGGCATTTAGGGGGAGATATGAAAACTTAGTTCAGTGGAAACTTCCTGGAACTTCTTAGGTTGACCCTAGTGAGGACTTCTAGTATTGGAGAATATAGAGTCTAAATGGACCATCTTCTGTAACCAGGCTAGGCTCCTAGTAGTGGAACTGGGACACCAACCCAAGCACAAAATCTATGAACCACAACCTATCCTGCCTGCAAGATGTGCTGGGGAGATGGTGGCTCAGAGCTTGTGGGCATAGCAAGCCTATGTCCTCAACTCCACCATCTTACTTCTTATACTAAATCCAAAGCTTCATGCTTCAAGCTCAATATTCATGCTTAAGACTCCTTGATTCCCCCCATCAATTCCTATAATTTTTTACATCCTGATATATATATATATATATATATATATATATATATATATATATATATATATATATATATATTTTAATGTGAAGGAATAATTCAGGGTACTTGCCAAATGCTTGCTCTCTTAGGAAGGTATGTCTTGTTTGTCCCCTGTCTTAGTCAGGGTTTCTATTCCTGCATAAACATGACCAAGAAGCAAGTTGGGGAGGAAAGGGTTTATTCAGTTTACACTTCCACACTGCTGTTCATCACCAAAGGAGGTCAGGACTGGAACTCAAGCAGGTCAGGAAGCAGGAGTTGATGCAGAGGCCATGGAGGGATGTTCCTTACTGGCTTGCCTGTGTTAACTTATATTTGCTAAGGGTAGAGGGAAAAGACAAAGCCACCCAAACAACACTACCCACCACCACTACTGTGTCTTAAATAATAGAAAAAGAAGCATTGTGTGAATTTGCCCTGAGGTTTTCATTTCCTTGAGAGCTGTTTGTAAGGACTCTAGTCTAGCTTTTGAGCTTCTCCCCGTTAAGCCCGGCCTTTTTGGTGCCCAGCCTTTTTGGTAGCCTGCGTAGACCGCCACTACTTGGCTGTGTCCCAGACTCACATTTGGGATGGCTACATATCCCAACCTTGTCCATGATGACATTGGCTCATTCAGCTTTGCCCTGACAGTTGGCCAGTCTGCCTCTCTGCCCTGGCTCCAGGCTTCTGACACCTCATTGAAGGGCAAGCCTGTGGGAGGGCCCTGAGGTGCTCACCTCCAGTCACTTTGACACTGCCCATTTGCCAAGGTTATGGCTGTTTATGTCAGCACCTCTGCCCTGTTAATGTTTAAACGCCTTTCTCCAGGTGTAGCTTTTCTTTTGTCTCGGTGTGTTCAACTCAGCCCTGCTTCCCGGAAGTGTTTTGGCTGGGAACTTGTCAGCACCCATTTATACACTTCTGAATTGTGTGTTAACTGTCTCTTGCCTTCACAGGGAATAGCTGGTTTGGCTGCTTGCTTACTGGGACTTGTTCCATCCCCTGTGAGGGGGTCTCTGCAGATGTCAGGCGTAGAAGCGAACCACAAACTGAGAATGAAAACTTGGCTAGGTTGACTTCATCAACCTGGATCAAACCTTCTAGAGAGTCTGATGCCAGACAGTTTATTCCCAATATAATATAGTCCCAGTATACAAGGAAGTATAATTATATTATATAATTAATAATTATATTAAAACTTGACTTAGACTTCATATCATTTCTTGCAAGAAGATGGGTTCTAGAGATAGGTTACCTGGATTAGCCTAAGGGCCTGAGGAATGGTTTAGTCTGGTCTTGCTCATACAGATAGCGTAAATGTCATTTGGGCTATTAGTCACCTCTGGTCTGGTTGTAGGAACTTGGGGGAACCTGTGACTATACAGATAATATAAGGGTCATTTAGACTGTTGGTATCTCTGGTCCTGGTTGTGGGAGCCTGGGGTACAAGTCCCTTTCTGTAAGGCTCATTTAAATTACTAGCTACTTCCAGTCCTAGTTGTAAGAGCTTGACATGGCCTGGCCCAACAGATAATACAGATCACCAGGCTGCTAATAACTCCCAATTCCAAGATTTCTGGATGGAAGAACAGGTTGTACATCTTTTCCACTGGAAAGACAATCCAGTGTGCCTCACATTCCTGGCTTCTCTGGAAATCCTTGCGCTGCGGGTTCAAGGCCCCTGTGCTGTGCTCCCAACACCTCTGAGCTTTGTCTGTCTTACTTTCTCATCTGCAGTCTTCTGGGTGAAGTCCGAGGCGATTCATCTCCTCGTATCTCTGAGTGAGAATAATCAGAAGTGGGGTTGTGTGTCAAATCGACCAGTGTCCTCTGCTGGATGTATGACTTCACACAAGGATCACAAACTACCTGGGCTTCATCTTTCTCATTTGTAACACAGGGAAAATCAAAACTTTTCCAAAGGCTTGCCAAAGGGTCACAATGGAGAATGTCCAAGGAGCTTTAACATGTGTCACCCATGGCAGGCACAAAGGTTGACACCTGCAGCACCCTGCATTCACTAGATCTGTGCTGTCTGACATGGTAAGTATCGCCTGTGGCCACTGAACCCTGAAAGTGTGACTGGTCTTAATCAAGACATGCAGCCGTTAAGAAAAGCCGTTAAGACGCCAAGCTTTGAATAACAAACAGGATATACAACATCTCACTGGTAAATTTTAGTTATATATTGAGATGGGTAGTAATCTGGATATATTTGGTTAAATATTGTTAAAATCAATTTCATGTTTTTTTGATACATTAATATGGCTTCCAGAAAATTCAAATTTTCACTCTACTATAAAGGATTATTATACGATCCTGATTTGGATCTGGGAAACAAGAAACAGCAAGTTGTTGTCTGGGATCTTTCTTAAGTGATGACTCCTTGGTATGATTCCATTGCCCAGACGTTGGTCCTGAGGTTGCCCTACCTTACTATTTATTTAGCCTTAAATGCCTGCCTTGTGTCAATGCTTGCTTTGCAACACAGATTTGGAATAGGATGTTGTCTGGGGAACATTGCCTGGAAATGCCATCGGACCTGGTGGAGAGACTTCTCCACAGGAAGATTATCACAGCTCAGGGCCAAGTCTGAATGGAACAGACATCTGGCTGGTCAACATGTAAGTGGCAAAGATTGGGTAACGGTTAAGGTATTCTGCATGGAAGCACTTGAAATGGATTCTAACTGGACAGGGAATTGGTAGGAAGGATAACCGGGATCTCACAGACTTGGCAGGACAGCTAGAGGACTGGGTCTGAGAAGGGACAGACACCAGTGTAGCCAAGAAGCATTATAACCAACATTGAATATAGCTCATGTCTCTGAGCACCGCCTCTGGACTACCTGACACACATCTTCTGCCTTTGTGACTCTGTTCAGGACACAGATTGACAAGCGAGAAAGAAAGACACACCTGACTGGTGAGCTCAAGTCAGGAGCCTCACTGACCCATTAGGCTGCTTGGGGTGACATTTTGTGTCACTAGCTCCACCCTAGACCTGTAAGGAATTAGTTAAGCAATTCCCCAGAGAGGAATGTGGGCCACACCCTTCCTTTCTTTATTCCTCGCTACAAGGAAAAAAATCCTTGCTTCCTATGGTCTTTTCCACTTAGATTAAAATTGGGTGAGATGTTTGTCTATAAAGCCTCTGTGCACAATGTTGACAGGCTTAGAAGCTAAGATTTCTGGACTAAGCTGTAGTCCTGGGTCAGGGCAGAAGGAGAGCTACAACAGCAAGTGACTGATTGGCTACTTTTCTTATCACTGTGGCAAAGTACTTGTCAGAAGCAACTGAAAGGAGAAGTTTCTTTTGTCTCAGAGTTTAGAGGGTACAGCCCATCATGACAGAGGAAGGCTGGAACAGGATAGTCCGTGGTAGCAGGAGCTTGCAGAACATTTGTTTATATCTTGGCGAATCAAGAAGCAGAGAGCTCAAGCCAGAACTGGGACTGAGATAAAATACCCAGAGGTCAGCACCCAGAAGCTCACCCCTACCAGCCATGCCCAGCACCCCAAAATAGCACCTACCAGGTAATGAGCAAGTCCTTAAATACAAGAACCCATGGTGGGCATTTCATAAAAGATGGCATCTTGCAGCAGACTACGATAGGTATAAGAACATAAGTTTGTTCATTTTCTGAGATTTTTGGAGGATTTGACTTGTAGTAGCTTGCATAATTAATCTGATTAACATAAAGATATTATCTCAGCAAAAAAGAAGTGTAAGATTCCCTCTCTCTAGGAAGTCTCAAAAAACAAATGTAATAATGGGCAAATAAAATTTGTATTAACATTCAATGAAAACAGTTGAGATAGCCACATGTTCAAGCCTTTGATTAGTTCATTTCCTCTGTACTTACAGTACAGTATTATAATATTGAGATTATGTAATAACATGAAGATAACACGATACAAAACACAGGAGTATTTGCTTTATAATGATACAATGTATGACTATATAAAGATTTGATTACTTAATCACTGAGCTATGTCTCCCCCTAATTGAGTTCAAGGGTTCCTTGAGACAGGGAATGTACTGGCTGGTTTTGTGTGTCAACTTGACACAAGCTGGAGTTATGACAGAGAAAGGAGCTTCAGCTGAGGAAATACCTCCATGAGATCCAGCTGTAAGGCATTTTCTCAATTAGTGATCAAAGTGGAAAGACCCCCTTGTGAGTGGTACCATCCCTGGGCTGGTGGTCTTGGGTTCTATAAGAGAGCAGGCTGAGCAAGTCAGGGGAAACAAGCTAGTAAGAAACATCCCTCCATGGCCTCTGCATCAGCTTCTACTTCCTGACCTGCTTGAGTTCCAGTCCTGACTTCCTTTAGTGATGAAAAGCAATGTGAAAATGTAAGCTGAATAAACCCTTTCCTCTCCAACTTGCTTCTTTGTTATGATGTTTGTGCAGGAATAGAAACCTTGACTAAGACAAATTAGTACCAGCATAGTGGGGTATTCCTGTGGCAACCTGATCATGTTTTGGGGAGGACTGTGAAAGGACCTTGGAACTTTGAGCTAGAAGAGCCATTGGTTGTTAAGAACTCTGTGGGATGCTCTGTTGGGGCTTGGAAGATAATGTTGAGAACGGTGCAGAAGATGGAGGCCTGGCTTGTGAAATTTCAGAGGGAAGATTAAAAGACTTATCAGGGCCATGTTGTTTTGATTGTGAAGATTCTGTGGTTTTGGTTAGCTGGGGTTGAAGAATCAACTGTGATTAACAAGATACCAGAACTACTAAAGTGAAAACTCTGAATTACTGGGACTATTGATGAGGGTTAGCTGGAGCTAAGAAATTGGTGGTGATTAAGAAGAGACCAGCATCACTGAAGTGACATCTTCTGGGAAGTGTTTTCTGACAGCACAAAGAGGCTGTGTTCCAGAGATAGCCAAGGTTGTACCTCGTGCTGCAGCAGGACTTGTAAGAGTCACCCAGATGGTACTGGTTTTGAAGGTATGGACAGGTCATGAAGAGTAGCTGAGGCTCGGTACTGTGAGAGGCCATGGAAGGCAATTGGTGAAGGTACAGTCTCAGTTGCAATTGATGACCTAGGACTTGAAGGGGTCATGCAAAGGAGTTGAGGCTTGGTACCATGAAGAGAGCCTATGTGAGGGTATTGGTGAAGCCTAGTTACATTGGAAAACTGCAGTATTTTGAGACACCAGTACCATGAATGGCCACTGAGAACAGCAGCAGCAGTGGAGTACAGGCAGCTGGAGCCTAGAAGACAAGCTGTGTACTACAAAGGGCAGAGCTGAAGTGACCCAAATCCTTGGAGGAATACAGAAGATTGCGAGTGGATCCCAGAGATTGGACAATTGGAGTTTGATTTTGCTTTTGATTATGACTGTGTCCTGACATTTTTCCCTCTTGAAGGAAGAAAATATTTTAGTGGAGCCCACAGTTAAGAGACTCTGGATTTTAAAAGAGATTGAATATTTTAAAGGGATTGAAATTTTAATATATAAGAATTTGCAAAGACTGTGGGACTTTTACAGTTCTTGGGGATGAATAAGAAAGTAAGGGTTGAGGCTTAATACCACCACCAGTAGAAATGTAAGTACACTGTGTATGGAAATTTGAATTTTCTAGGAAGCCATATTAAATAATGTACAAAGAAATAGATAAAACTAGCTGCGCAGTAGTGGCACACATCTTTAATCCTAGCACTTGGGAGGCAGAGGCAGGTAGATTTCTGAGTTTGAGGCCAGCCTGGTCTACAGAGTGAGTTCCAGAACAGCCTGGGCTACACAGAGAAACTCTATCTCAAAAAACAAAAGAAACAACCAAAAAAAAAAAAAAGAAAAAGAAAAAAAAAGAAAAAGAAATAGATAAAACTCGCAAAAAGTCCTTAAATATATATGCCCTCACATATATCCTCTTAAATATATATACATAAATCTCAAATATACATACATACATATACACATATTTTGAGACAGGGTCTGGGCTGGCTTTGAACTCACTATATAGCCAAAGGTGACCTTGAATTCCTGATCCTTAATTTCTGCCCCTACCCCTTAAGTGCTAGGATTATAGGTATGTTGCACCACAGAGCATTATGCTATAGTGGGGATTGAACCCAAGGCTCTTCCCATGCTAGGGAGGGGCTTGTCAACAGGGTTCCATCCCTAGCTCAACATACATCATTGTTAAGCTCAAATTTCTTCTTGGTGTAGAGAAAGACAATTTAGGATTAAAATGTTGCGCCCAGGAAGGCCAGGGACGAGAAGTAAGCCAGCTGATCATTGTAGAGGAAAGATGGCCGCTGGAGACAAGGTCAGCGCTGGCAGGCCAGCCGGCTCCCCCAGAAGCCCTTGGGGGACATAGGAAAGCACTGTTGTCTTCACATGTTATTGTTTCTAATGCATGTTCATTTTAACATTAAAGAGTAAGAATTATTTCTAAGAAACAGATTCCATATGTTCTACAATGAAAACTCTTCAGATCCCCCACCCCCACCCCTACGGAGTTAATTACACGGTAACCAAGAAGAGCTAGAACCACATGTAATGGCTGTGATAAGGGTTACTCCCTGCTGTGGAGAAATCTACAGGCTGGTTGGTCATATAAACAGGATTAAAAGGAGCATGGTCTAATTAATGACTAACAGACCCTGCCCAGGTCTAAGGACAGCAACCCCTTCAAGGTTAGAATAACAAACTTCCAGGCTAATAGACTCAAGATCAACAGCTAGCCAGGCAAGAGAACAAGAGGCTTCAAAGCCTGACCATTCATCTAATTGGTTAGGCCAGGGACATGCGCACATTGTACATGAGCCTCCACTGCCTCGACCTGGGAGATAACCAGAGATCTAAATCTCAATTAAAAAGGACCTCAGTCTTTGTTTAACTTCGGCCACAAGCCCTGTAAAAAGTCCCTGGGCAAACGGCCCGGTGGGTTTTTCCCTCTCTGGGTTGAGGGTGGGGCGTCTCATCTGCGCTTTTCACAATAGGTCTTTAGTCTTCCTTATTTAATCTTTCTCTCTCTAGAATAAGAACTTTTAAAATGTGTTTATTAATTACATTTGTTCATTGACGATATCATAAGTATAGGTAACACATTCTGATTACTCTCATGCCCCACCCTCTATCGGCTCTCTCCCCCCTCCATCATCTCTTCCCTTTCCATCATCTCTCTCTCCTTATAAGTCCCTTTCCACTGTGCATGTCTTTTGTTTTGAGACCCCTTGACATTAACCAAGGTCTTCTCTGACTGCGTTTAGAAATATCCCACAGAGCCTAGAGGGTTCACCTGTGAGCTCACAGCTGAAGACAATGACTCTCACTAGCAGCCAATAGTTAAGCAGGAAAATAAGCTGTGAGCTCCTCTTCATGACTGACTACTGACTTGTCCAATCTTGTGCAGGTCTGGGGCTGGCCACTAGAGTCGCTGTGAGTTCAGCATTGCAATAGCTACATCCTCCTCAGAAGACATCATATTCTGGCCTTCTCCCTGTCTTCTGGCTCATTCATCCTTTCTGTCCCCCTCTCCTACAATGTTGTTCCCTGAGCCTTAGAATCGGGTGGCATTAATGTGCTCTTTAGGACGGACCACTCAACCCGCCCTTACTGTCAGCCCCTTGATCAGCCACGAGTCTGTTGTCACTACTACTCACCGCAGATTGAAGCTTCTCTGAGTAAGGCCAAGAAGAGCCTCTGTCCGTTAGGTATAAACATATTTAGGAAGTAGTTTAGGGGACTGGAGAGATGGCTCAGCGTTTAAGAGCATTGACTGCTCTTCCAGAGGTCCTGAGTTCAATTCCCAGCAACCACATGGTGGCTCTCAACAATCTGTAATGGGATCTGATGTCCTATTCTGGTGTGTCTGGAGAGAGCAATGTTGTACTCATATACATTAAATAAATTTAAAAAAAATAAAAATAAAAATAAAGTAGTTTAACAGTTTCAACTTCACTAACAACTGTAAGAGGTTACCCCCAAGGGCTTACAACTCCCCAAGCTTTGAATTGTTTTTCTCTCTTTCTTTTTCTTTTTCTTTTCTTCTTTCGTTCTTTCTTTCTTTCTTTCGTTCTTGCTTGCTTGCTTGCTTGCTTTCTTGCTTTCTTGCTTTCTTGCTTTCTTGCTCTATCTCTCTCTCTTCAAGACAGGGTTTCTCTGTATAGCCCTGGCTGTCCTGGAACTCACTCTATAGACCTCAAACTCAGAAATCTGCCTGCCTCTGCCTCCCAAGTACTGGATTAAAGGCGTGTGCCACCACTGCCTGGCTTTCTTTCTTTCTTTCTTTCTTTTTTTTTTAAGATCAGACATTTTTCGTAAAACTCATCCTTGTGGTCTGTGAATTTCATTTTTCTTTTGAGTTCACAAGACAAGGATCCATTGATGAGCTAAGTCTCACTCACACATTTATCTCTTTCCTGATTTCATTCTGATTGATTGAACCAAACTGATATTTCTTTAAATCCACCTGCACGCTCTCCAGGAACACCTCAGTGACATCAGTCTTTCCTTCACCTAGCAACTGTTCCTTTTGTTAGCAATCAGGCCTTCCCACTGGCCTGCCCTCAGGGACCTAAGGCTTAAGTCAGCTTAAGTCCGCTGAAGTCATTACCTCATCCCCACCAGGTGTGGGACCCCAGTCGCACCAGATCTCTCCCCTCTCCCCTCTCCCTTCTCCCCTCTCCCCTCTCTCCTCTCCCCTTCCCCCTTCCCCTCCTCTTCCCCTGTCTCCTGCCTGTCAGACATCCCTGCTTTTTGGTGGCCTTTCGCTTTCCCCTCCTCCAATAAACCTCTTACACTAAATCGGGGTGTACTTTCTCAGGGGCGCACCTTGGCACGGCCCGCAAAGGTGCCCCACCTTCGCTGCATTTTAGCCTATCACTTTTCTTCCAATTTCTCACGTTGGCCGTTGAATGTTAAACAATTGAGCGAAAGCTTTTCCACCCTGGGAAAGATGAATTAAAACATGATATTAGATGTGATGTTTTCCCTTCGGATAGAATCGCTATTAAAACAGTGTTGCTTTCTTTCCATTTAGTCCCCTTGGAAGGCCAGAGCACCTCAGCCTCACACCGCGCAGAAGGTCTTTGTTGGGGACCTTGGTAACTTAGCCAAGATTACGTGAATATGGAGAAGATAAAGCTATGTTCCAAAACTGGCTCTCAAATAAAGTTTGTTTCTCTAGTTTTTTATTTTGACAAAATTTCAGATTTATGAAAACACTGTAAGAATTGTACAAATCCATTACCCTCCACCCGGATTTCCTGAGTTAACATTGAGAGTTGAAAACACGTTGTCACGCTCACACAAGCACGACATGGGACAGGCTGGGAGTTCAGGTAGAAACTCAGTTGCAGCCTGACCTAAATTCCACAGGACGGGCTGGGCATTCAAGCAGAGTTGAAACTGTCTTTGCTCTTCCGCTTGTGACCGGCGGGCTGAGACCCACTCACTTGGCTGGGATTGTTCGTCACTTCATCACTGCTGTGACACTCGTGGCTCCAGCACTCAGCTCCATACATGTTACCTTATCGCCATGCCTTGCTAAGAGCCTGTGTGCAGACTCACACGTCGTGGTCCTTTCAAAGGGGCTGCCTGCGGCTCCGTCTGGGATTTTTCTTCAAAGATAATATTTTTTCAAACAGAAGATCTTAAGATTCAGAAATCATTAAAGGGAAAGTGACTTCAGTGAGATAGCTTGGTGCTTCTTATTAGCCAAGAAGCTTTAGGTATTTGCCTGAACGCATGCTCATGTATGTGTGTGTGTGTGTGTGTGTGTGTGTGTGTGTGTGTCCAGATAACTGAGGCCAGAAGATGCTGGTAGTTTTCTTCATGAACAGCTTGATATACCAGTAGATGTCGCTATAGCCATGGAAAAGAAGGTGAGGTTTTGGGTACCAGAGAGACAAAAATTCTGAAATTGCACTGAGGAACCAGGAAACAATCCTATGTGGATTCACCTGTAAATCACACACACACACACACACACAGGAAAGATGAGTTGCAAGCCTGGCAACTTCTCACAGGATTGAAACAATGAACAGTGGGCAGGTAAGTGACACACCCTCTGCTCTAATCCTCCCCCGAGGAGGCAGGAAGCTATTTGAACGATGCTTGGGAATGTGGGGGGTTTAATAGCTTATCTAAGGGCATTTGATTAATGATGGACTAGTTAGGATCACCCTGCCTTAGCTCTGCTAGAGCAACAGGTTAAATCCTGACTGACGGGGGTGGAGGGTGGGGGGACTCTGGACTCCATACCTCTGGCTGATTTACCTTAATCACCCTAACCACTGTGTGTGTGTGTGTGTGTGTGTGTGTGTGTATGCTCGTGCATGTGTGGTGGGTGAGCATGGCTCTGGCAGGCCTTGCCCTTCTCCCCCGTTCCCTTTGCCTTGCCAAAAAACCTTTAGGTTACATTCCTAAAGCTAGACACTAAGGTCTGCTCCTTAATTTGGCCACTTCCTCCCCCTGAGGCTGACGACCAAGGTCCAGCTATCAAAATATTGAAGTTGAGCAATCAAAAGCTGCCTTTGGCTGCCCTCACTAACAAGCCCGGCTGAACTGAAACACCTCATCCTAGCCGGGGGTTTCCCCTTTACCTTCAGAAGCTGCCGGTTTCCGGTGTGCGAAACCCGTCTCCTCTCTGCGCAGAGGCAGCCCTTCGTCTCTCTGGGCAAACGTCCTCCCCCTCCTCCCTGATGCTCGCCCTTTCTTCCTCACTCCCTGTCCCTCATCTTCGTCTCGTATTCCCTCACCTCTGTCTGTCCCTCCCGGACAAAGCTCCGTTATTGGCTGAGAACTGGGTCTTGGTGTGTCCTGTGCTGACTCGGATCCTTTCGACAGGTGTCCACACGCATGTGGAGGTGACACCACCACCTCCAGTGTTATTCCTCCTCAGACACTGTCCACGGAATTGGCTAGGCTGTGGTTAGTAAGCCCCGGGGACCCTCCTGTCTTTACTTCCTCGTTGCTGGGATTATAACAAGCTGCCGTGCCCAGTTGGTGCTCTCTCGGAATCAGAGCTCATGTCTGTGTGGCAAACAAGCACTGTATAGACTAATTGATCTTCTCAGTCCCTCTCACACAGGAAGATGCGGGATGACCTTTAGGGTCATCTTCATCGCCCAACCCTGCCCTCTGCAGGCCGGTCTAAGTTCTTTTAAGACAGCTGGCTTCCCTGACTCTCTTAAAGAATGCCTTGCTCATAGGAACGGTTCACTGAGTGTTTTTTGGATGAGCCGTCAGGAAATCATGACCCCCAAGACCAAGGTCTCAGCACAAAGGAGATTAATTTGCCCCAGAGGGACAGAGGGCAGGGAATAAGAGACAAAGACAGGAGATAGAGGATGAGAGAGAAGGGGAGGGGACTGAGGGGGAGGGGGAGGGGGAGACCCTGGGGCACAAAAGCTTCTGGGCAGAAGGTGACAGATGTGGCATACGCTGAGGTCTATTAGAGCCCTGAAGACCTGTACCTGTACACACAGAGAGAGAGAGAGAGAAAGAGAGAGAGAGAGAGAGAGAGAGAGAGAGAGAGAGAGAAGAGAGAGAGAGAGAGAAGAGACTTCAAAACTATTGGACTTTATTTTCTCAGATTTTCCAAGGTAAAGCTCACTCTGCACAAAATTTACTCTTGTTTCTTGAAACATTATCAGCACTCAACCCACTTTTTAAAATCACGAAATGGACAGTTGTTCACACAGTCTAAAGAGGAGGCTGAAATGCAGGCTTGGTTTGGAGTGAGAGTAAGATATGTAACTTGATTTCTTCTGTAGGAACTCTCCATCCGGAGCAAGGGACCAACCCCATAGGCTGAGATCTCAAGGCAGACACAAGGGGCTGCCTGTGCGTGTTAGCATCGCCAAGGCCCGTGGCTTACACCCTCCATAATCTCACTAGTCAGGTCGCTGTTCTTTCCTAAATATACAGATGTTCCCTGGCTCTACCAGGGTGCTTTAGTTTCTGCCCTAACCCTAACCTTAACCCCTAACCCCCAACTCCTAACTCCTAACCCCTAACCTCTAACCCTAAACCCTAATTCCAAACCTGTAGCCGCTAGCCCGAACCCTAACTCTGACTTTGACCCTGACCCTAACCTAACACTAACCTAACCCTAACCTGACCCTAACCTAACTCTAACCCTAACCCTAACCTAACTCTAATCCTAACCTAACCCTAGCCCTAACCCTAACCTAACCCTAACCTGACCCTAACCCTAACCTAACTCTAACCCTAACCTAACCCTAACCCTAACCTGACCCTAACCCTAACCTAACTCTAACCCTAACCTAACCCTAACCCTAACCTGACCCTAACCCTAACCTAACTCTAACCCTAACCTAACCCTAACCCTAACCTGACCCTAACCCTAACCTAACCCTAACCCGACCCTAACCCTAACCTAACCCTAACCTGACCCTAACCCTAACCTAACTCTAACCCTAACCTAACCCTAACCCTAACCTGACCCTAACCCTAACCTAACCCTAACCTGACCCTAACCCTAACCTAACCCTAACCTAACCCTAACCCTAACCTAACCCTAACCTAACCCTAACCCTAACCCTAACTTTAACCACCACTTGACACACTTTGTGTTTAGAAAGGCTGTGTGGGTTGCTGTCTTGCTCCTTAGAGAGCAAGTGAAGTGTGACTGACTATCAGTGGAATTTCCTCAGACTTGAATCTTCCTCACACACTTTATCGAGGGGCCAACAGAAGGCGCTGCTTGGAAGAAAGGATAAATGTCTCTAACTCAACAACTAAGTCTACAATCAGTGTAGTGTTTTTCCAGAACTGTCATCAAAACCCGTGTAAAGTCATTATGAAACAGCAATCCCGAACAGAAAACAACTGTGTCAAAACACTGCGCTCTATCGTAAAGATGAAGGACCGGAGCTGTGACTTCTTCTACCTGAACTCAGAGTCAAGAGGTAGGGATGCCAATATAATATTGGCAGGAGGGTTCAAATCACCGGGAGATTCTTGATCTATCTAATATCTATCTATCTATCTATCTATCTATCTATCTATCTATCTATCTATCTATCTATCTATGTGTATGTGTGGATACATATATGTATATGTATATGGATGAATTTAACATCTTTATGAAGATAAATGTGTAGTGTTTCATGTGACCCAGGAATTCAATTTATTAGACTTTCTCCTTTAAAAAAAATCAGAAACAGATAAAAGTTAAGTCAAGGTATAATTTTTTATAATTTACAGCAATGATATAACTTCTGCCTTATTTGAGCACATTAGGCTAAACAAGCTATTCTCAGATTAAAATCTTACCCATTTTTTAACAACTGTGTTTATGGATGATAGTAAAAGATTGTTATGATGCGATATTAATGGACGAAACGAGGGTAGGATGTGCAATGTCTGCTGGCTGGTGGTTCCACACATCTTTAATCTCAGCACTCGGAAGGCAGAGGCAGGAGAATCTCTGTGAGTCTGAGATCTGCAGAGTTCCAAGACAGTCTGAGCTATGAAGAGAAACTCTATCTCAAAATTCACCTCCCCCCACCCCGTAAAAAAAAGAATAAAAAATTCAATATGTATCACACACACACACACACACACACACACACACACACACACACACACGTGCATACACACACCTCCCTGTTAAATGACTCGATGATATCCGGAGCCTGGCTGTACATGAGGTGTCCATGATTCTAGTACAGGCTGATCCCAGGAAGGCCCAGGCTTGCTGGAGAGCAACTCAGGAAGTGGGTGGGAGGATCTATGAGCCCTCGACAAGCTGCACACTCAGCAGCTGGGCTCTAAGTGCACAGTCAAGGGGGCATGAGCTGGCCAGAGGTCATCTTCACATCCACTAAGCTGCAAAGGAGCAATGAGATGAAAGTTCCTGGAAGTGTTTTCTGAGAGCCAAAGAAGCTGTATCCCAGAGATAGCCAAGGTTGTACCTCGTGCTGCAGCTGGACTTGACAATGTCTAAGAATTGCCCAGGTGGTACTGGTTTTGAAGGCATGAAGGGGTGTAGTAAGCTACCTTTGATCATCGCCATTACAAGATGGCGCCGACCGGATGCAGCTCTCTGGTGGTAAACAACTTTAGTGCATGCGCAGTGTGCTGTGTATGTCATCGCACATATATGCTAATGAAGAATTCACTTAGTTCACCTATCAGGAAGTGGCGCACTATCTATCTGCTGCAGACAGGGCTGGATGGCTATATAAGGGCAGCAGGGAGAAGGCTGGGGGGGCCCCAGTAAGAAAAGAAAGCAAAGATCCTAAATAAAGCACTGCAGAGAAGAACCTGGTCCTGTCGCGTCTTTCCTTGCGGGTCGAGGCTGGGTGTGACAAAGGGGGTCATGGAGAGGAGCTGAGGCTTGGCGCTGTGAGAGGCCAGGGAAAGGCATTGGTGAAGCCAAAGCCTCAGTTGGAGCGGATAGTGCAGGCCTGAAGGTGCAAAGAGTCTGAGCCTTGTCACCATGAAGAGAGCCTGTGAGAAGCTATTGGTGAAGTCTAGTTGCAGTGGAAGTCCCCAGTGTATTGGAGATGCCAGTACCAAGGGAGGACCACCAAGAACAGCAGCAGCGGTGGAGTGGAGTCAACCAGAGCCTAGAGTGCTTCAGAAGACAGAGCTGGGGATGTGATCAAAGTCCTTTGGAGGAGCCCAGGGGATCACGTGTGGATCCCAGACATGGGAACAAGAAGCTGTGAAGTTGAAGTTGACTTGGAGACCCCAACATGTTAAAGGTGCCAGAGCCATGGGATATCTGCTGAGGGAAGCTGCTAACAGGAGTGGAGCCAGCCTAAGAGAAAGACGCCGGTTGCAGTCAACAAGGATGAAAGGAGTTGTAGATCTGAAGAGCGTGTTGACATCAGACATGAGATGCAGCGTTTGGTGTTTGCCCAGCTGGTTTTCTGTCTTGGTTTGGGCCAATATTTCCTCACTATGACATTTTGGAATGGTAATGTATGTCCTGTGATGTTGAAGGTGTGTGATCTGTATTTTGATTTTGATTTTATAGGGGATTACAGTTAAGAGGTTGCATGAATCGCTGAAGAGACTTTGAACTTTGGACTTTTAGCATTGGTGAGGCTGTTTAGACTATATGAATTTTGAAGTTGGACTAAATGTATTTTGGATTATGCTATGGCCACCACAGACTCATGTGTTTGAATAAGCCTGTGGGATCCAGGGACAGGAATGTGATGGTCTGAATATCCTTGGCCCAAGGAGTGGACACTATTAGGAGTGTGGCCTTGTTGGAGTAGGTGTGGCCTAGTTGGACGAACCCTGTCACTGTGCAGGGGTCGGGGTGAGGATGGGGATGGGGATGAAGGGGGGTAGAGGGCACTTTGAGCTCTTCCTCCTAGCTCCCTGGAAAAAGTTTTCTCCTGCCTTTGGACAAAGATGTAGAATTCTCGGCTCCTTCTCTAACACTGTGTCTGCCTGGACGCTGCCATGCTTCCTGCTATGATGATAATGGACTGAACCTCTGAGCTTGTAAGCCAGCTCCAATTAAATGTCATTTATAAGAGTGGCCTTGACCCTGGTGTCTCTTCACAGCAATAGAACTCTGAGACAGAGGGCAAATGACTCCACCATTGTGACCTCACAAGGGCATCTAGGAACAGCCTTTCTTTCGGTTAAGTAGATGGATTTCTAGTGTCCGCAGCTGGTTTTAGCTACCTCTGTAAATCTCTTTTTCATACTTCCACGGTGCACGGATGCCAGTCACGACCGAAGACGCCCTGCACACAGGCACTGCCTCTTATAGACGCTCTGCCACCCGGCTACACCCACTGTCTGGTTGTAAGTATGTGCAGAAAAGTAAACTGAGTCAGGTTTTCAGTTCTGTTACAAAGAGCCTGCCCGGGAGTGAGGCTTGGGGTTGAACTCTCACTATTAGTCCTTACTGGGAATCTTCAGGGAGTGTGCTCAGAGTTAGCAAGAAAAAAGAAGAGGAAAGAAGGAAGGAGGAAGAGAAAGAGAGGGGAAGCGCAAGAGGAGGGATTTTTCTCTAATTAAGGTGTCTGGTTTCCTCTGGTTTTTAAGGAAAAGTTGAATAAGAAAGCTGACTTCAAGTCCACCCCTTACTCCAGCACTCTGCCAGGGCAAAGAGAGAGGGGAAGGAAGGCCCAGTGTGGAAATGTTCTGGACTTAGGATCCATTTGAACAAGGTTTCCTTGGTCTCACTTTTCTCCAGCAGCCATTCAGATTTGAAATAACTAAAGGTGGCCCCAGGACCCCTCCATTGATACAACTCTACCTTTCATCTCTTCCCCCTGCGCTCTGCTGGGTGGGCTGTTATCACCTCTGCAGAAGAGGTAAATCAGCGGTGAGAGCCATTTTAAAAAAATCCAATGGCGCCCCCTTGTGGTTGAGAGCTAGATTGCCTAGATGTGCATAGCCTGGGGCTATTTTTCTTTTTAATTTTAAATTTGAAATAATTTCCATTGCATTCGGTTTCCACATCATTCTCGAAATGCCGAACAGTTTCATTCATTTCTTTAATTTTTATTTATTTATTTATTTATTTATTTATTTATTTATTTATTTATTTATTTATTTATTTATTTATTTATTTATTTATTTGAGACAGGAGTTCTCTGTGTAGCCCTGGCTATCCTGGAACTCACTCTGTAGACCAGGCTGGCCTCGAACTCAGAAATATGCCCGTCTCTGCCTTCCAATTGCTGAGATTAAAGGCGTGCGCCACCACCACCCGACTTTTAATCTTTATTCAAATGATCATCCGTTGATTACGTCTGTAATCTCATTTCTAGAAAGGCCAAGGTAGAAGGATAATAAATTTGAGTCCATCTTGGGCTGCACAGCAGAGCCTGGTTCAAAAAGATTTGATACTAGAAAGGAACTCAACACTAGTGAGTGGAGAAAAAGAAAGAAAGCCTTGCTCACTGTGGGTAGGCATGTGAATCGCTGCAGACACCATGGAAAAGGGTCTGTGGCTATGCAGAAAATTACAACCAGAGCTGCCGTAAGGCTCAGTAAACCCCACTCTGTGTCCACAGAGTGGAGGAATGGGGAATAGGCTTCTTGGGATGTTGCCCATTGCCGCAGTGGTATCCACCATTAATTAAGCCACAGAGTTCACATATATCCTATTCAAGAAGGGCGACACTCTGGGACACACTCTTTCCTTCTTTCCTGACATCGACGCAGACAAATTCTTGGAGTTGAGTCCATGGAAAAGCAAGAGGTTGCTCAGCTGTCCCTGGCTGCCAGTGTCCTTGCAGACAGCCCCCAAGGCATCTTAGTTGTTCAACTGATCTGAAGGAAGAACTTCATTTTCAAGCTAAGAGTTCAGAGTAAAATGACTTTCTTTTTTCCATTAAAGCAATATGTGTGCATACTAAAGACAAAAAAAACATTATAGAAAAAAATTAAGAATTAATTCTCCTGTCCCCTCAACGTTTCTTGCTCTGGTCCTTTTCTCCATTTAGCCTTCTGGTTTCTGGGTGTTTGGTCTGCTTCCCCCAGTAGACATACCAGTCAACTAGTGACTTACCTAAGAGGAATTTGGAAGCTGAGTAAGAAAATGAAAGCGGTCCAGGTTTATTGCGTTATGATCAGATGCCCGAAAATAAATCTAGATCATCATTACGTGCCCACAAAGAGAACAACTTGGCACCGACAGAGAGGTATTTCATTATAAGTTGGATGTGTTGTGGCATTAGACGTTTTGTTTCATTATGTTCTCATTTATTGACAGGCCAGTGTGACCACAGAGAATGTGGAGTCCCTGCCAGTCCTTTGCTGACCTCCAGTACTGTTAGAAAAAAAAAGAAGAAAAGAAAGAGAGAAAATTAGCTGGGCAGAGAAGATGTCAACATTCACTCCCATAACGAGCTTTCACAGGATGATGGAGAGGAACAGCCATCTTCTTACAAAGCCCAGACTCAGCCCTGATTACAGCCTTAGCTCCCAGTTAGAGTGACCCCTCCCCTCGCCCAGCTTCTTCCCTACTGTAGAGGGCCATCCCCGCGGAAAAGAACTGTTTTGGAAGAATGCTCTCAGTACTCCCTAGTGGGCTATCCTTTCCACTGGTCAGGGAGCTCCCCAGCGGGCCAAAGAGTGCAAGAGCAGCCCTGTTTGTTAGTGGGATGTCCATGCCAGGGAGTCTTATGCAGCATTAGGACAGCTACAGCCAAAATGTCGGATGTGAGCAGTTTTTGGTGAAGACATAGAGAAATGGGAGTCCTTATATAGTCTGCCAATGGGAAAGCCACAATGTTAGGTAGGGTTCACAAGAAAAACAGAAACAAGAGACTGTATATATGCTATGAAAGGGTTTCCCTAGAATGGCTGATGTGGTGGTTGGCTGACAAGAGCCTTCTGCAAGCTAGAGAGGCAGAGAGTCCTGTATCTGCTCAGTTCACAAAGCCAGAAGCCTCCGTGGTCTCGGGCTGGCTCTGTAGGCCTGCTGGGTTTCTGCAAAACCTTTGATCTTTAGTTCATGTCACAAAGCTCAAGAAACTGCAGCAGGAACAAGGTTAGATGTTCAGGAGCAAGGAGGCAAGCGTACCTCTCCTCAGATTTCTTTATATCCTAATACCTCATCAGGAGGTGCTGCCCATCCTGGGGGTGGCAACGGGGTTGGGGGCAATCTTCTTCATTCAGTTAATTCTTCTAGAAAATGCCTTTGGAGACCCTGTGGCGGTTTGAATAAGAATGGGCCCCATAGATAGACTCATGTGTGAATGCTTGGCACAAGGTGTGGCCTTGTTGGAATAGATGTGGTCTTATTGGAGTAGGTGTGGCCTTGTTGGAGTAAGGGTGGTCTTGTTGGAGTAAGTGTGGTCTTGTTGATGTAGGTGTGGTCTTGTTGGAGTAGGTGTGGTATTGTTGGAGTAGGTATGGTCTTGTTGGAGTAGGTGTGGCCTTGTTGGAGTGGCTGTGGCCTTGTTGGAGTGAGTGTGGCCTTGTTGGAGTAGGTGTGGTATTATAGGAGTAAGTGTGTCACTGTGGGGCTGGGCTTTGAGGTCTCTTAACCTCAGGCTATGTATGCTGAGGGTGAGACACAATCATCTTCTGTTGCCTGTAGATGAAGATGTAGAACTCTGCTTCTTCTCCAGCACCATGTCTGCCTGCATGCTGTCATGCTTCTCCCCATGATGATAATGGACTGAACCCCTGAAACTGTAAGGCAACCCCAGTTAAATGTTTGGATCTTTTGAATCCATGTTAAAGTTTTCCCAAATCAAATCTCTCTCTCTCTCTCTCTCTCTCTCACACACACACACACACACACACACAGCATAAAATTGAACTATAGATCAACATATTATGTATATTATCAACATATAGATGAATACATAGATCAACATATGAACACACAACATGTATATCAACATATAACTGAACATATATAGATCAACTTATAAACATACAAATAATGACCTCTGATCTAGGATTGTTTGACAGTTTAAAGATGAAGATCCTGTAAGTTCATCTTCGCTTAGTGGGTTTGTTACTGGCAGTGCAATGGTTTTGGACTTCCTGGAAGTATTTTGTGACCATGGTGGGAGGAAACAGCAAATCTCATTTAACCCGTATCTAAGATTTTTTTTTGAAACTGGAATGCTCGCCACTGGAAATGGAATATGCAAATGTGGAGTGGGAAGTTGACTTAGAGGAATCCCTCCTGGAGGCATGGTGTCAAAACGTGTATTCTTGAATTTTCTCTTACTGGCTGAAAGAATCCAGATGCTGCAGATACGTATACAATACACTCCTGCACCCAAGCCTCAAAAATAATTTCAGAGGAGGTGAGGTAGTGTCTCTTAGAAATGCCAAAATGACACCCATAAAGTCTCACCAACATGGCTGCCTAAACATGAACTGAGCAAGGATGGCTCCAGGAGACATGCTAACATGGAAGGAGGAAATCTCATGGACCTCAGTCCTAGGCATACAACTACAGGCAACTAAAGAACGCTGTGAGCAGAAGAAATGGCCTTCCTCAGGACCAAATTGGCTACCCAATACCAAGTGGTCATCCCTGAGATCATATACAGACAAGACATTTTATATATTGACTGGACACAATAATGTTTATGTATTTAGGAATACACATGCATGCATGTACACTAATGTGTGTGTGTGTAATAACAAACAGAGACCATGAATTGAGAGAGAGAGAGAGAGAGAGAGAGAGAGAGAGAGAGAGAGCAAGTGTGTGAATGGAAAAGGTTGAATGGAGGAAAGGGAAGGGGGAAATGATGTAATTACGTTTTAATTTCAAAAAATAAATTATAAAAAAGTTTAGATACCACTACAGCTCAGTGATAATAGCATACTTAAAAATCTTGATCTTTCTAGTAAACTCTCTTCTGATTAACCCAAAGCCTCCTGGGGAAAAAATAACCAACACTGAGCCAGAACAAAATGCAGGAGAGTGCCTTGCCCAGAGATGTGTCCCAGGAGTGATAAGGACCTGTCAAAAAACCACCCTTCGAGGATTCCCAAAACTGACCAACTCAGGGTCATTTGGGCATCAAAATAATTATCATTACTAATAGCTTTTAATGGAAAGCTTTCAAATAGAAATCCTCCTGTGATACTAATTTTCAATCAATAATTTAGCTATATGATATGTATGTGTAGATGGATAGACAGACAGGTGATAGGAAATCTTTTCCTAGCAGTAGATTGTCAACTGGCGAATATAAACAGGATGATGAAATCAGAAAAATCAGTATTTGGCAACCAACACAACAATAAATTCAGCCAAGAAATATCACTGAATGGTCACACGGGTGAGTGGGTGTTTGGTGAGGAACACATAGTCACATGATCTCAAAATAGCATTGCACAAAACATTTGCCAAGTGCGGGGAGAAAGCTGATGCAGGCAAGAAAGTCTGAGTCAGAGTCCACTTTAATCAGGCAAAGAGGCATTGTTAGACAAACTAAAATTATACACTGCCTTGAAAGACCACGTGAAGGACACACACACACACACACACACACACACACACACACACACGCACGCACACTCACACACACTCACACTCACACACACACACACGCACGCATGCACACATGCACATTCACACGCGCACACACACATGCACACACACACATGCACACACACACATGCACACTCGCACACGCACACACACATGCACACTCGCACACGCACACACACACACATGCACACGCACACGCACACGCACACGCACACACACACACACACACACACACACCACTTCTGTGGCATCCCTACCGAAAGGCCAAGCCATTTGCTCAAGGAAACTGTGGGCAAAGGTGGGGACTTTGTAAGGCTGTCGAGGTCATTGGTTTAGTTACTTTCCATGTGATAAAATGCTATGACCAACTCTGAGAGAGACAGGCTTCCTCCTGGCAGGGCTGAGAAGACAAAGAGGCTGTCCTAATTCGGGGAAAATAGACAGTAGGGGCAAAAATGATTTTTTTCAACTTTACCATGGGGGGCATGGGTGGGAAAGAGTACTACTGAGTCAGAGGCAGTAAAAAGCCAAGTTTTCAGGCAGGGCTTGGTGGGTGACTCGTGCCTGTGATCCCTGCACTTGGGAGGCAGAGGCAGAAGAATCATGGGCGTGTTTGACTCCAGCCTGGTCAACAGTGCTCGGTGACACCTCACCTCAAACAATGAAAAGAAGGATTTTAAGTTGTAAAGAGACTTCCTCACTCAACTTTACCCACTATTTCCTATCACTTGTTTACGAGAAGCTGAAGTTAAGTTAAAAATTTAAGGAAGGAGTGAGGGAGAGAGAGAGCAACATTTTTTTTTAATTGGATATCTTATTTGTTTACATTTCAAATATTAACCCCTTTCTTGCTTTCCCCTCTACAAACCCCCTATGCCACCCCCTTACCCTGCTTCTATGAGGCCACCCATCAATATATTTAGCTGTAAAGATAAAGGGTCTTGCTTCAGGAATTGCTGGATCCAGGGGTTCAGAAATCCATGTTCTCTCCCGCAGGCTCCCTCTTGCTTTCTCTTGTTGTCTCCTTTCTATTGGTTTTATTCTCTCTTGTCAGCCCAAGGAAATAAAATTCTACTCTTATAAGCGTCACAATCTCACGAACCCTTGCTTAAAGCTGACTGAAGCCTTCAGGGCGGAATGCACTCTTAGGTCACCTCGGTCCTGGTGGTTTCTTCACGCTGAGCACGCTGAGTCTCTCCTTTGTGTGCCCTGTGGGTTCCATCCACGCGGACGCTAATTGATCAGTCCCCATGGTTCCCCGTGGTTCCCCGTGGTTTCATTTAACACTGCCCGCCCTTCCTAGCCCCTCCCCTTCCCACCGTCCACCTTTCTGGAGTTACGGCCCTTTGTGAACCTCAGGTGGGTGCTTGGAATTGGACCCTGGCCCTCTGGAAGAACAGCTACTGCTCTTAACCACTAACCCCGTTCTCAGCAAGATTTTATGCAAAAAAAAAAAAAAAAAAAATCATAAACAACAGCAAAACAAAAGCAAAAACTAAATAAAAGCTGAAAAGAATTTAAAGTGACTCAGAAGTTTGGCAAAACTAAGCTTGCGCTTGACAGAGACATAGCAAGAAGTTAGACAGTGCTTTAACCACAGTTTGCCTCAGTTTCCCCAGTCTTGCCTTAATTGGAATACACAAGCGGCAAAGACCACGGCTTATCCTCACTACCGTTTACTTCATGGCTGCACACACGGCCCCAGGACTTTAGTCTCTTTAAGGACAGCGTCTGCATATTTTTGTTATCTCCGTTCTTGAGGAACACATGTTGGATGGAGCAGGTGTGATGCTAATTTTAATATGGGTGGGAGTCCGCCGAGCCAGCTATTTCAGAAGGCCTCCGGGGAGCTGTGTTAGCTCCGGGGAGCCTCGGGCTGGCTGGAGCATCAGGCTGCCTGAGCGAAGCCCCATCTGACTGAGTCCACTGGGCAGCCGCCTCCTCCGAGCTGCTGAAATCCCTTGAGCCCTGAGTGATAAAGGGGACAGGGAGTCCGCACCTGTTCCAGCTTTGGAAAGAACCTGAAATAGAGCGAGCGTCTCTTGTGAAGTCTCCACAGCATCTGCAGTTGCTTCCTAAGCGACCATCCATTCTCGTTTGTTACGTAACAGAAATAGGATGACCTTTCCCTTGGTCTCAGCCCCGCGTTTCCTTCTAAAAAAACAGAACCAAAAGACAATAAGAAAACCTTTTATTTATTTTCTGTGCACAGGTGTTTTGCTGGTGCGACTGTCCGGGCGCCACTTGCATGCGTGGTACACTTGGAGGCCAGAAGAGGGCGCTAGAGCCCATGGGACTGGAATTACAGAGGGTTGTGAGCTACCAAGTGGGTGCTGGGAATCCACACCCTGCACCCACGCCCCACCCGCACGCCCCACCCGCACGCCTCACCCCTCAAGAGCAGACAGTGTTCTTAACCACTGAGCCAGTGTTCCAGCACACCACTTTTCTTCTCAATGAAAGGAAGCTTTTGAGCATTTCTATGTGGATCTGGAGTCAGTGTGTATGTGTGTGTGTGTGTGTTGTCTTTTTTTTTCTCCTGACATGACCTACTAAAATTTTTCCTCTGTCTTTCTTCCTTCCTTTCTTTCTTCCCTTCTTCCTTCCTTCCTTCCTTCCTTCCTTCCTTCCTTCCTTCCTTCCTTCCTTCCTTCCTTTCTTCCCTTCTTCCTTCCTTCCTTTCTTTTTCTTTCTTTCTTTCTTTCTTTCTTTCTTTCTTTCTTTCTTTCTTTCTTTCTTTCTTTCTTTCTTTCTTTCTTTCTTCCTTTCTTAAAATTTATTTATTTATATTATGTATATGAGTACACTGTAGCTGAACAGATGGTTGCATTATGTGGTTGCTGGGAATTGAACTCAGGACCTCTGCTCACTCCAGCCCCTCTCTCTCCAGCCCAAAGATTTATTTATTATTATTTGTAAGTACACTGTTTCTGTCTTCAGACACACCGAAAGAGGGCATCAGATCTCATTACAGGTGGTTGTGAGCCACCATGTGGTTGCTGGGATTTGAACTCAGGACCCTCAGAAGAGTAGTCAGTGCTCTTAACCACCGAGCCATGTCTCCAGCCTCATTTTTCTTTCTTTCTTTCTTTTTTCTTTTTTTCATTTGACCACTTATAACAATAAGCGGGAGTTGACTGTTTTAATCTTGTTTTCTTTCCAAGGTAACCAGCAGAAGAATGGATGAAAAAATATGCATGGGAACATAAATCCAAAAATATTTATGGAACATAAATCCTTGCTCAGTACACACAATAACCAGTAACACAAGAGTTCAATTTAATGCAATGGTATACGGATGGACTGAGGGGCAGGGGGTGGGTGGGAGGGAAAAGGGACAAGAGAGATGGAGGGGAGAGAGATGTCATGAATGACGTGGACAGTGGACCAGTCCATATGAAAAGCCCATGTCCCTAAACCCACCTTCCTTGCAACTGTGCCGACACCACGCCTCCAGCCCTGGCTCCACGACGTTCATTCATTTTGATCCTGGACACTCTGAATGCCCTGAGCATCACTGGTTTTCTGGAGGGATAATTTCCTGGAGTCCAGGCGTTTTTACAGCTGTCTATAAATCCTTCCTCCTCTCAGCGTTCCTTACCCCCTGGCAAATGCTACTTGAGATACAAAGGGTGATCAGACCCACGAGAAGATCTCACATCAAATCGCTAGTGACCAGACCACCAGCCACAGACACGAAATTTTTACCCATGACTCCGCTCCTTTCTTTTGTTATTCCTTTGTGTAAATAAATTCGACTTGTTGATGGCGAAGTTATAGAAGTGAAGTTCACCTAGACTTGTATGGTCTGTGAGCTGCATGCACTCAGAAAAGCTAAAAATTTGCCCAGCAGCAACAACAAAAATCAATGTTATGAAGTTGTTTCTGCAATTTATTTGTCACTCAACCCTACGGCTCTCAAGTCAGAACTCCGTAGGTGGTGACATCACACGGCCGTGTGGAAAGGCTAGATGTGCCGTAGGAGGAATACACATTCTCTAAATAACTTTTGTTTAAGATGTAAAACAGGAAATGAATCTAAAATTAGCCTTGAAAATCAGGATGGCGATTCTGTCATCATTAGTCCTATCACTTCCTTCTTCCTGACTCTCTGAGATGTCTGTCCTCCATTGCCTCTGGGAGAAGCTAAGGCTAGACAAATGGGTCCTGAATCTATGAGCTCAGGGACTTTTCTTCCCTCCATCTCCTTTGGTTTAGACAGAAACTCCACCATGAACTCCCTCTGCGCATCTCTTCCCTGATCTCAAAATCTTCCAGTTATATCATGAGAGAATCCTTCCACGGCCTGCCATTATTACGTTATGTTAATGCGCAATTCCTGGTCTATCTGGTGGCTGGCTCCTCTCTTACCATAATTTTTCTTAGAATATTTGCCAAGACCAGAGAAGGTTTTATTGGATTATGCTCCGTCCCGTCCCTGAGTCTGACACTGACTGGTCAATGCTCTCGGCAGGCCTGGGTGTAGGAATCACTACCCTGGTTCTTCCGGTTGTGTCTTGACCTTTAAGCCCAAAAGTGAAGCCAAAAGTGCCTTTGACATCTATTACAAAACCAGATGGTCTTCTGGTTTGGGCTAAGCACAGGAGAGTTATTTGCTTAAAATGCATGCTGTTAATTTTATTTAGCACTAACCAACGTGATGACTGACAGATGGACAGAGTTCGCCGTGCCACTGGGGACTCTATTGCTAAAAATCCCCATGATGATCTCAAGCTGACATTTAATTCCCATCTTATACAGGAAGAAACTAAGACTCTGGGAGTCAGTGAGTTAGCCTGGTCCTGTAACAGGGCCAGTTGGATGCAGTTGGGCCTCAGCCCATCTCCCCAGTGCCTTGGCGTAGAGTTCTGAGTGAGTGTCTTGTGATTTTGCATTTATTTCAAGACGCCGCACTGCCTGCTTCTATCCTTCCTAGATGCACATTCCACTGTGGGAAGGAGAAAGGCCTAGGCACTGTGGTCTGATGTGAAGACCAGGGGGGTTCCCAGGACTCCCTGTGTTCACTTTCTATCCTTCCAAGCTCTAGGTTTACTGGTGGGAATCAGAGGCACACAGATCCAGCATTTACACACATTCAAGGCCTCTGAACGCTGTCTTCTTGCTTGTGTACAAATTTGTGAACCATTTCCCCAGCCCAACAGTAAGATAAAGATCTTGACTTTGTGTTTAATTCTATGATACACTCAATTCCATAAAATCAAGCAAGTATTCCAGTAAATCAATGGAGACATAGGGGGAAATAAAAAGCAAAAAGTGGGTCTGTCCTTTCAAAGTCACTTTGTCTGTCTGTCTGTCTGTCTGTCTTTCTACCTAGGTAAGGTGAGAATAGGAAGACAGGACAGCAGAAAAACATTTTGCTCTAATGAGTGTTTCAGGCTGGGTAGGTCGGTACATACCTGCAGACCAAGGGTTCTGAAGGCTGAGGCAGGATGATCACTGGAGTTCCGGAGTTTGTAACCACCTGAAACAACATAGCAAGAACCTGCCCCCCAAAACTAAATTAAGTGAACACATAAAATGTCTTTTTATGTTTTATTATTTTTAAAAAGATTTAATTTATTATATGTAAAGTATACTGTAGCTGTCTTCAGACACTCCAGAAGAGGGAGTCAGATCTCATTACAGATGGTTGTGAGCCACCATGTGGTTGCTGGGATTTGAACTCAGGACCTCTGGAAGAGCAGCTGGTGCTCTTAACCACTGAGCCATCTCTCCAGACATCATGACTTTTTATTTTAACATCAGGCTATAGAGCCTGTTCCTGCCCACCTCACTTGTAACCCTTTAGTGGCCAGTATGCCACAGTTCTTTAATGGTCTACAAGCCCCGTGAATGTGGTCCTATCTCACCCTGCTAACTTTTTAAACCCATCTCATCATTTCCCCCATGTTAACTCTATAATCATGTGACCGTCCTACTATTCCAATATCTCAATCTGTTACTCATCACAAGCTTATGACAAGTGCCCTCTGCTCTGCTTAGAATACTGTTATACTGTAGGCCCAAGATCTCAATTCTGCACGCAACTGTCAGTGCCTTAGTGATGTCCCCCGATCACCTCTTACAAAGCTGCACCAGTCCACTCTTATCCCTGTTTGCCTATCACTAAAAAAGTAGCTGCGTCAAGACATAGTTCACATACCAAGTAACTCACCCCTTTAAGGTGTGCAATTCTTAGTCTTAGTCTAATCAGAGTTAAGAATCTAGCACACTATCACCCGAAGAACAGGCTCACAAATCCTTAAAATTAGCTCTGCACACTTTAGTCATAATCCCCTGCTACCAATGAACCCAGCCTTTGAGCCTCTGCCAATCACTTTCGGTCTTCATGTATTTGTCTGTTCTTGGACCGGTCACATAAATGGACTCCTGCACTATGCAGTCCTTTGCGACAATGTTTTTACCTTAGTCCAATGTTCCCAAGATTCATTCCCGTGGCAGACAACATCAGTGCTTTATTGCTTCTTATTGTGTGGCAACATCCTGCCGTATGGATGTGCCGTTTTATTTCTCCAGTCACCAGTAGACAGGTGTTGGACGTGTCTCCACTGTTTGGTTATTAACTCTGTTAAAGAATTGATGAGCACCATTGCAGACACAGTGCTTTGTGCCTGGAATCCTAGCACTTGGGCTGCTTGGGAGACTGAGATGAGACAACTGAGAATTCAAGGCTAGCCTGGGCTACAGAGAAAAAACTCGTATGAAACACAAAGCAAAGCATTTGTGAGCAAGTTTTTGTGTAGGCACGTGTAATCAAATTTCTCTCTGGTGTTTCTCTAGATATAGATTCTCACCATTTAAGCACTTTCTACCATTCAGCATACATATTGACATATTTATGGGGTGTGCATGTGTGTGTGTGTGTGTGTGTGTGTGTGTGTGTGAGTGAGTGAGAGAGAGATGTGGGTGCACATGTACCAGGGATGTACCATGTATGTATATGTCACTCACTGTAGCTGTCTTCCTCCATGACTCTCCACCCTATTTTTGGATATGGGACCTCTCACTGAACCCAGAGCTTGCCACGTGGGCTATGTGAGTAGGCTGGCGAGCTCCTGGGATCTGTTTGTCTTTACACAGCAGCCTGTGGGGGTTGGGGATGGGGGAGGTGGGGCTGGGAGGTTTACAGGTCCACTTCAGGACACTCAGCTTTTCCCTGCGTGCTCAGGATCTGAGCTCCAGTCCCCAAGCTTGCTCCGCAAGCACTTCACTGACAGAGCCATCTCCGAAGCCATCAATCATATTTTCTTGACTAAAACGGTCCGATCTTGTCCCGCAGACGATTTTGCTCTTTTTTTTTTTCTCACTTCTCAGAACGATACCATACAATGAACGTTTGCGCGTGAGTTGTTCAAAGAATGATGAAGTTAAGAAAGCAAAGAGGAGAAAAGCTCTTGGTTTAGTAGGCTGATTGGGTATACAGTAAAAGCCAGTTTATGGGGAGAGGCAGGACTGGGCATACAGCGAGGGAAGAGAACTTCCGGTCTCCAGCCAGTGCCTTCCCTTTGGTCCCTGTTTTCATCTGTAAAATGCAGGGGTTGAAACATATTCCTGGATCTTTCCAGCTCCATATTCCATATCTGTAGCAAAAAAGAATTGAATGACTTGATTTAATCATACGGCTATTTATTATCCAACCACCTCACAGATATTTACTAAGTGTCTTTTTGAGACAGTCATTTCCCAGCAATCTTATATGTCAGGTCAACATTTATAAGTGAGACAGGGCTATAAGAGAGGGACTTTAGCCAGGTGGTGGTGCATGCTTTTAATCCTAGTAGACTGGAGGGAGGGAGGAAGGGAGAGAGAGAGAGAGAGAGAGAGAGAGAGAGAGAGAGAGAGAGAGAGATCAAGTACAAAGAAGAGGGGAATTTAAAACATGAAATAGGTGGGGGGTTTTGGTTGGTTTGTTTGTTTTGGTTGGTTTTGTTTTAGTTTGTTTGCTTGCTTGAGACGGGGTCACACTATATGGGCCAAGCCAGCTTGCTGGAACTCACTATATAAACCAGGCTGGTATAGACTCAAGGAGATCCACCTACATCTGTCTTCCAAGTGACGTTATAGTTACAGGGATGGGCTGCTGAATATGTGTATTATTAAAAATAATTTTATTAATGGTGAAGATAGAAAAATAATTAAAAATTATGTTTGAAAATTAGACAATAATCATAACATTTTAAAAAAACCTTTATTTTACTGTCTTTTTTAGCCAATTTGAAACTTGACACCCCGTCATTCCAAATTGTGAGATAGTGTGGGAGTGACAGATGAGGCTTCTGCCCATGCTGTATTCAAGGGAGGCATGGAGGGACCCTCGATGCGATGGAGCTAATGCGACTTCCGACTAAGCGTTGGTATATATATATGCATAAGTTGGTAAGGCTGAACGCTAGAGGCTGATAGGAGCCATGATTAGACACATAGATAAACACAGTATCCGGGCCCTGGGTCAGGCCAGGAAGGGCGAGACAGACCTGAGCCAGGGGAGCCAGACTCCAAGGAAGGCCCTCGGACCTCTGAGGGCGAGCAGCTGCACTTTCTAACACGCACACTTCATTCAGCTGCCTGTGCTGAGAACACAGCACATGGTCAGTAGAATGGAATTTGGAGCAGGCACAAGCCCCTCAGAAGGCATAGAAACCCGATATGTAGGCTTTAGCCTGTGCTCCTCCAGGCATTTCCTCTCATTTGATTCCAATTCTTTGTGATGTCCAACAGAATAAAGCCTGTCTGCCGCACCAGAGGGTAAGTGCAAGCCAGACGGAGTGGCCAGGCCAAAAAAGCCCACTTAGGTGTGCTGAGGGAGTTGTTTGAGGCAAAGAGAACGAGTTGTTTGAGGCAAAGAGAACCCGTTCCCAAACTGGACTCATTCGGCTGGCCTTAGGGAGGAGCCCTGGTTTGGTCAGAAGGTACTGGTACCAAGGACCGGGACTTTCTGCGGATAGATGTGGGCCGTGAAGCTGTGTTTGGAACCATAAGTGAGGATAAACAAACAGTATCAATTGCCAGACCCAAAAGGCCAGCTCGAGACCATGGACGTGAAGGAAGGAGAAAACAGGGAGACAAGATCAAGAGCAAGTCTGTGGACAGACTAGGAAGGAAAACAGATTGTTGAACGTTGAGGCGACACAGGAGCTCAAAGCCTTGATCTTATTGGATGGCAGGCAAATGTGGGTGGAGCTTAGCCGCAGAGCATTTTCCAAACTTAGGCAAGGTTATGCAAGGTGCTACAAGAAAGAATGTGGAAAAGGAGGGAAGGAAAGACGGAGGGAAGGAGAAGGAAGGATGTAATCAAATGCCTGAGTCCTCCTGGCAACGAATCTAGAGAAGTCAGGATCCAAACGAACTACCAGCAGGAACCAGAGGCCTAAAGTACAGATTCCAGAGGTCCAAAGCCAGACAAGACAGGTAAACACTAGCTGGCAAAGGCGGACCTCTGCTGTTCTAGGACACCAGGCATATTAGTGAGCTTTCTGCTGTTCCAGGTAGAATAGTTAAAAAGAAAACAAATTTCTTCTAGTTTAAAAGTTAAGTCTAGCAGGGGGTGGTGGCGCATGCCTGTAATCCCAGCACTCTGGGAGGCAGAGGTACGCGGATTTCTGAGTTCGGGGCCAGCCTGGTCTATAGAGTGAGTTCCAGGACGGCCAGGGCTACACAGAGAAACCCTGTCTCGAAAAAACCAAATCCAAAAAACCAGAAAAAAAAAAGTTAAGTCTTCTGCCCTTGGTCACTTGGCTCTGTTGTTCTGGGTCTGAGGGCAGAGAACAGGTCCAGGGCACAGAGTGGAGCAAAGTCATCGCATCATAAAAGTAGGCAGGAAAGAGTGAGCGACTGGAGCCAGGTTCCAGCACCTCTCAAGGGTCATGCCCCTGTGGTGGAGTACTTCCAAACCAGACAGACCCCTTTCCTCAGATTTCCACCATCTCCCATAGCACCACCCGCTGGAGATCAAATCCTTGGGTGACATTACAGACGTAAACTATAGCAACAGGTCTTTGCAATTGGCAATAATGCCTACCAAATGTGAGTCAGTCTGACTGAGCAAGGGTGGGTGCTTAAAAGAGAGGTTACTTTGACATTGAATAGTGGGGCTCCATTCACTGCACACTGGAGTCACTTAGGGATTAAATAACTCGACGCCTCAGTTTCTTCAATAATCACGGTATTCCTTCAATAATCTAGGTTATCTTGCCTGAGGTGCAGCCTGGAATTTAGGTGGGTAGAGGTAGTTTAATAGGTACTCAGTGATAGCACTATACAGTCAGGGCTGAGAACCACTCTCCTGTCTTTGGGTCTCAACAAGCACGACATAGGTATTTTTTGAAAACCAGGTTCCACAGTCACAAAACAGGGTCAAGTGTCATGTAATATCACTTTGGACATTCACTGGATAGTTTTAAGCCAACTTGACACAAGCTGAAGTCATCTGAGAGCAGGGTGCCTCAATTAAGAAACCATCTTCCTAAGATCAGGTCGTAGGCAGGCCTGTAAGGCATTTTCTTAATCAGTGGTTGGTGCAGGAGGGCCCCGCCCATTGTGTGTAGTGTCATCTCTGGGCTGGTGGTGCTGGGTTCTGTAAGAAAGCAGGCCGAGGAAGCCATGGAGAGCAAGCCAGTGAGCAGCTCCTCTCCATGGCCTCTGCATGCCAGTAAGCAGCTCCTGCCTGCAGGCTCCTGCCCTGACTGAGTTCCTGTCCTGGGTTCCTTTGACAATCAACTGTGTGTCATGTGGAGGCGTAAGCCAAATAAGCCCCAAGTTGTTTTGGTCACAGTGTTTTATTATAGCAATAGCAACCCAAATTAAGACAGGAGATACAACCAGTTCCTAGGGAGTTTTCATAAAATAGCTTTAATAAAGTAACTTTTATATTCAGTAAGTGGTCGTGGCTCTAAGCATACAGTTTCTTCTGACAAATCCAACAGTGGATGAATCTCTTTGAAGAGAATGCAGAAGGAGCCTGTCCTAACTGTTCTATAAGTTGACAATATATCAAACTTACTCTAAAGTATATCATCACTTAAAAAGAGAGATTGAATATTCCCATCATCCCATGAGGGTGTCTCTGGTCCCACCTTCCAGTCAGAGCTGGACTGTCCCCTGAGGCACTCACAGATGCTGCTATCACTTGAGTTTCAGCTGTTCTTGTATCTTATAACGATAGTATCATGTGGCGAGAATGGTGCCACTCATTAGTGCAAGCTCATTCCCCTAGACATGGTGTTTCTGTTGTGTTTTGTGAACTGCTATTCATGCTTGTGAGGTGCCTCTATATACTTGTGTGACACATCAGTTCACTGACATTATAAACATTAAAACATAAACATTCTTTACAGCAGCAGAAGCACTCTTTCTTTTGTCTTATGTACAGCAAGATATTTTTCTGTACACCCATATCTGTTTGTGCACATCAATAACACACACACACACACACACACATGCTGAGACATTGATCTGAGAGTGGATTTATAGTTGCCAGTAGCTGTTTAGTGGTTGTAGTATTTATATCAGTGCCCACAGGAGATCATAGCTGGACCATTTCTTTGCTCACACTTTGTAGTAAGTTTTTTTTTAGCTATTGTAACCACTGGGATGTGTACACTATTGTTATTTTAATTGGTATTTCTGCTTCAGCCATCCGTGTGCTGGGATTACAGTTTGTGCCACCACACAAAAAGATGGTATTGTACCAGCGAGGGATGAGGTCCTTTCCACTGCTGGAAAGAGTGTTCAGAGCAAGCTTTTAAAAACAGCAACCAACTGCAGGTTCTTCTGGTTGGTGAAGTCAAATTCATCCCTTTTCAAGACAAATGCTAAAATATTTTTGTCCATCCCCAAGTCATGAAAATACCTTTTTTCCCCCCTGGAACTTGATGGTCTCTGCTTCCTTATTCAGGTCAATCACACATCAATAGATTTTATATCATTTTAATATATTTTAATCCTCATTTCTCCAACCATTTTTTGGTTATGAAATCTATTTCCCTCCATAACACCCATCTCCATCCCCAAGCTTACATATAAATCAGTGAGAAATGGGTGCTCTTCTAGAAGAAACAGTGTAACAACCCAAACTGATCATTTCCACTTAAGACTACAAACTTTGCTACAAATCTCACCAAATGACCAAGACATAGGCTTGAAACTGAGTATTCAAAGCATGGGAAATGATCGAATGTCAGCTAATTTTCTAGTGAATGTGTTAGTCAGCTCTCTGTGGCTGGGACAAAATACCTGAGACAGCAGTTTAAAGAGGAAAGATTTATTTTGGCTCATGATTTTAGAGATTGCTTTCCACAGGGGTCTTAGGGCAGCTGTTTTTGAGCTTGTTGTAGAGCAGAGAACATCATGTCAGGAAGCTCAAAGCAGAAGAGTCTGCAGGCCTCATCAGAGCTGTGATGTGCAAACAGACAGGAAGCAATCTTTCCCACCCACCTCTTCAAAGACAATCCTCCCTGTGACCTAACCTCCTCCCACAAGATCCCACCTGCTAGAAGTCCCCAGTAGCAATGCAGGCTGGTGACCAAGCCTTCAGTACTTGAATCTTTAGAGACATAGCAAACAGCATACTAGCCCTGGATCAATAGAAATATGAGTCCTGAGAAGCGTTCATTACACTGTTTCTGAGGAATCTAAGACAATTCTGAACATATACTAAACACTCTATAAGTATATATTAATATATAGTTAAACATATGTTAAGAGTTCATATATCACAAGCTAGGGGGTTGAAGAGATGGCTTAGTGGCTAAGAATACTGACTGCTCTTCCAGTACCTCCATGGCAGCTTACAACTGTCTGTAACTCCAAGATTTGATACCTTACACAAGCATTCATGTGGGGAAAACACCAATGCACATAAATACAACTAAACAAATCAATATCACAAGCTGGTCTTGAAATTGCTATATATTCAAGACTGGCTTTAAAAGTCCTGATTCTCCACCTCACAAGTACTGTGATCGCAGGCATTTGGCACATCACGCCTAATTAATAAGCACCTCCCTCTGAGATACATAGTATTTCCTGAGAAGCTTATATTAAGATGTTTGATCTTTGCATAGGTAGTGAGACACTTAAGGCTTATGTTCATTATAAATCCCCAAATTCGTATTTTCTACAGAAAACACGACTTACATTCAGAATATAAATTTGTGTGGGCTAGGAGGATTGTTCAGTAGTTAAAACACTTGTCACACAGCATGAAGACTGGAGTTCCAATTCCCAAGAGCCCACGTGAATGGTGTGTGGTCAAGGTAGAGGATTCCTGGAGCAAACTGACTAGCCAGATTACCCACATTGGTAAGTTCTGGATTCAACTAAGAGGACTTCCTCAACAAATAAGGTAGCACAATCAAGGAACACTCTTCCTCCTCAACACACACAGACTCACCTGCTCACACATGAGCATCCATACACATGCAAACCATGATCATATGCATGTATACACCACACACATGAATATATATGTATATATATGTGTGTATATGTATATGTAGTATATGTATATGTAGTATATGTAGTATATGTATATGTACATGTATATATACATATCATATGATTTTTGAGGGACTCTTAGGCCTCCATTAGGATAAAAGACAAAGCATTTAATTTTGTTATTATTTAAATAATCTCCAGTTAAGCAGTAGGTTAATATTAAAGTAACCTCAGGGTAACTTTTCTATTGCTTTGAAGAAACATTATGGACCAAAGCAACTTATTTTTTTTAAAGCATTAATTAAGGGCTTCCAGTTTCACTGGTGAGCTCATGGCTCCTATTGCAGGGAGCATGGCAGCAGGCAGCAGGCAGCAGGCAGCAGGCAGCAGGCAGACAGGCAGCAGGCAGCAGGCAGACAGGCAGCAGGCAGACAGGCAGCAGGCAGCAGGTAGCAGGCAGCAGGCAGCAGGCAGCAGGCAGCAGGTAGCAGGCAGCAGGCAGCAAGCAGCAGGCAGCAGGCAGCAGGCAGACAGGCAGCAGGCAGCAGGCAGACAGGTAGCAGGCAGACAGGCAGCAGGCAGCAGGCAGACAGGCAGACAGGCAGCAGGCAGCAGGCAGACAGGCAGACAGGCAGCAGGCAGCAGGCAGACAGGCAGCAGGCAGCAGGCAGCAGGCAGCAGGCAGCAGACAGACAGGTAGCAGGCAGCAGGCAGCAGGCAGCAGGCAGACAGGCAGCAGGCAGCAGGCAGCAGGCAGCAGGCAGACAGGCAGCAGGCAGCAGGCAGACAGGCATTGTGCTAGAGCAGCAACTGAGAGCTTCTGCTGATCTGTAGGCCAAGGCTGAGAAAGAGTGAAACTGGGCCTAGTGCAGGCTTTGAGGCCAAGCGACACAACTCCTCCCAGTCAACACCTCCGAATCCTTCCAAAACGATTCCACCAGCTAGGAACCAAGCTTTCAAATGAGAATGGATGGGAGCCACTCTCATCCAAACCACCAGGGGCTCTGTTATTTAAAAAGTTAATAATTCGTGAAACTAAGTGACCAGGAGGCTTTGTTTGGCAAATATGTATCAAATATATGATAAGGGTCTCAGAGACGGAACTCTTTATAAAAACAGGCACCAGATGTTGATTGCTGCAAGAGCTGATGCTGCTTTGCATCCAGTTTCTTCTAAAACTTCCAAGGCTACGCTTCTGCTATCACGGTAAAGCAAGAGCATGGTGGGAAAGGCTCGTAATCCCAGCACTCAGACTGAAGCATTGGTGTTGGAGCCAGTCTTGTCTGTACAGTAAGGCCAAAAAGCCAAAACAAAATAAAAAAAGAACATGACTACTCATCAATGCCTTGACTGCAAGGAATTCCTTTAGGGATAATAATGACCTTTCAGTCTTTATAATCTATCGTGACACTGGCCAATGAGAGCCAATTGTGATTCAGAGTATTCTTGGCGTTTACTCTGTCACTGGAAACATTGTGTTTTGTAAATTATTCCAAGCGTAATTAGACCGTGTTTACTTAAAAAAAAAAAAAAGACATCTTATTTACACTAACTACAAAAAGCCCTGAGCGCTCAGTCTAGAGAGGGGGCCCACAGCCACCTTTGTTAGAATGACCGCTTTGATATAGGACAACCTGTCACTGTATCAATTATTTCTGTTGCCAGTAACACAATACCACAGACTAAGTTAATTAAAAAAAAGGACATTTATTTTGGCACATGACTCTGCAGAGAGAAGGTTGTGGGGTCACATCTGGCCATGGTTGTCGGGCTGGCAGCATCCAGAGGCAGCACCGGGCACCACACAGCAAAATGAGGGCGTGCATGCATCTCTTCAGGTCTCTGCCCTTCTTAAGAAGTCACAGGATGAAGTGATAGAGCTCTGCCCTGGTGCCCTTGTCTGTCCCCAATCCTCCCCAAGCTCTGCTTCTATACACCCTCTTAAGGCTTCCCAATGGGGGTTGAGTGTTAGTACATGAACCCCTGGGGGGACACACTCAAACCAAATCTAACCCACAGCACTTGCCAAAATGAATACTTTTATCAGCCAAATGGGAGTATTCTCTTCCCTCAGTATGTGAAGCAGTTTTCTTTACTCACTTTCTTAAAAACAAAAAACAGCTTTAATGTAAAAATTAAAACAAAAACGGAGGTAGGGAATGCAGCAGAGCGCCGCATAGTTTGTCTGTTATTTATTAAGTAGACCATGTTGTGTAGTCCTTGCTGGAATATTAAGTAGTCACCCTGTATTCTACTATGATTGTAGGAGACGATATGTTAAGATTTGAAAGGACTATTGCAGATGGCGGGACTTTAGTGATTGCTCCAGCAGACCAGCACAGGAAGAGCTGATTTTACAGAAATAACACTGGGATAAACCGGTTTAAATTTCATTCATGTGACCCAGCAGGCTGTGGTAAGTGGCAAGGATCAATGTGGCAGTTTAGGTGCTGAGGCTGGATTTGGCATTAGCTTCTTACTCCGACAAGGACAGAGCACTGCTCTCTTGCCCTGTGTTCCATTGCTGCATCCGTGGTCAGGGGACAGCCTGAACGCCATTCCTCGCCTTCTACCCTGCGGGTTTTTTGGATCTAATCTGGGTTGTCTAGCTTGCTGACAGGTGCTTATACCTGCTGAGCCATCTCACTGGCCCTGTTATCATCAATTACTTTAGTGACAATTATTCTTACAAAGGAATTCAACTTAAGGGCAGTCAGGTGGGAGAGTCAGACAAAGTATGAGGACTTAGAGCCCTTGTCTGAGGTGTCCTAACTTCAGTTTCAAAGGGTCAGACAACAGCTGTGGGGCAAAGTAACAACAGAGTGTTTTTGCATTCTAGAGCAGACATTGCAATCTCCAATAAAATTCCACCTTTCAGAAGCAACAAGTGATTCCTGTGGGCTTTCCTCCTGTCTCCACGCCCCCCTGCCTTGTAACATCTCTTCCCTCTTATCTACAGCCAATGGAGACTCAGTTCACAGATTTATGCCTTCCTCTTCCAAATCCTCTTAGATAAACCGCCCACTCTTGGATCTGGAGGGCATCTTCCCTGTGGCTCTCCAGCCCTGTCATTGGTCCCAGAATCCTCAGAACATCTGTAACATTGCTTGCTCTTACATTTATTTATCTAATTATCTTAGTGCTGGGCCTTTGTGGATGCTGCTGTGGTGCTCAGCTGTACTCAAGCCCATGGAAGTTTTCCCTAAATTCCTTTATCTCAGAGATGCCTGCATCTGAGTCCTCTCAAGCAGGCCATCCCATCGGTATGCAGTGTGTCCATCAACCTAGAGGGAGTCACGCCTCCTTACTCTGATTTCTTATAGTTCAACGGTTAGCATTTTATTTCTCCCGAATCATCAGTAGACTGGGCTGAAAGTTCTAGCCTTCTTATTACTTGTTCTCTCTGGCAGCCAGGCCCCATCCTGAGGCTACCTAGGGATCAGTCCTAGTCACCTCATCAACATAAATTCAGGCAAGATCAAAAGATGCTTCCTGTAAAAAAACAAAAGCCAGGTTCTGTCGCTCAAGAAATTCCAAGGGTTTTAGGAGCTCTGAGCCCCGAGTCAGGTACAAAGACCAAATATATTTCTTATTACACCACAAATACTTTTTCAGTGAGGAAATATTTATGCTTCTAGAAAGGACATCCAAAATTTGGTAAGCCAAAAGCCATTCCATTCTAATCAAATGGGAGTAATAACAGACTATGTTGGAACAGTGTAGTTTATGTCATGAGGTGTTTTAACCGTGCCTCAAATAGTGTGCTTCGGAGGAATGACCCCAGAGCAAGCAATGGATGTCAAAGTTTGGAGGACAGGGAGGCTATAAGAAGCCCAGGGCATTTATAATTACAAACTTGCTGGAGATTAGACTGGAATCCAGGTTTTGATTCTAAGTCCAGTGCCTTTTGCCCTATATCAGAACTTTTGTCTTAATTTTAAAAGCATGAAGTGGTACTGTGTATAAAACAAAAAATAACAGGAAACCATTGTCTTAGACTCAGGGGCCCAAGGGGTTGAGCCCCAATGGGCTAGGCTAACAGCTCACAATAAAGTTCCATGTCGCCAAGAACCAAGCTGTTTATCCAGCTTTCTAAGAAACTGGGATTAGGAAGACCTTGGCAAAGAACAGCAACAGCCAAGTATTCTGATGGCTGTCAGTTATTTTTCAGTCTCTATGTCCCAGCATTATAAAGAAAGGAACTTTGACATGACACCAACCTTTTGCTTTTGTTTCTACTTCCTTCAACATTTTTTTCTTATCAGCCCATTGAAACACTTATTTGATTTTATGAAACACTGAATGACTATAACTCGAAGGTATTTTGAGGGCTGACAAGCTGGCTCAGCTGGTTAAAGTGCAAGCCTGGTGACCTCAGTGTGATCCCCGGAACCCAGAGCAGAAGGACAGAACTGACCTTCAAAAGTTGTTCTCTCACTTCTATAAATGTTCTGTGGCATGAGTCACCCACACTCTCACATCACACACACACACACACACACACACACACACACAGGATATATATACATTTATAGGTAATAAGTGAAATGTAATAAACTAAAACTAATTAATTTTTATCCTTTTCTATTTTCATGGTTTTATTTTAGGATATCTCTATCTCTATCTCTATCTCTATATCTATATCTATATAAAACTGTGTGTGTGCATATATGTGTCCAGAGGCCAGAGGTTAGGGTGTCCTGCTTTATCTCTCTACCCCTTATATCCTTAATAATAGTTCCTTCGCATGTTAATCAATGGAATCAAATCGAAGACCCAGAAATAAACCCACACACCTATAGACACTTGATTTTTGATAAAGAAGCCAAAATCATACAATGGAATAAAAAGATCACCTTTAACAAATGGTGCTGGACTAACTATATATCTACATGTAGAAGAATGAAAATAGATCCATACTTATCACCACCACAAAACTCAAGTCCAAGTGGATCAAGAACTTTAACATAAAACCAGATACACTAAGTCTTATAGAAGAGAAAGTGGGAAATACCCTTGAATGCATTGGTACAGGAGACAAGTTCTTGAACAGAATAGTAATGGCCTAATCTCTAAGATAAACAGTTGATAAATGGAAACTGCAAAGCTTCTTTAAGGCAAAGGACACTGTCAATGGGACAAATTGACATTCACAGATTAGGAAAAGATCTTCACCAACCTTACATTTGACAGAGGGTTAATATCCATAATTTACAAAGAATTGAAGATGTTATACACTAAGAACCCAAGTAACCTAATTAAAAATGGGAGCTACAGAACTAAACAGAATCCTCAACAGAGGAATCTTGAATGGTCGAGAAATACTTGAATGCTCAAAGTCCTTAGTCATCAGAAAAAAAGCAAATCAAAACAACTATGAGGTTCCATCTTACACCCATCAGAATGGCTGAGATTAAAAAACTCAAAAGATAGTGTTACAGACCGTGGGTCTGCTGCGGGATAACCAGGGTCCTCTTGGTCCAGGAAGGCACAGGTCCGGCTGAGATGACAGACAGAACAAACCACACACACACAGAGGCGGTTTGAACTGAATGTATTTTGGAGCTCTAAGGCAAGGATTTTTATACAGGAAGAGTTGGTATTACCATTTCAAAAGATGTAGCCAGTGAGGCAGGCACAATTATCATAGCCATTTGGTACAAGGAAATGCAACATCAATCAGGAACAAAGTTTCTCAAGTAACAGATACAGAAGATCAATTTACAGATGCTATCAAACTTCCTGATTAGAATACAGAGTCACTCATAGTTTACAGCAAACCTTCAAAGAGTTTGAAGTTTCTTATACCACCTGGGTCTTAACAAGTTCTTGTGAGAAATCCTTATCTAACATTTAGCCTTTTACCTTGTAAAACAAAAACTTCCTGACTAAATCAATACTTTCAGTCCCAGAGTGCCAGAGCCATCCTCATATACATATGCACAGCCATAAAAACCTGCATGTGGTTGGAAGGTAGTAATTATGTAAACAACTATGAGGCAAGGCATTGAAATTCTAAAATGGGGGTTGGCAGTCAGTGAGTCGACTTCAAAGATCAAAAAAATCAAAAAATCAGCCAGGCCTTAGGAATCCCGGTGAAGAGAGAAAAGGAGGAAGTCAGGGCAAACTGCTACTTGAGAACTAAGGGCCCATCTTAAATAGCCAGAAAGTAAGAGAGTACAGTAAATTGCCAGGTGAGATTATCAGCTTCCAAATATACAGAGAGCTCCGTTATTCCCAGGAGACATTTTTCTTTTTCGCCTCTGTCTGTAAAATATCATTTTTACAGATGTCACTGGGCCACCGCGGCAAGATAGCACATGCTGGCAAGGATGAGGAGCAGGGAACACTTCTTTATTGCTGGTGGGAGTGCAAACTCGTAAAACCACTTTGGAAATCGATTTGGTGTTTTCTTACAAAACTGGGAATAGTTCTACCTCAAGACCCTTCTATACCATAACTCCTGGGCATACACCCGAAAGATGCTCCAACATCCCACAAAGACATTTGCTCAACCATGTTTATAGCAGTTTTATTCGTAATAGCTAGAAACAGGAAACAACCTAGATGTTCCTCAACTGAAGAATGGGCAAAGAAAATGGTACATCTACACAATGGAATACTAGTCAGCTATGAAAAACCAAGTCATCATGAATGTTGCAGGCAAAATGGATGGGCCTTGAGAATATCGTCCTGAGTGAGGTAACCCAGTCTGAAAATGACATGCGTGGTACGTACTCACTCACAAGTGGACAGTAGATGTAAAATACCATGTCACACTCCACAGACTCACAAGAGCTAAACAAAAAGGAAGGCCTAAGCAAGGAAGCTCTAATATCACTTAGAAGGAGGAATAAATAGTCATAAGAGGCAGATGGAGGGAGGGAACTGGCTGGGAGAGAGGATGGAGGATGGGGTTTCAGGATCAGGTGTGGGGAAGGACAGGAGAGATGGCTAGATGGCCATAAAAATGAACGGAAATCTGCAGCTGATGGGGGTGAGGAGGGGGGGCATCTCCAGGAGGAGACAGACCTGGGATAAGGGAGGCACTCAAGAATCAATGGGGACAACCTTAGCTGTGACTCACAGCATTGGGGATATGAAATCTGAACAGGCCACCTCCTATAGCCAGACAGGAACCCCAGTGGAGCGATAGAGACACCAACCCACCCACAAAATTTTCAACCCCAAATTTATTTTGTCTACAAGAAATGTAGGCATGGGGGTTGGAGCAGGAACTGAGGGAATGGCCAACCAATAACCTGCCCAACTTGAGACCCGTCCCATGGGCAAGCATCGATGCCTAACACTATTAATGATACTCTGTTATGCTTGTGGGCAGAAGCATGCTGTCCTCTGAGAAGCACCACCCAGCAGCTGACACAGACAGGTACAGACACCCACAGCCAAACAGTGGATGGAGCTTGGGGACACTTATGGAAGAACAGGAGGAAGGATTGCAATCCTCGATGGGGATTGGAATTCCACAAGAAGAGCAAAGAGTCAACTAACCCGGACCCTTGGGGGCTCTCAGAGAGTAAACCTTCAATCAAAGAATATACACAGACCTAGGCCTCTCCAAGCAGATCTACAGCTTGGTTTTCATGTGGGTCCTGAGCAACTGGAATGTGAGTCACCCCAAAAGCTGATGCCTGTATGTGGGATGTGGGATGTGTTCTTCTAGCTGGGCTACCTTGTCTGCCTCATTGGGAGAGGAAGCACCTAGCCTCGCAGAGACTTGAAGTGCCAGCGTCAGGGGTGGGGGTGGGGGTGGGGTTGGGAAAGGATACCCAGAGACGCCCCCTACCTGCTCAGAGGAGAAGGGGAAGGGGGATGAGAGGATGAGGGAAGGATTGTGGGAGGGGGTGACTGGGAGGGGGTCAGTGAGCGGGATGTAAAGGGAATAAGTAAAAAAAATAAAATTAAAAAAAAAAAGAACAGGTCTCTCTGAATCTAGAGCTATGCTGGTGGCCAGCAAGCCCCAGGGGTGGTCTTGCCCTCACCCCCAACACCCCTAACACCCAGCTGTGCTTGGCTTTTTATGTGGGTGCTGGGGATATAAGTTCAGGTTCTCAGGCTCACCCTTCTGAGCCCAGTTGGTACTACGGTGGGTGGGGGGTGTAGGGAGGCAGGATCTCACACACCGAATCCAGGCTGGTCTGGAACTCCTCATATAGCCCAGGTAGGCCTCAAACTTACAGCAAATCCTCCCATCTCAGCCTCCCAACTCCTGAGATTGTAGATAAGTCACCAGGCCTCGATTCTCCATTCTGCCCTTTGACAAAGGCCATCCGGGTAGTTTCCATTCACACATTATAATCCCGTACTAAAGAAAACTTGAAAGAGAATTTCCTACGTTTTTTTTTGTTTTGTTTTGTTTTTTTTTTTAAGCAACAACATCCTCATTAGTGCATGGTTTCGAGGCAAACAAGCACGTGGGGTTTCTGCCTGTTTGTACACGTAGCTGGGTTTCTAAAGTTCCAGTATCTTACTGGCACAACTGGAAGGACTTTTCAACTGCTCACTCCCACAAAAATCGTTATTCAGGGAAAAAAATATTGCAAGCCTAAGCAATCTGGCAGCTGCCAAAGGGGAAACTGCAAGGGACACCTAATGGATGTCAACATAACATAAAACCAGAGCTACGTTTAACGGGTAGAAGAAAAAACACACCAGCCTCACGCCCGTACCTCCTCATTCTCAGGAGAGCCTCATCGCTTTTGGAGGCCATCCATTAGAAATACCAAATCATTAAAGAAATTCAAGAAGGGTGTTTCCCTGGTTCCTTCTCTCCCTCCCAGTTTTGGCTTTTGATTTTTTATTCCATTCAAACCCACCTTTCTCTTAGGCGCGTTGACATATGTTTGAAATAAGGTTAGGATGAGGTTATAGCGAGATAAAAGTCTGTTGCGTGGGTGTCATAGCTGGCCACTGAAAGGCCCGGTGCCGGTGACTCACAGCAACCCGGTTATTACATACTCAGGCATCTTGTGAACCAGTTGTTTAAACTGTTGATATTTAAAGCCAGCCTCAGTGGGAGTGTTTACTATAAAAATCCAAAGGCCTGCAAATCGGAACTCTTCCTCCGCGCTCTTCCAAGCTAGCTGAATCACACATGCTGCCCGCGAGGGTGAGAGCAGAGAAGGGGCGTGGCCGCTCAGCACACCCATGCTGAAAACCGCAAACCGAGCGGTCTCTGAACTGGCAGAGAGCAAGCATTTTGCCATCTTCTCTGGTGACTCTGGATTTTGACGTGTACATTAAGTTTTACCAACGCTGGTACCACAGGATTACGCACGAGAGGGTATCTCCACAGCGCTTGATGAACATCAGCAGTGACAAAGGCCGTCCAAAGGGCTTAAGGTGAATCGTTCGGTTTACCCTTAGGTTAAAATAATAGAAAATGGACATTATGCATCATTCAATGAGAAAAAAAGTATCAGTCTGTAATCTAGGCATACGTGATCCAGCGTTCGCTGAGAGGTTTTGGACTGTATGTTATGGGAGGCCGCACCAGACTGAATGTCTCTTGGAGTGGGACGGGGACGTGTAAACAGGGATGGTTACTCTTTTTCCTTTTGAATTGCTCTTGGTTGGTCTCTTTGGAAGAAAAACAACAAAAACCCAAGCACTTGATTTTCTTTCAGTTAAATACTACTTTTAAAGGAGAGACTCGATCCAGCGATGTCAGATAAATTTGGTCACGCTCATCACAGGCCATCAGCCTCTTCCAAGCCTAAGACAGATCCAGCGGATGCTGCCCTGTTTCTTACCGTCTCAACCCACTTTCCCAGCTGTTCGTTTATGTTGAGACAGGGTCTCACTTCATCACCCTGGCCGCCTTGGAACTAAGTCTCTGTAGACCAAGCTAGCCTTGAACTCCTTTACCTGCTTTTGACTCCCTGGTGTTTCTTTTCTTTTTTAATTGGTGTTTCCAACTTCTCCCAAATGAATGCATTTCTTGATAAAATAAATATCCTGTTGTACTTGCTTCAGAATAATTTTAATTAGTTTCTGCACTGCACTGGATTGTGCACTCTAGGTTTTGTTGTTATTGTTGTTGTTGTTTGTTTGTTTGTTTTAATGAACATCTCATGTAGACCAGGCTGGCCTCAAACTTGTTATATTGTTAAAGATGACCTCGAATTCCTGGTCCCTGAGTGCTAGATTTACAGGCATTTCACCACCACACCCAGCTTATACGGTACTGAGAAAACTGAACTCGGGGCACTCTAGGCAAGCACTTTTAACAGCTGAGCCACACCCCTGGCCATCCTGGTCTCGTCTTGAACTCCAGTCACTGTACCTCACAGGACTCCTTCCAAGTGTCAGCCGGAGACACACCCCGCAATGTACTTCTAACACACGTGGTTTTGTTTTTATCAAGAGAGCTCAAATGCAGGGAGTTTGATGATCAGAGCTTCTCTGGCATTAGGTGGTGGGGGCTGGGCTGCAGATGGTTTGGGGGCTGTGTGACTGCTATAGCATCAGTGGCCTGGACTGTAGCTCTGGCTAGATGGTTGGGGGCGGGGCTTCTGTAGCATCCGGAGGGCTGGGCTGTAGCTCTGCCTTGATGGGGGCGGGGCTTCTGTAGCATCCGGAGGGCTGGGCTGTAGCTCTGGCTAGATGGTTGGGGGCGGGGCTTCTGTAGCATCCGGAGGGCTGGGCTGTAGCTCTTGTTCAGGCAGGGAAGAACCGTGAGACTCTAAAACTCTCATTTGAAAACAGAGATAATGTCTCTGTGATTCTGTGACTCAGAGACACGTATTCTCTTTCTCCTGAGATGGAGGATATCTAACAAAGGTGGCCAACTCCAGGTCCAGCATGGATACCCCAGCATGAGACAGCTGGTCCTAGATAAACCTAAGAGGGAGGGCTGAGTTAATGGTGGCACACCCCCAGTGATTCCAGCATCGGGGAGGAAAAGGCAGGAGGGTGGCCAGGTTGAAGTCAATTTGGCTACAAAGTCTGAAAACCAAACAAAGGTTACCCAGGCTTCTGTCCCTGGGGCATCATAGCACATGGGTGAGGGGGGGGGGTAGGGGGTTGGGGTTGGGGAGTAGGGGACGGGGGGGGGGGGAGATAGGGAGTAGGAGGTAGGGGATGGGGGGATAGGGGGTAGGGGATGGGGGTAGGGGGTAAGGGGTAGGGGTGGGAGTGGGAGGTAGGGGATGGAGGATGGGGGTGGGAGTGGTGGGGGTGGTGTGGGTACAAGTGCACTGATGTCACTACTCATGGGTTTGCATTTCTTCCGAACAAACATAACTTACATTTCCCCCTAACAAGAGTCTCTCTGGAGGACTGATTAATTCTCCATGCTGTCCTGTTAACTAACAGCAGTCTCTCTTTAATAACCATTATTAAATTGCTAGTCTTCAACTAGTGACATATTGTAGTCCAGGAAAAGGGAAAATCATATGAGCAGGCTAATGCTGTTGAACATTAAATAAGATTATGCTCATAAAATGCTTAGCATGATGCCTTTGTACCCAGGAAGCACGCAGGAAATGTCGTCATCATCATCATCATCATCATCATCCTTTATAACACAGTAGCTGACAATACTTTTGCAGTGTTACATTTCATTCACAATCCTTGTGTAAGGAAGGCAGTAACATCTGAACTGCTGATTCTTTACTTCCTCTGAACTTCAGGGAAAAAGCCAGTGCCTGGAGTCCCAGAGCAACTATAGATTCTCCTGTCTATAACAGGCCTAAGTCTGTGCCCTGGTGAGTCTAATTAGCAGTTCTTGGTCTTAGCTTCACATCAGAGATCACAACAGCTCACAATATGCCTATCAGCAATACAGATGGAGAGAGGGTGGGGCGGGGATCCAGGCAACAGCTCAAAATATGCATATCAGTAATGCAGGCATGGATGGGGGGGATGGGGCGATTGGGAGGGTTTGGGGTAGAGGAGTGGGGGTGGGTATCCGGGCAACGGGATTTTTTTCTAATGGTAGATCTCAGACAACAGAATCATCCGGCACACCTATAATTAAATTTAGATTCAAGTGTACCAACTTCCTAAATTTTAGATCTGGGGTGAATGCCCCGAGGTCTGTATTTCCACCGTGTTCCCGCGGTTTTGGTGTGGTATGAAATATGAGACTTGCCAGTGTGTGGTGATCAGGCTGTCAGAAGAGCAGGGAACTACTCTTGATTCTGCCGTTTAGTTTTAGTCTTCCTCCTCGGTGAGATAGGTGATTGATTGGCTGGCTCTCTGAGATGGCTCGCGTCCCTCTGGCTCCAGCACTGGGAAGTCCGAGTCATCGTTCTGTTGTTTTGTCTGCTGAAAGCAACAGCAGCCTGTCCACCTCTTCTGGGAAGTTCTCCTCCCCTCGTGATTCCAGAGAATTTTCTTGCAAACATGGGCTCCCGCGCCATTGTTCCTACTTCCGGTGGCGTGCCGTAACCAAAACAGGTCAACCGGAACGGTTCTACAGGAACTTTGAACTTGACCAGAGAACTGAAGACCGACCCTTCTCTAGTGACAGAGCAGAAGCGGCCCCAGGAGGTTGGCCCCAGATTCTGCTTCCTTTGCCACAGAATAGGGAGATAGGGCGAGGCTTATTTACACATGCCAAAGTAAAGACTGGAGGTTGGGGGTGGGGCGCAGTTAGATCTCTTGTTCTAAGGACCTGTGGCATCAGTAAATTTTCAGCTTTCGAGTATTTGAACTCAAACAGATAACAAAAGCACAACGGCACCGAGGAAGAGAGGCTCCCAGTGAATATCCTTGAAAACGGCACTCTATACTTTTACAGACACCCTCATGTGCACGTCTCTTACTGCCTCACAAGTGTAGCACCTGGCCTGATTTTAAAAGTGAGATTCAGGCCTTGCTCAGTGGTTAAGGGCGTGCACTGTTCTTGTGGGAGACAGGGTTCAGTTCCCAGCACCCACATTAAGCAACGTACAATGACTCCAAGGGATCTGCTGCCCTCTTGTGGCATCTGTAGGCACCTGCATGCACATGTATCTACCACCCCACCACACCCCCACAATGTCTTTTAATTTAAAATGAGATGTAATTCAGATACCATTAAAAATTTATATATTAAGGTCTATATAATTCGGTGTTTTTAGTATATTCATAAAGCACACAGTCATAATAATTACATAGTTGCAGAACATTTTATTATTCTAAAAGGAAACATCATATCCAGTTGTATTATTAGTATTAGTTTTTTAATTTGTTTTTGCTGGTTACCATGATAAAATATCCTGATAAAAGCAATTAGAAGAGAAAAAAGTCTATCTGCTTCACAACTGCATGCTACAGTCCATCATTGTGTGGCAGTTAAATCAGCAGGGACTTGAAGCAACAGGTCACAGCGCATCTATAGTGGCTATTCCTGGTTGTCAATGACTACATGTGGGATGAACTCTGACCTGTATCTTGGCTTGGCGATCTTGAGGCATAGTGGCTACAAATCCCAGAAGATTAAGATAGGGAGATCTCCGACTTCAAGGTCATCTTTAATCTGGGCCACACCTTCTGCTGGAGACCTACGTAAAGACACTGGAAGAAGGAAGATTCACTCTCTTCTTCGCCTGTTTGTTTTGTGGGACGGAGCAACTGCTACATCCTTGGACTTCCATTCACAGCTGCTGCTGATCGTTGTTGGGAGTTTACAGACTTTAAGTCATCAACAGATTTCCCTACTGTATAGAGACGACCCATCAGTTCTGCGACTCTAGAGAACCCTGAATAATACAATCGTCAATCTCGGAGAGCAATAGGTTGATGCACGTCTGCTGACGCTCATCTATCCCTCTCCATTCTACACAGCCCAGGATCTCCTCCCTCAGGGCACAGCCATCCTGCAGCTAAGATGGAGCTTCCTATGTCAACGAACATAACCAGGACAATCCCTCACAGACATTCTCAGAGGCTAACCTTAAGCTAGGCAGCTCTCAGTGGGTGAGCTTGGACGCTTCTCTCCTAGGTACCAAATGGACAATTAATGCTAACTGTCACACCATTTGTAGACAGCGATTTCCTCTCGCACCCCAACCCCACTCCCATCCCTACCAACTTCCACTTAACACAACTGTTTCCATCCTCCACTTATAGGGAGCGAAACAGAGAGCTCGAGGGTCTAGTCGCTTTCTTATGAGGATAGAGCTGGGATGAGAACCTGCTAATTCATCTCTCTTCTCTTTTCTGGGCATATTTTTGCCCAGTTTATTTCCTCAAGTTATTCTATTTGCTTGCTACTGTAGACCCTTGCATAGTGTTGTCTCTCTGAAAAAATAATACTAGTTATTCTGAGAGATCAAGTTGCCCAAACATGGGCTGCTGTGATTTTGATAACTTTTTTTCTGTAACTGGAACATACTTGACTTCCTTAGGAGAGAGAGTGGTGACTGAAGTCAAACCGAATGAACAAAAAGTGACTTTCTTATAAACCTAGGGAAGAGAACACGCTGAGTGTCTTCCTCAGAGTCACGGGTCTTATGGTAGAATGTCTACTTAAGGTTATTAAGCATCTGATCAAGATGAATATCCCTTCTGCAAAATTAAGACAGAGTTCAATGGGAATGGCCTAAGGACAGAGAAGATGTATGCATTATAGTTTGAATCATTTGGAGTTCAAACTAACTTAGAGGTTCTCCTTTGGGCAGATATTATGTTACTAAGACTGATTGCCCACTGATTGCTTTAATCTCATTGCAGAAGGCAATAAGTTGCAATCTGATTTTTAGATGATGAAAGACAGCAGAGTGGTTTGGAGACATCGATTTGTTCGCCTGCAGTCCCTCCCCCCACCCCCCCCCCCCCCGTGTTTAGCTTCGTGGGAAACAGAGATATCCAAATCTCTACTTCAAGGGTAAGAACACATCAAGGGCTACACACCCATATATTTGGGGTACACACCCATATGCCCCTTGTGTGGCCCTCTTTCTGTGGCACAGAGTCTAATTTTGTTCCCACAGATAATACCAGGCCTGCATACCCCAGCCCCTGGGGCAAAAGGCTCAAGAACAGCAAGTCCTGGGAACAATCGGGGAGCCTGTTCAGTCTTGGCTGCCTGTGTCCCTGCCTTGCCAGGCTGTCTGAAGCACTCGGGGAACACCCAGTCTTTGCCAGGACTTAAGCATAACAGTAGAAAACGAAAAGGAAATACCCCAAATTTCCCAGAAACTGAGAATCAGAGCCTCTACTCTCTCGCCGCATTTAAGTGAGAAGATCCCCTGTTCTTCAGCACCAAGATTCTTTCCCACCCTAGTCTGGACATGCTGGTCCAATGGTCTCTCTAATGACCAATGGTAAAATACTGTCATATGTTCATTTCCCAAACTGTGGAAGTCTCCAGAGCTGTCTTCCATGTCATTGCTCTGTTGTCACGTTTGAACCCTGCTGTCCTGGAGGCTCATCCCTCCACCCTGCCCTTGTGTGTCCTGTATGTGAGGCTTTCCTGAGCTGCTCACTGCTATTCCCTGTGCACCTCCCTGTTATGATGGCTTCTTGACTCATTGACATGTTTAATCTGAGTTCCTTAGATGGTTTCTAAGGGTCTGACAACACACACACACACACACACACACACACACACACACACACACGGCACACATGTATATCTCTATACCCCTGGGACCTGATGTCATTCTTGACCTGGGCATTTTATCCATTCAAAAATAATTATTGGGTCACTGAAACACAGCAGGCAACGTGGGATGCTGCAGGGAATAGTATATTGTTCTTATCACCAGGCTAAAGCTCTAAGGCTTGGCATGAGCTAACCTCAGAAGTCTTAGGTCACTTCTATCATGTTTTGTTGTTTAAAAGCAGCATGCAGGGGCTGGACTGGTGGCTCAGTGGTTAAGAGCACTGACTGCTCTTCCTGAGGACCCATGTTTGAGTCCTAGGACCCACAGGATGCCTCACAACTGTCTGTAACTAGTTCCAGGGGAGTCAGTCCCATTTCCAGCCTCCATGGGCTCCAGGCACACAAGTCCCTGCTGTCAGGCACACCCTGGTCACTCCTTTGTTGCTTTAGAATTATATAATATATATATTATATAAAATATATATATTAAATATATATATTATATTATATATATTAAATATATAATATATTATATAAAAATATATATGTTAAATATATATATATATATTATATAATTCTAAAGCAACAAAGGAGTGACCAGGGGCTGGAGGCATGGCTCTGGTTAGGAACGCTTGCTGCTCCTCTAAAGGACCTGAGTTCAATTCTCAGCACCCCTGTTCCATGGCTCACAGCCAGCTCTAACTCCAGTCCAGGGGAGACAACATCCTCTTCTTGTCTTTGAGGCACTTCAATGGACACCCTCATGGATGCTCACTTACACACACACACACACACACACACACACACAAATATTAGCAACAAAACTAAGAAGTACACACATAAGTACAAATAAACCAAGAATGATAATAAGCAATGTCCAGTGTTAGGAGCATATATATAAAGAGTATAGGGCTATGAGCAGCGTTGGTAAGTTCCCTGCAGCAGGACTGAAGGTGCTGTGTGCAGCCGACAGGGTCTCCTAAGGAAGGTGCAGAGGGCAGCTTCGGCCGGAAGAACAGCCCCATTGCCTGCTTACCCCACAGCTCCTACGCAAGCAGCAGTGGTAACAGAAAGCTCAGAACTCAAACACACACGTATAAAGCACACAGTCAGCGCCCAATGAATAGGAGCTGTGGGTTTACCCCTTTGTTTCCTACACAAATTGTGTCTTATAAGGTAGCAGTGAGAAATCAACAGCAGGAGGAAGAAGACGTTCAGGATCCAGCCACGCTGGCACATTCTTTCCGGTTTTCTTTTTCATCTGAGGCCGTCTCCCTGCCTTCAGACTCTACTTTTTTCATGCTTCGCTCATTTATTTGATATTTCGAATCATTGCACAAGCAGTGTACCCTGAAGCGTGGTGCCTTTCCACAAGTTTATATAGAAATAAATGTAACTTTCTTGAGTTTTTTTTTCTTTGTTACATGTATTTAGGCAGCTTTGAATAACTAATGAAAAGATCCATACTTCTGAAACGCTAACTCAGTGAATTAAATATTTATGTAGAAGATATTAGTCTTATTCGTGTATCTTCATGCTTTTTATATTCAGATTGTAATCATATTGTTTCCTATCTCATATTTCATTAAATTCTAGTTACAACTCTTAAAAATATTTATCATTACTGCATGCTTGTATTTGTGTGTATGCACACGTGTGCACACATGTACGTGCTGTGCATGATGTGCCTGTGTAGATGAACGGTTGTTACGGTGCACATGCAGAGGTCAGAGGTCAAATCTGTGGGGTCAGTTCTCTACCTTCACCTTTCAGGAGGTTGTGGGGATTGAACTTACAGCAAACATCTTTCCCGCTGAGCCGCCTCAACAGCCCGGTTTCTGCTTTTCATTTCACGGAACCTCAAAGTCTGTGTATGGTGCTTGTGTACCGCACCATCTAGTGATAGTGTGTAATTTCTTAAACCTAACCCACGAAACATTTGTAGTGTTTTCATTTCTAATTTTCAGGCATATTTTTGTTATTATTATTGTTATTATTATATTATCATCATTTTTCTTTTGTCAGTCTAATTCCTTGAAGAGAATTATGGGAGAAGTGACTGTTTCCACAGCATGGAAGAAGTCCTATACGATGCTCCGTTTTGGTCCCAGGTCTGAGCCTGCGGTTGGGCCACTAGCAATTTGTGCGGATCAGCCTCCCCACTACCTTGGCAGCCCTTGATGTTATTTCAAAAAACAAACCACAGTGAGGTGGGAAGAGCTGGTTTAATAGACACAAAATGATGTTTGCTTTTCCCTAACTGTTTACTTTTCTACCGTTATTTTTCCTCCAACTTTTTATTTTGAAAGTTTTAGATTTGCAGAGAAGTTGGAATAAAAGCGAACCAAGCTGCCTCGGCTGGATTCACCTGTTTTTAATATTTTCCACATTTGCTCTGTTTTCCACTCTCAACACACACACACACACACACACACACACACACCACATAAATATAGACAGAGACATGAACACAGATACATATATACATAAACATACATTCATACAGATCCACACCTGGGCACACAATTTTCCTTGCTCAGCCAGTTGAACTGTGACAACATTATGATACTATATCCCTAACCTCTCCATCATGTGAATTCATATAACCCAAGTAAGAACCATGAAGTTCATACCCAAGAAATTTCAGCACTGGATATGACAGTGTATGCCTATAATCCCAGCACTTGGGAGGCTGAGACAGGAGGATTGTGAGTTCAACACCAGCCTGGCTGGTTTTGTGTTAACTTGACACAAACTAAAATCATCACAGAGAAAAGAGCCTCAGTTGAGGAAATGACTCCATGAGATCCAGCTGTAAGGCATTTTCTCAATTAGTGACTGAAGGGGGAGGGCCCACTGTGTATAGTGCCATCCCTGGGCTCATGGTCCTGGGTTCTATAAGACAGCAGGCTGAGCAAGCCATGAAAAGCAAGCCAGTAAGCAGCATCCCTCCATGGCCTCTGCATCAGCTCCTGCCTCCAGGATCAAGTCTTGTTTGAGTTTCTGTCTTGACTTCCTTCAATAATAAACAACATGGGAGAGTAAGCAGAATGAACCCTTTACTCTTCAATTTGCCTTTTGTTCATGATGTTTCCTCACAGCAATAGAAACCCTAACTAAGATAGAGACACTGTATCAAAAGTAAAAGAAGATGAGACTTGGTGGTTAAGAGTACTACTGCTCTTTCAGTACCCAGACCCCCACATGCAGGCCACAACCATCTATAACTTCAGTTTCAAGAATTATAACACTCTCTTTTGGCCTCCACAGGCACCTGGCATGCAAATGGTACATGGATATGCATGTGAGCAAAACACCCAGATATACACAATTTTAAAATAATGAGAGTGATCTTTGAACAAGCAAACAAAAAGTAAAAATAAAGGAGAAAAAAATAAGAAGGTCCCAAGTGGCTCTACCTCAGATAGAAAATCAGAAAAGACACCCAGGGGAGGGGACACTACCTGGAGGGACAGGCTGGCGGGAGAGCAAGGTGCTGTGGCTGACGTCCCAGCTGAGGACAGCCAGAGGAGGGAAGCCGGCTGGTAGCACGAGGCGCAACAGAACAGCCCCAACGTTAAAAGGAGTTATAAAATGCTATTAATTTGGTGTGTGTGTTTGTTAGGTTTCAATAAACAGTTAATATAAAAGTTACAGCTCTGGGAAGAGGCAATCCCAATTTGTTTCAGATGTATTTAATCTTTTCGAATTCAGATCAAGTTATATATATATACATACATATTTTTAAAGGCAAAAATTTACGGTTTACAGAAATGATTTATTATTAATATACCTTCTGATCTAGTTGGTTAAGAATTCAGAGAAAAACATAATCCACACATCAAATGAGGTACAAGAAGAAAGGAGGAGTGGCCCCTTGTTCTGGAAAGACTCAGTGAAGCAGTATTCGGCAAAACCAGAACGGGGAAGTGGGAAAGGGTGGGTGGGAGTACAGGGGGAGAAAAGGGGGCTTATGGGACTTTCGGGGAGTGGGGGGCTAGAAAAGGGGAAATCATTTGAAATGTAAATAAAAATATATCGAATAAAAAAAAAAAGAATTCAGAGAAGAGCCCAGCAGTGGTGGTGCATGCCTTTAAATCCCAGCACTTGGGAGGCAGAGGGAGGTGGATCTCTATGAGTTTGGGCACAGCCTGGTCTACAGAGCAAGTTCCAGGACAGCCAAGGTTACACAGAAAATCTTTGTCTTGAAAAACAGAAAACCAAACCAAACCAAATCCACAACAACCAAAAGATTTCAAAAAGATAAGTTGGTCTTGGAGCAGGGCCACTTCATGGTGGTTCTCAGGTGGTGCTTGGGGCCACTGAGGTAACTGGAAGGTCCTCCTCCCAGCCTAGGAGACCGGCATAATGTCACTTACAGCGGGTTCTGTTTGGAGCAGTCACAGAATGTGCCCATGTTCAGGGACACAAACACAGCTCTCTTCCACCTTTTACATTTGCTTTAAAGATTTATTTCTATTTTATGTGTTTGAACCCTTTGCCTGCAAGCATATGTGTACGATGTGAGTACAGTGTTTAAGGAGCCCAGAAGAGGGCGCCAAATCCCCTGGAAATGAAGTGGCCAGCAGTTGTGAGCTGCTAAGTGGAGCTGGAAACCAAAAACAGGTTCTATGCAAGAGCAGCACATGTCTGGCTGCTGTCTCTTCAGGCACGTGGTGGGTTTTTATTGTTGTTTTATTTTAGTTAAGAACTTGCTCTCTAGTATAGGATGGTCTAGCTCTCACTGTATCCTAGGCTGACTTCTGACTCACCAAAGCTGTCCTGCCTCAGCTTTACCTGGGATACATGTCTTTGCCACCCTGCTCAGTTTTCTCCCATCTTAAAAATTCACTTACTTGGCCGATCAGTGGTGGCACATGCCCTCTGGAGGCAGAGGCAGGCAGGTTTCTGAATGTGAGGCCAGCCTGGTCTATAGAGTGAGTTCCAGGACAGCCAAGGCTGTTTGTTTGTCACAGTGAGAAACCCTGTCTCAAAAAACAAAAAAAACCCTCAAAATTAATTTTTTGAAATAAATATATACATTATTTCTTTCCAGCCATCTTCATTCTCTCCCTCTCATATTTGTGGTCATATATATAATATGTAACATAAATTATATAAAACATATAATATATATGTAATACATTATATATTATATATAATACAAAAATATATACTGTGTATGTATGTTTGTATATGTATGTGTATATATGTATATAGATATATGTGTATATGTATTTATATTTATAAATACACATACACACACGTGAACTGCTGAATCTATTTAGTGTTGCTCATATATATATAATTTTAGGGCTAATTACTTGGTATTAGATGACCAATTACAGTATTGGATGATCAATTTGGGAGTTCATTCCTGGAGAAGACTGGTTCTTCCTCTCTCTGCTGTCATATTGCCAGTAGCACTTCATCTAGCAGACAGAGACAATTATAGAAAACCCCAACTGGTCAAAATGCAGAGGACTATTGACCATAGGTCAACTGATGCATCTACAATCCTATACCTAAGATTCAGGGATGCCACAGAAGAGAGAAAGAGGAAACACTGTATGATCCACAGGACCAGGGTGTCTATCTGTCAGGAATCTTGCACCCATGAATAATATGACCATTTAAAAAAGATCTGAATAAAGACAGCACCACTCGACATACCAGTGTGGCTGGGGATAACCTTATAGGGTTCCTCCCACCTTAAAAATGCTTTTTGAGACTGATTTTCATTTCATGTACATGGGTGTTCTGTCTGCATGTGTGTCTGTGCAGAATGGGCATACTGTGCCCTGGGAGGGCAGATGAGGGCAAAGCACCCCCCGGGACCCGAGTTACAGATGCAGTTATAGCTGCCACGGGTGCTGGGAATGACACAGGTTCTCTCCAGGAGGACCATCTCTCCAGCTTCCTCTTCCTACCCTTATTTAACAGAAAGTTGTCAAAGAATCTGTGGTCATATTTTTCATATTATTTACCTCCTTTTTTTCTATCCTATTTTTCTCTTCCTCTGGTAAACCACTTGAATCACATCAGTTTCTATTACCTCTAAATAGGCAAAAATCTGTGTCATTTCTTCCATTTTCTCATATAATTAGAAGCATAATTTAAACATTCTTTTGTGGATTGCTTTGTTCAAACAGCTTCATCAATATATTATTGACTTATACTATCTATAATCAAAAGATATAATTTGACACATTTTTTACCCGTGGTGTATATGCCTGTAAGCCACTGTATTAGTCAAGGTCTCTAGGGGACACAGAACTGATCAAACACACACACACACACACACACACACACACACAGTTTATTAGAGTGGTTTATAGATTTTGATTGAGCTAGTCTAACAATGGCTATCCACCAACAGAAAGTCCCCAAATCCAGTAGTTGTTCAGTTTACAAAGCTGGATGTCTTAGCTGGTCTTCAGTATATGCCAAGAAGATGTAGACTCTACTCCCGGTTAAAGAATGGGCTTGCCAGCAAAAGCAAAAGCAAGTAGGCAAAGAGAGAGAACTCCCTTCTTCCATGTCCTTTATACAGGCTGCCACCAGAAGGTGTGACCCACATTAAAGGTGGACCGTCCCACCTCAAAAGATATGGATGAGAAGTAGGTCTTCCCACTTCAAATGATTTAATTAAAAAAAATAATCTCTCCCAGGTGTACCCAGACACTTGGGTCGTAGTTAATTCCACATGTAGTCAAATGGACATCCATCAATGCAATCAAGAAGCTATCACCCCAAAGCTTCTTTGTCTTCTGTAATCCTTCTCCTCTGGTCCACATCATCTAACAGATCCATGTTGTGTCCTTTGTTGTTGTTTATACAGTATTATGCTGAGTGATATAGCTCCATTTGGTCAACAACCCTTTAAAACATGACAGGCTATTTTCAGTATTTTATATTTTAGTGTTACAGTGATTTATTGAATAACCTTGTGCATATCTATGTTTCTATTGTAGAATATACCCCCAGGACAAATTTGGTCTGCCTAATATTCTATAATTTCAGCTACAATTGTGGGGATGAGGCCTAAACTTGCTTAGCCATGTTCATTAGCTGAGTCCTTTCACCATGTACAACTTATACTGGTGTTGTGTGTTCTTAATCTGGTCGCATCTTCATATTTCCTGGTGTTAATCCTTGTGTTACAAACAAAAAAAAGCATCTTAATCTTGAGATTCAGGGACATAATTCAATGACTGTGGAATACATCTGTGTCTGGACCTTTATGCATGATACTGGTGAAAGCCATGAACTGTCCTTAGAAATTCATCCACATAACCTTAAACCTTTAATTTCCAAGATCCACAGACTCTCCTGTTCTTAGGTGCTGATTCCCCCAGTCAGAAGGAGATAGGAAGCATACTCTTGCTTTAAGCTCTCCCATCATCCCTCTTGCTGTCAGGTTGACACTTAGGATGTATGAAGTTACCAACAAGGAGGTCAGGGGGGAGAGGAGAGGGAGGGAGGGAGGGAAGGAAAGAGAGAGGGAGAGAGAGAGGGGGGAGGGAGGGAGAGGGAGAGGGAGGGAGAGGGAGACAGGGAGAGGGAGAGGGAGAGAGAGAGGGAGGGAGAGGAAGGGAGAGGGAGAGAGAGAGAGGGAGAGGGAGAGAGAGAGAGAGAGACTACCCTTATTTGTGGTGGTGAAGGATTGCAGAAGCTACAAAAAATCTCAGGTAGCATCTTCACTACAATTCTATATTCCCTTATTGACCACTTACTATGTGCCTGGTACTAATACAGCTACTATGGATACTAATTAAATGGTATAACTAGTCAGTAACCTCATGGGACATCCAATGGAGGTGACAGAAAGCAATCAAACCTAATCAACTGCTGCAGCTTAAGTATTATTGAAGAAAAGAGGAGGCAACAAGGGCTTCTGGTTAAGGCGGGCCTCTGGGGGGAGAGGGGGGCCACTGCAGGGTTCTGAATAGAATGTGAACATTTCAGGACCCACTCTTTGAAAAGCTCAGTCTGGATTCAGTTTGACAAAAGGCTGTGAAGGTTAGAATATAGGCAATAGGACCAGAGGATTGTTGCTAGGTGAACAGGGTTGTTGCTAGGTGAACAGGGCCATTGCTGGGTGAACAGGTGAAAGTTCGAGGTGTTTCTGACCAGTGGAAGGGTGAGGATTGAATGCCACCATTGGAGCAGTAACCTAGGGTCTTTGCTTATTTTGTGGTGGCTGTTGATTAGTGAAGGTATCCATAGAACACAGGAACCCTACCTGCAGGATTCTGCAGAGAGCATGGACTCAGACTGGGAACTGTTGTGTTGAGGAAAGTAGGAAAGTGTCTGCTCTGTGTTGGCTGGCTTACCAGACAGCTTTGAGCTTAACAGAGATGAAAAATGAAAAACATTAATGAACTATGGCAGAGCCTCCTCGCTTCTAATAAATCTGAGCCTGACTACTCTTCCAGCAGTGGAATTAGGCTTGGAGTTTGGACCAAATTGCATTAACTGTTGCTTCCGTGTACTCAATAAAAACAGGAGAAGCATGACTCACAGTCCTACTTATAAAAGCAATGCTTTTCAATACCGAGTAAAGGCTGCAGGAACAGGTCCAGCTAGATCGCAAGAACTGCTTCCTTGTGGATCACCATGGTCAAAGGCTGGTGCCTCTCTCTCTCTCTCTCTCTCTCCCTCCCTCCCTCCCTCCCTTTCTCCCTCCCTCCCTCCCCTCCCTCCCTTTCTCTCCTTTCTCCTTCTCCCTCCCTCCATTCCTTCCTAGGGTTAATAATGTGATGCATTCAGTTGACCCCAAACCACTCCGAAGCTTGGCCCGCCCAAGGCGTGTGTGGTTAAGCAGAGGCCACATTGGCATGTTCCAGTGTGAGCCCGAGTCTGAGGAGCAGAGCGAGATGTGAAATAGCTTAACCCAGATGCCACAACCAGGAGCTCAGAAGGTAGCTGGTTTGTCAGAGACAGAACAACTGTAGTCATTAACTCTGGGGAGGGATTTTTCTGAATTCAACACTGATTCCGCTAGTTCCTGCCTGGGCTTTACCTTTCTGTGCCTGGCATATATAACACATCAGGACGGCTACTGAGGGATCAGAATGTAAGAAAAGGCCTCAAATTCTCTGGCTAAGATCTGAGAAATGGCACCTTAAGTAATATTCATGTCAAGCCCTTGGAAGTGGTGAATGTATCACCCACCATGCACAGCAGAGCTCACTTCTCAGCCTTTTGGTCAAGGTTAGGGTATGGGTAAGAGAGTTGCTAAAAGACTCTCACAGAACAGATTCACACTAAGGACGGATTTGAATTACTCTTGCTTTGCTCTTTTGCTTTTTTGTTTTTCAAGACGGGGTCACCATATGACCCTGGCCAGCCTGGAGCTCATTATGTGGACCAGGCTGGATTCAACTTACAGCGATCTGCTTGCCTCTGCCTCCCAAGAGCTTGGGTTGTTGGTGTTACATCAGTGCTTTGCTCTCTACGGCTCACTTTGGTCTAACTCTGTGGGTGGAGTTAAAATTAAATACAGGTTGGTCTTACTTACCAGGCAAGGATCTGTCCCAAGTTTTCATAATTGGAGGGCAGGATTGGAAAGGTTATCTGAGTCCCTTTGGCAACCCAATGTAATGGAAATGTCAGGGTCCGCAGCGTCACCCACATGTGCCATAGTAACTGTTGTTAGGTATAAACTGCTTAAAAGGTGTCTAATGATTTCCCAGACACAGGGAGACACAGCACGATGGTATGTATATGCTGGGTCCAGGGAATGACACTATTAGGAGGTGTGGCCTTGTTAGAGTAGGTGTGGCCTTGTTTGATTAGGTGTGTCACTGTGGGAATGGACTTTAAAGTCCTCCTCCTAACTGCTTGGAAGCCAGTCTTCTAGTGGCCTTCAGATGATGCAGAACTCTCAGCTCCAGAACCATGCCTGCCTGGATGCTGCCATGCTCCTACCTTAATGATAATGGACTGAACCTCTGAACTGGCAAGCCAGCCCCAACAAATGGTGTCTTGAGTTGTCTTGGTCATGGTGTCTATTCATAGCAGTAAAAACCCAAGACACACGACCATGATCAAAGACGTTTGAATCTCTGTCCCTAAGCACAAGCGAGGAGCACCCACATACAAGATGCCATTTCCTCACTTTTACTTCCCCTTCCATCCCCGGGTCCTTCAACCTCCCAGCCCTGGGTCGTTACCTTCAATGTTGGGTTTGGCTAACAGATCCACTTTTATAGTGAAGATCTGGGATATTTCAGCAGTTATCATTTTCTATCCCATTTTCGGGGCTTTACAGCTTACCCCCCCTCCACCTCCCACCCACCAGTTTATTTCCGTTCTTCTAAGGAGGTAGTTCCATCAGGCCACACGTGTGAACTGCCCCTCAGCTACCAAGTTTCCCTTCCGTGAGCTTGAAACTAAGAATTCAGAATTGTTCAGTGAGATCAGATAAAAAGCCATAGCTGAAAGACAGGTTGTATGGGTGGACTTTATAATGGGGATGGGGGACAGGTAGGTTAGGGGCTCCCAGCACTGAGAGCTTGCTTAGAGTTTATACTAGCAGGGCACAGCTATTTGAAGATTCTTTACAAAAATAGCCTTCTTGTACAGAGTGAGCAGCTCTGGAAGAAACTTGCACATCAGGGAAGATGCACACATCTTTGTTAAAAAGAAGAAGGGGGCAGCTCCCTGCCCAGATCAGCTGAATCAACCGTGGTGATTACTGGAGTGACAGATGTCAGTCACAGCCACAACACAGCATAGCCAATTCGTCACAAAGTAGATAAGTAGGTCTTCTACTTGCTGTGTAAACTTGGACTTGGATGAACTCCCCATTGTAGATCTCAGCCTTTAATTCCATTTTATAAAATTCAATTAAAAAAAAAAGGCTAATGAGTCTTTGGCTCAGGTAGATAATGTGAAGGGCTTGGTACATAGTAAATAACAACGGCCGCTACTGGTGGCCATGCTTGCTTCTTTAGCACAAATTTATTCACCAACATTGTAAGAACCTTAACATGCCTAAGGCTATGGAACGTTCACCAAGTGGAATGCAAAATAAGCGTGTGCTTTATAATACTGTTTGAATATTACTGAAAATCACAGTGGGGGGAAATGGTGTGGTTCACATGAAAGATGGCATGGCAATTTCCTGGAAGTTGCTTATCCAGTGAACACGGCAAGTTACCAATAGGCTGACCCAAACTTCATAGAAACTCAGAACATCCTTAGCTTGGGGAGTAAATGGCACATAATGCTAGTTTGGGGAGAATGCCTTCCTAGGGGACACATAAAAAAATCTACCTCCTTTTTTAAGTCTCCAAAGGGAAAGCAAACTGAATCGCACCAGAGTCTAACTTATGGAGCCATGAGTTCAGGGGACGGAGATACAGGAGTGTGAGCTTTCTGACGGAGCATGGTAAAGAAGGAGATACAGGAGTGTGAGTGACTCCAAAGCAGAACCCACCAGAGCCTCAGCCCAGCATAGAGGACAACTAGCTCCACAGGTGCCTTCTCTTCAGTTAACTCTTCCCAGTTTATATACTTTAGCAACTCCCAGGACCCCGGTGTCACAAATAATCCAGGTAGATTGGCACACAGATGGGTGTGGGGGTGTAGGAAGAGGCTGCTCATATCTTAGGTGAAGGAGGCGCCAATGACCACTCTCTTCCTCCTCCTAATTGAGGGGACACCAAGAGTCAACGGGCCCGTTAGGGGTCTCCTGCAAGCAGGCACAGCAGACCTGATGAGGATGGTAGGCGTGTTGTTGTTTGGTGGACTATTCTACTATAGCCAGAAAGGTGTGAGAAGGTGTACAGGGCTTGAACGACAGCTTGATCCACAGACTATGTGGAGACCTATGGCCCAGGCATGAATTCAGGTTCCACTTCATTGTAAGAAAGGAGTGGTGCTCAAACACTGCTTAGCATTTTATCTCACCATTAAGCAAAAGCAATTCTATTAACCTATCTCCAGCAAGTGGACATTCAGGTATGTTGCAGCTTGTCGATTTTGTTTGGGAAATTGCTAATCAAACTGCAGAGGGCTCATAGTGTATCTCATTGTGCATGCGTGAAATTCCCCTAGACATTTTTAGAATTCTAAAAGTTCTTCTAATATATAGACATAGAAATGAACCTGATTTTGCACTATAAGATTATCTTCAACAAGACCACATATTGCCTAATTGCTCTTTATGTGGTTGTACCAATTGAGACTCATCAACAAGGTATGAACCGTGGGAACTTTTCATCTTGACATTTGCTCTCACAGCCTTGATGTGGTTTTTACTTATGTCAATTGGCTTGTATAGAAAGCTACCCTATGGGCAAAGTAGAGAGTGGATCTCATTTATTTGTCTCTAGAATATTAATTGGAACCAGCATGCTTTCATTCATTCATTCATTCATTAGTTCATTCATTCATATAATTTTCCTATCTTCTATTTTTCTGATTCAAAGATACTCTCTGGAGAATAGTTATGGTTTATTTCTTAGGGATGCTGCAACTTTCGTTTTCCAGTCTTTGGGTTTTCTTTTTTAATTGATTTGGTTCATTTTTTCCCCCGCCTGTGGTACAGGTCACCTGGTGTGTTCGTTATTTTTGAGTTTCTGTGACCAGTCAATATAATAGAAACAGGTTAAGGGAGTCAATGTTTGTTTCAATTTAGGATTTCCAAGTTTTTTTGTGTGTCATGTAACATGGAAGGCATAGAGGAATAGATTCCCTGTCCATAACAATGGGGAAATGAGGAGGAGGAGGAGGAAGAGGAGGAGGAGAAGGAGCAGGAGGAGGAGGAGAAGCAGGAGGAGGAGGAGAAGGAGCAAGAGCAGGAGGAGGAGCAGGAGAAGGAGGAGAAGGTGGTGGAGAAGGAGAAGGAGGAGGAAGAGGAGCAGGAGGAGAAGGAGCAGAAGGAGGTGGTGGAGAAGGAGGAGGAGGAGCAGGAGGAGCAGGAGGAGGAGGAGGAGCAGGAGAGCTGTTCACATGGCCAGGAAGCAGGGGTGTAGCACAACTGGGGGAGAGCTGACCTGTGACCCCCAGGAGCCCACCCCTCCTCCTGCTAGCCAGTTCCGACCTTCCAGAGATTCTGCACTCCGTTCAAATGATGTTACTACAGTCTAAACATGAGCCTGTGGGGGGGGGGCATTTCAGATTTAAACCAGAACATGATTAGAACCAAATTTTTAAAGCTTCTTACATAAACTCCGTTTCAGTCTTGAGACTGCAGTAACATGGTCGCATGTGTCTGTCTAGAAGTTTTAGAATTTTTGTATTGTTACCTGCTTGCTGCAGAACTCAGCTTGATTCTTTTGTGTGTGTGTGTGTGTGTTTATATTAGAAGAAACAGGCTTCAAAGACTCTTGAAAATGATCACATCATCTAAAAGATGAAAGAAAGCAGGCCTCACACAGCCCTTAAATACACCCACAAAAGAAGCTGAATACGGTGGAGATTAAACAGGTGTGGAAAGACCTCTAGCAAGGGCACCCTGGCCAGCAGATCTCCCTCCCACAGAGGAGGCAGGATGCCAAGGTAAAGGACACACCCGGCAGGGAATGCCAACAGCCCCTGTTGGAATAGCCTTGAGAAGTTTGAAAAGGACTTTGTTGGCCAAGAGGTGGGAAAACAAGGACTCACATACATCGCCAGAGGAAATATAACCGGTTACAACCTCTATCACGGTCAATTTAGCATCAGCCTTTAAATCTAAAACATCGGAAGCCTTTTGACCCTGTCGCTGGGGCTTCTAGCATTCTCCACGACAGGAATACTATTCATCTGGAGAGAGAATGATACATGCGCAGGGCTGTTAATCACTTTTTTTCCCCTTTTTAATAAGAGAAAGGTTGGAAGCAAATTTAATTTCCATAGCCCTCTAAATGCAGGCATCGGGAAAATCTTCAACATACAATGAGAGATGGAAACGTACAAGTGAAGTGTCAGGCGATAACTAGGGTATCAAATATAATACATTAAAAAACCCTGGGAGATGCCCAAGTGGTTATGTCTGAGTTATGGAAGAGGTATCAAAGGATAATGAGGAGAAATTTATTTGTTTATTGGTTGGGATTAAATCCAGGGCCTTAAATGTGCTGATCAAGCATTTTTACCACTGAACTATATTCCCCTGATTATAGTTTCTAAATATTTTGAAAACAACTTCCACACTCTTTCATTTTTAGATACAAATAGATTCAGATGGATCTACAGGTTCAACACAATCCCTATCAAAATGCCAGCTACCTTTTTTTTTATTTTGCACAAATTAATTTTAAAATTCAGATGTAATGCAAGGCACACGTGTTATCAAAATAACCTTGAAAAAGATAAAAGTTGAAGGACTCATTCTTCCTAGTAGTAAGAAAATTTGTTCTTCTTAAGGCAGACGAGCCTATGTCTTGTCTCACCATTGCCAACTGGCATGTTCCTCTTGGCTGGAAGTCACTATGGCCACCTTCTTTAGACTAACACTGACGAATAGAAACCTTGTAATCAAACTACTTGACTTCTTTTATACGTATTTATGAAGCAGGCGAATAGCTCCACTCTTCCGTGCCCTTAAATGGAAATCACTATACTATTTATTTCGTAGCTTTTTTGTTTTGTTATGTTTTGTTTTTGTTTATTGAAACGGTTTCTCTGTGTAGCCCTGGTGTTCTGGAACTCTGTAGACCAGGCTGGCCTCGAACTCAGAAATATGCCTGCCTCTGCCTCCCAAGTGCTGGGGTTAAAGGCGTGCGCCACCACTGCCCGGCTATTTCATAGGTTTGTTGTGGGAGTCAAATGAGTGAATTCCTGCCTAGTACTTAGAACTGCAGCTGACATTAAATAACCATCTGATAAATAGAGGGAGTCTGATGATTAATCCTTCATTTTATTTCTACATATTTAAAAAAAACTTAGTATTGCTAATAGTTTGCTTTACAAATTCTAGGTTTTGCTTTTTAGTTTTCTACTTAGCTTTAATTGATTTTTTTTGTTTCTTATTTCCTCCCTGTTTGTCTAGTTGTGTAGCTAGATTCTCCTTTTGAATGCTGCGCTAACTAATTGCAAACCTTTATTCTTTTCTGGTAAATACATCTATTAGAAAATTATGGCTTACTGCCAGGATTGCTTTAGCTACAGCCAACATTTTTTTTTTTGTATGTAGTTTGTTGTTATTTTTATTATCTTTCAGTTGTAGTACTTAAATTTCTGATAATATTTTTTAACTTACCAATTATGGGGGGATTTTGTTTCTCTTTTTGTTGTTGTTTAAAGGATTATCTTCTATCTCTTTTTAAAGATTTGTTTTCATTGTGCTTCTGCATGTGTGTGCTTTGTGCGTGTGTGCATGAACGTGTGTGTGTGTGTGTATGTATGTGTGTGTCACATGTCTGTTAGTGTCTGAAGAGGCCAGAAGAAGATGTCAGACCCCTTGGAACTGATTGTAAACTGGACGTGGGCTGCCTGACTGAATTTGGGTCCTTGGTACAGGCAGTAGGTAGTACTGAGCAATCTCTCCAGTCTGCCCCATCTTTTATGAGACTTGAGGAGGGAGAAAGAGAGAAAGGGGTACAGAATGAGAAAGAGAAAGGGAGATGAGTTATTCCTTCTTTTCTAAACCACTGCTCAACTCAGATTTCATGTCTGCAAACAAGGAAACGGTCCGTGTATGCACGAGGCAGTGGAGGGCATCTGCCACCTTCTGCCACCTTCTGCTGTGCTGCATCTGGATTTCCTTAGATTCATTCCTGCCAGAATATCAGTACCCGGAGGTGGGAGTTTTGCTGACTGCTCTGTGCACTGCCCTCATCCTGGCACCCAGAGCAAACACACTGAGGAGGAAACAACACTCGCAAAAACTGTTATTTAAATAAACATCAAGAAAGCTCCATGACCCTTCCATGAGTGAAGATGTACAAGATTGTCCCAATGGTGAGCACTGGGTGGCTGCTATGACCTCATGATTACTATTTGGCAGGAGTGGTTGAAAGCAGGCTGTATTTAAGATGGTAATTATTAATGATGGGGTTTAGGAATGCTAGCCGAAGTGACATGCAGGCATTCATGAAGGAATTTCATGTTCATTAATCTTTTTTAAAAAATCCAGTTTGGGCCTTTTATTTTCTAGTTAAATAATTCCTTTGGCATGTATTAGTCCCTCTTCAGTACTGACTGAGACACTATTGTTTTCTAATTCCTTTATTGTACCAAAAGCCACTGAGGAACGGAGGTCAGTTGTAAATCAGCTCAAAGGTTCCAGTTGGAAAAAAAATCAGTGAAGAAACTGGACCTGTTTAACTACATCAGACCTCGCGGCTGAGGCCACTCTAGGATGCCTGGTTCAGGCTCCCTTAACGTCTGAACTCTCTAGCTTATTTGCAGCTTGGGAAGGTCTGCCTGCACTATCTATGCAGTCAGTGACTCCGACGGGGAGGAAATGGTGCCTCACGAATCAAGGTCATACCTTCTTCAGTCCTTTCCCAGCCTCCCAGGGTCTCAGATGTCAGTAGACTCATTGCCCCCAGCTGCTTAGCATAAATCATTGTAGCAGTCTGTACTGACCACAGCTTCAGGATTTGTTTAAGAGCAGGTTAGCCATAGAAGGTTGGCTTGTTGAGTGTGACAGAGGGCCCATCTTTTTATCGAAGTATGCATAGTAGAGGGTATAGGGTCTCCTTCTGGGAAATGATTAAATTCTTGGTCTTTAGGATTCCCACTTAAGTCCATGCCCATTGAATGGTCTTTTTGGTAACAATTCCAAAAAAAAAAAAAAAATCCAAAAATGGTGCTCCTTCTTCTGCAGGCTCCAACATCGATGTTTTATATGTAGATATGATTTCCACGGTATCCTTTCTGGGAGCTGTTGTTGTTTACTGAGCAGAATGGTCCTCTGTACTGAGATGTGGTCTTGCTTCTCTGAACTGAATTTTCCATGGAAATTGTCCAGCGCTTCTCCAATTCTCAGGCGCTTTATCTGACAGTCTTTCTTCCTGCAGATAATGGCTGGCAGCAACCCACAGCGCAGGGGTTATATGCTGCACTTCTGAAAAAGCCTTGAATGGAGCCATTGTGCCTCTGAGATGGTCTGCATGTTTGACTGAACAGAGAGCAGGGTGTTAAAAAAAAGGCACCTTGTATGCAACTGTTGGCGAGGTTGCAGAGTGAATTAAAATCTCCAGAAAGTCTGGGCAGTGCTGTTCAGAGGCAGCAGTGAGTCCCCTGGAAGTTAGTTAGCTCAGACATTCCAATGCGGTGAGGCAGCCTCGGGGACTAGGCTCCCTCCAGTGGCATTTATGTAGGGAGTGAGCAGGGAGCATTGATCAGGATGCTCTCTTTGCAAAGATTTGGGAAAGGCGCCCTTTGTAGCGCGTGGAGCCTGACGGTCATCATACTTTGGTGATCGATCGGCTTTCTACTTATGGGACCTACATTTGTCTTGGATCTCAGTGGTGCACAGGCTCGGCTGGACGTTTGATGTTTACTGCCAATACAGCCACCACTTTGCAGCAATCTGATTCCCTCATCAAATTTAAAAGAACAACCAACCACAAGTTTGGGGGTACCAGGTGATGATGATATCTGGATGACGAGATCCATTAAATGAACTATACAAATCACAGGGTGAGACCTGCGTCAAATAAAAGCCCGATCGACTTATCTATCAGGAAGGTACTTCTTCCTGACCTCTCTCTCCACTTACCTGCCCAAGTCTATGGTTGGGGTAAATGACCATTTGTTTGCTGTTGGTCTAAAACTAAAATCTCCATACTTAACGAACAAAGAATTTCCCCCAAAGCCTTCTGCTAAGCCCTTCCTGAACCAGCTTTAGTGGGGAAGCAGTAACATTAGTTTTCATTAAAATCCTAGTGGTAAGACAACAGCAAAACAGTGCAAGGATTGGGCTGGCAGATTTCTCTTATGGGCAGAATTCTTTGGCTGTCTTGTGAATTCTTGCTCCAGCCTCTCCTGAGCTCCAGAGGCTCGAAGGAGGGGAGATCTCTTTAAAGAAAAAACCTAAACTGGGCAAGAGCAGAGCCTGTGGGAGGCAGCCATGATGGAGATAGCGCAGGGAAGTTACAGGTAGAGATGGGGGAGGATGAGGGCTAGACACACCCTGTTGTGTGACATCCCCTAGGGCATGATGACCTCCTCACAAGATGCGGAGTTAGTATGGAGATATTGGAGATCTCTGCATTAATTAAAGCTGTGGAGAAGAAAGACTATGGCTGTGGTGTGGAAGGCTGATTTGGTCCAAGGAAAAGACAGACTTGAGATGTGGGCCTGAAAGAATCGGTTCTGGTTGGATGTGGGCAAGGGTGTCAGGCCTAGGGTATCTGTAAAACAGGCAGACAACAAAGGAGAAAGCACAGGTTTAAGCAAACAGGAGGAGGTTTGGGTTTTCTCCAGCTCTCTGGCTCTCCTGACTGCAGACAGGGCATAAAACTTTTGCCAGTAGCCAAGGACGCTATATGCAAAACTGGCAGTTTCTGGCAGCTGTGAAAATCTTCAGATTTGCTTCGAAAAACCAAACAAGTACTGTTGTTTTTTTTTTTTTTTTTTTTTTAGGTGTCACAGGTATGGGTGGTCACACACAGCAAGAGGGGTGTCTTGGGTACAATGATAGAGTTCTACAAGTACTTGCGAAATGAATGGATGAAAGAGAGTAGTGTGGTGGAGTCTTGCTGCTGACACCTACTAGAGTAACTTTGGTCAAGTCACTTAGTAACCTCGGGCCTCAGTTTCCCAGTTTGTCACTCAGGGATGGTCAGCAGGAGGGGAGGCAGTGCGTGAGGACCTCTGGCACCCGAGGTGTGCAGAGTTCTCCCTCTCCCGGGAGCAAGGTGATCCATCGCAGCTGTAGCAGGCTCCCTCTGGACCTGAGACAGAGAGTGACTCTTGGACTTCTTGGCCAGCGGGGCCTGGCGGGGGTCGCCGGGATTGCTAGGATGGGGTGGCAGGGTGGTGGGGGCGGGCCCCATCCAGCCGAGTCGGGGGCGGGCCAGGCACTAGCCGCTCCCCTGGTCGCCCGGCGGCCCGCGGTGGCGCTCGCGGCCTCTCACCCCGCGGGCGAGTTCTGGGAAAGCCCGGCCCAGGGCGGGGGCCCGCGCCGCCCCGCTCCGCTCGGCTCCGGGCAGCGCGCACTGCAGGGGCGAGGGACGCGCGGGCTGCGCCCGGAGCGCGGGCGGGTGGCGGGGACAGCGAGCAGGAGCGGTGGACGGCGGC